>NC_080019.1:40461151-40771344 GCF_030020395.1 Manis pentadactyla
TCTGTGTGTATTCTGTTGTGCCATGTGCTGTGCCATGTGTTCTTCAGTGTTTTGTGTTGTGTTGTATGTGATCTGTGCGTCTTGTTTGTTTTCTGTGTGTTGTGTACGAAATGTGCGTAGTATGGGTTACTTACTGCTTGTTGATCGCCTTGTGCTCTGCGTTTTGATCTGGGGCATGTTATGTGTGATATGTGCAGGTTTGATCTTTGTGTTGTGTGAATTGGGTGGATCCTGTGGTGTTGTATATTTTGCCTTTCGATGAGCTTTCTGTTGGTGGTTGTGTTGTGTGTCTGGTGCGTGGCCTCCTTTGTCACGCTCAGGGTGAAATGTGTCTTTCTCTGTGTTGTGTGTTGTGTTACGTACTGTGTTCTGGGTTGTGTGTGCTGTGTACATGCTTTCCTGTGTGTTACGTATGGGGAAGGTGTTGGTTGGTCTGGGTATTTTGGGCATTGTGTGTGATGTTAATTGTGTGGTGTGTGTGATGTGCTTGTGTGCTTATTGTGTGTGTGTTGTGTGTATTGGGTTGTGCTGACAGTGTGTGGTTCTGAGTGTGCTCTATATGGTATGTTTGTGGTTGTGTGTGTTATGTGTCGTTTGTTGAATGCATGTCGTGTGCGTTCTTGGGGGTTGTATGGTTCTGTATGAGTTGTGGGTGTTTTGTGTGTGTGACTGTGATTTGTGTGTGGCTGTGTTAGAGAGGTTGTGTGTGTGTTTGGCGGCTTGAGCTATGCGCATGAGGGGAGACATGTTGACTGTGTGGTTGTGCTTGCTTTGGGTGTCTCATGGAGGGTGCAGTATGTACCTGTGCAAAGACTTTCATGTGTATTGTGAGCAGTTTTGTGCCTTGAAGTATGTGCTGTGAGTGTCCGGTCTGTTGTGTGCTTCTGTGTTGTGCTCCTGTGTGAGGATATATGTGTGGTGTGTCTGCTTGGTTGTGTGTGTTGCGTGTAATGCACCAAGTGTGTGCTAAGTGTGATCTTTGTTTTTTTGTGTGTGTTTTGCCTTTGTTTAATGTGTGCTGTGTGTCTTTTGCGTGGGTGAATGTGATTTCCGTCTGATTGTGTTTGAGTGGATTTGTGTGCGTTTGTTTGTTATGTGTGTGATGTCAGATGTGTTGTCTGTGTTTGGTTGTGCTTGTTTAGTGTTCCTCGTTGTGTGTGCTGTGTATACTCTCTCAAATGTGGTTTCTGTGTCTTGTGGGCTATTAGGTGCTTTGTTGTGTCTGCTGTGTGTCCTGTGACTTTTGTTTTGTTACTGTATGGGTTTTGTGCACGTGTGCTTTACGTAGTGCTTTCCTGGGTGGATACGTGCGTGGGGTGTCTGTGTGTGACTGTGCACGTGGTGTGTCGTGTGTGACGTGTGCGCTACGGGCTGTGATGTGTAGCGTGTGAAATGTGTGTTTTGTGTGTCTGTCGGGTTTGTTGTGTGTCTGGGGTGCTGCCAGAGTTGGTCTATGGTAGTGATTTGTGGTGTTTGTTTGTGTTTCTGTGTGTATTCTGTGGTGCCATGCGGTGGGCCATGTGTTCTTGAGTGTTTTGTGTTGTGTTGTAAGTGATCTGTGCATCTTGTTTGTTTTCTGTGTGTTGTGTACGAAATGTGCGTGGTATGGGTTATTTACAGCTTGTTGATCGCCTTGTGCTCTGCGTTTTGATCTGGGTCATGTCATGTGTGATATGTGCAGTTTTGAGCTTTGTGTTGTGTGAATTGAGTGGATCCTGTGGTGTTGTATATTTTGACTTTCGATGAGCTTTCTGTTGGTGGTTGTGTTGTGTGTCTGGTGCGTGGCCTCCTTTGTAACGCTCAGGGTGAAATGTGTCTTTCTCTGTGTTGTGTGTTGTGTTACGTACTGTGTTCTGGGTTGTGTGTGCTGTGTACATGCTTTCCTGTGTGTTACGTATGGGGAAGGTGTTGGGTTGTCTGGGTATTTTGGGCATTGTGTGTGATGTTAATTGTGTGGTGTGTGTGATGTGCGTGTGTGCTTATTGTGTGTGTGATGTGTGTATTGGGTTGTGTTGACAGTGTGTGGTTCTGAGTGTGCTCTATATGGTATGCTTTTGGTTGTGTGTGTTATGTGTCGTGTGTTGAGTGCATGTCGTGTGCGTTCCTGGCGGTTGTGGGTGGTTCTGTATGAGTTGCGGGTGTTTTGTGTGTGTGACTGTGATTTGTGTGTGGCTGTGTTAGAGAGGTTGTGTGTGTGTTTGGCGGCTTGAGCTATGCGCATGAGGGGAGACATGTTGACTGTGTGGTTGTGCTTGCTTTGGGTGTCTCATGGAGTGTGCAGTATGTACCTGTGCAAAGACTTTCATGTGTATTGTGAGCAGTTTTGTGCCTTTGAGTATGTGCTGTGTCTCGGGTCTGTTGTGTGCTTCTGTGTTGTGCTCCTGTGTGAGGATATATGTGTGGTGTGTCTGCTTGGTTGTGTGTGTTGCGTGTAATGCACCAAGTGTGTCCTACGTGTGATCTTTGTTTTTTTGGGTGTGTTTTGCCTTTGTTTAATGTGTGCTGTGTGTCTTTTGCGTGGGTGAATGTGATTTCCGTGTGATTGTGTTTGAGTGGATTTGTGTGCGTTTGTTTGTTATGTGTGTGATGTCAGATGTGTTGTCTGTGTTTGGTTGTGCTTGTTTAGTGTTCCTCGTTGTGTGTGCTGTGTATACTCTCTCAAATGTGGTTTCTGTGTCTTGTGGGCTATTATGTGCTTTGTTGTGTCTGCTGTGTGTCCTGTGACTTTTGTTTTGTTACTGTATGGGTTTTGTGCACGTGTGCTTTGCGTACTGCTTTCCAAGGTGGATACGTGCGTGGGGTGTCTGTGTGTGACTGTGCACGTGGTGTGTCGTGTGTGACATGTGCGCTATGGGCTGTGATGTGTAGCGTGTGAAATGTGTGTTTTGTGTGTCTGTCGGGTTTGTTGTGTGTCTGGGGTCTGCCAGATTTGTTGGTCTATGGTAGTGATTTGTGGTGTTTGTTTTGTGTTTCTGTGTGTATTCTGTTGTGCCATGCGCTGTGCCATGTGTTCTTGAGTGTTTTGTGTTGTGTTGTATGTGATCTGTGCGTCTTGTTTGTTTTCTGTGTGTTGTGTACGAAATGTGCGTAGTATGGGTTACTTACTGCTTGTTGATCGCCTTGTGCTCTGCGTTTTGATCTGGGGCATGTTATGTGTGATATGTGCAGGTTTGATCTTTGTGTTGTGTGAATTGGGTGGATCCTGTGGTGTTGTATATTTTGCCTTTCGATGAGCTTTCTGTTGGTGGTTGTGTTGTGTGTCTGGTGCGTGGCCTCCTTTGTCACGCTCAGGGTGAAATGTGTCTTTCTCTGTGTTGTGTGTTGTGTTACGTACTGTGTTCTGGGTTGTGTGTGCTGTGTACATGCTTTCCTGTGTGTTACGTATGGGGAAGGTGTTGGTTGGTCTGGGTATTTTGGGCATTGTGTGTGATGTTAATTGTGTGGTGTGTGTGATGTGCTTGTGTGCTTATTGTGTGTGTGTTGTGTGTATTGGGTTGTGCCGAGAGTGTGTGGTTCTGAGTGTGCTCTATATGGTATGTTTGTGGTTGTGTGTGTTATGTGTCATGCGTTGAGTGCATGTCGTGTGCGTTCTTGGCGGTTGTGGGTGGTTCTGTATGTGCTGTGGGTGTTTTGTGTGTGTGACTGTGATTTGTGTGTGGCTGTGTTAGAGAAGTTGTGTGTGTGTTTGGCGGCTTGAGCTATGCGCATGAGGGGAGACATGTTGACTGTGTGGTTGTGCTTGCTTTGGTTGTCTCATGGAGTGTGCAGTATGTACCTGTGCAAAGACTTTCATGTGTATTGTGAGCAGTTTTGTGCCTTGAAGTATGTGCTGTGAGTCTCGGGTCTGTTGTGTGCTTCTGTGCTGTGCTCCTGTGTGAGGATATATGTGTGGTGTGTCTGCTTGGTTGTGTGTGTTGCGTGTAATGCACCAAGTGTGCGCTAAGTGTGATCTTTGTTTTTTTGTGTGTGTTTTGCCTTGGTTTTATGTGTGCTGTGTGTCTTTTGCGTGGGTGAATGTGATTTCCGTGTGATTGTGTTTGAGTGGATTTGTGTGCGTTTGTTTGTTAAGTGTGTGATGTGAGATGTGTTGTCTGTGTGTGGTTGTGCTTGTTTAGTGTGCCTCGTTGTGTGTGCTCTGTATACTATCTCAAATGTGGTTTCTGTGTCTTGTGAGCTATTATGTGCTTTGTTGTGTCTGTGTGTGTCCTGTGACTTTTGTTTTGTTACTGTATGGGTTTTGTGCACGTGTGCTTTGCATAGTGCTTTCCTGGGTGGATACGTGCATGGGGTGTCTGTGTGTGACTGTGCACGTGGTGTGTCGTGTGTGACATGTGCGCTATGGGCTGTGATGTGTAGCGTGTGAAATGTGTGTTTTGTGTGTCTGTCGGGTTTGTTGTGTGTCTGGGGTCTGCCAGATTTGTTGGTCTATGGTAGTGATTTGTGGTGTTTGTTTTGTGTTTCTGTGTGTATTCTGTTGTGCCATGTGCTGTGCCATGTGTTCTTCAGTGTTTTGTGTTGTGTTGTATGTGATCTGTGCGTCTTGTTTGTTTTCTGTGTGTTGTGTACGAAATGTGCGTAGTATGGGTTACTTACTGCTTGTTGATCGCCTTGTGCTCTGCGTTTTGATCTGGGGCATGTTATGTGTGATATGTGCAGGTTTGATCTTTGTGTTGTGTGAATTGGGTGGATCCTGTGGTGTTGTATATTTTGCCTTTCGATGAGCTTTCTGTTGGTGGTTGTGTTGTGTGTCTGGTGCGTGGCCTCCTTTGTCACGCTCAGGGTGAAATGTGTCTTTCTCTGTGTTGTGTGTTGTGTTACGTACTGTGTTCTGGGTTGTGTGTGCTGTGTACATGCTTTCCTGTGTGTTACGTATGGGGAAGGTGTTGGTTGGTCTGGGTATTTTGGGCATTGTGTGTGATGTTAATTGTGTGGTGTGTGTGATGTGCTTGTGTGCTTATTGTGTGTGTGTTGTGTGTATTGGGTTGTGCTGACAGTGTGTGGTTCTGAGTGTGCTCTATATGGTATGTTTGTGGTTGTGTGTGTTATGTGTCGTTTGTTGAATGCATGTCGTGTGCGTTCTTGGGGGTTGTATGGTTCTGTATGAGTTGTGGGTGTTTTGTGTGTGTGACTGTGATTTGTGTGTGGCTGTGTTAGAGAGGTTGTGTGTGTGTTTGGCGGCTTGAGCTATGCGCATGAGGGGAGACATGTTGATTGTGTGGTTGTGCTTGCTTTGGGTGTCTCATGGAGGGTGCAGTATGTACCTGTGCAAAGACTTTCATGTGTATTGTGAGCAGTTTTGTGCCTTGAAGTATGTGCTGTGAGTGTCCGGTCTGTTGTGTGCTTCTGTGTTGTGCTCCTGTGTGAGGATATATGTGTGGTGTGTCTGCTTGGTTGTGTGTGTTGCGTGTAATGCACCAAGTGTGTGCTAAGTGTGATCTTTGTTTTTTTGTGTGTGTTTTGCCTTTGTTTAATGTGTGCTGTGTGTCTTTTGCGTGGGTGAATGTGATTTCCGTCTGATTGTGTTTGAGTGGATTTGTGTGCGTTTGTTTGTTATGTGTGTGATGTCAGATGTGTTGTCTGTGTTTGGTTGTGCTTGTTTAGTGTTCCTCGTTGTGTGTGCTGTGTATACTCTCTCAAATGTGGTTTCTGTGTCTTGTGGGCTATTAGGTGCTTTGTTGTGTCTGCTGTGTGTCCTGTGACTTTTGTTTTGTTACTGTATGGGTTTTGTGCACGTGTGCTTTACGTAGTGCTTTCCTGGGTGGATACGTGCGTGGGGTGTCTGTGTGTGACTGTGCACGTGGTGTGTCGTGTGTGACGTGTGCGCTACGGGCTGTGATGTGTAGCGTGTGAAATGTGTGTTTTGTGTGTCTGTCGGGTTTGTTGTGTGTCTGGGGTGCTGCCAGAGTTGGTCTATGGTAGTGATTTGTGGTGTTTGTTTGTGTTTCTGTGTGTATTCTGTGGTGCCATGCGGTGGGCCATGTGTTCTTGAGTGTTTTGTGTTGTGTTGTAAGTGATCTGTGCATCTTGTTTGTTTTCTGTGTGTTGTGTACGAAATGTGCGTGGTATGGGTTATTTACAGCTTGTTGATCGCCTTGTGCTCTGCGTTTTGATCTGGGTCATGTCATGTGTGATATGTGCAGTTTTGAGCTTTGTGTTGTGTGAATTGAGTGGATCCTGTGGTGTTGTATATTTTGACTTTCGATGAGCTTTCTGTTGGTGGTTGTGTTGTGTGTCTGGTGCGTGGCCTCCTTTGTCACGCTCAGGGTGAAATGTGTCTTTCTCTGTGTTGTGTGTTGTGTTACGTACTGTGTTCTGGGTTGTGTGTGCTGTGTACATGCTTTCCTGTGTGTTACGTATGGGGAAGGTGTTGGGTTGTCTGGGTATTTTGGGCATTGTGTGTGATGTTAATTGTGTGGTGTGTGTGATGTGCGTGTGTGCTTATTGTGTGTGTGATGTGTGTATTGGGTTGTGTTGACAGTGTGTGGTTCTGAGTGTGCTCTATATGGTATGCTTTTGGTTGTGTGTGTTATGTGTCGTGTGTTGAGTGCATGTCGTGTGCGTTCCTGGCGGTTGTGGGTGGTTCTGTATGAGTTGCGGGTGTTTTGTGTGTGTGACTGTGATTTGTGTGTGGCTGTGTTAGAGAGGTTGTGTGTGTGTTTGGCGGCTTGAGCTATGCGCATGAGGGGAGACATGTTGACTGTGTGGTTGTGCTTGCTTTGGGTGTCTCATGGAGTGTGCAGTATGTACCTGTGCAAAGACTTTCATGTGTATTGTGAGCAGTTTTGTGCCTTTGAGTATGTGCTGTGTCTCGGGTCTGTTGTGTGCTTCTGTGTTGTGCTCCTGTGTGAGGATATATGTGTGGTGTGTCTGCTTGGTTGTGTGTGTTGCGTGTAATGCACCAAGTGTGTCCTACGTGTGATCTTTGTTTTTTTGGGTGTGTTTTGCCTTTGTTTAATGTGTGCTGTGTGTCTTTTGCGTGGGTGAATGTGATTTCCGTGTGATTGTGTTTGAGTGGATTTGTGTGCGTTTGTTTGTTATGTGTGTGATGTCAGATGTGTTGTCTGTGTTTGGTTGTGCTTGTTTAGTGTTCCTCGTTGTGTGTGCTGTGTATACTCTCTCAAATGTGGTTTCTGTGTCTTGTGGGCTATTATGTGCTTTGTTGTGTCTGCTGTGTGTCCTGTGACTTTTGTTTTGTTACTGTATGGGTTTTGTGCACGTGTGCTTTGCGTACTGCTTTCCAAGGTGGATACGTGCGTGGGGTGTCTGTGTGTGACTGTGCACGTGGTGTGTCGTGTGTGACATGTGCGCTATGGGCTGTGATGTGTAGCGTGTGAAATGTGTGTTTTGTGTGTCTGTCGGGTTTGTTGTGTGTCTGGGGTCTGCCAGATTTGTTGGTCTATGGTAGTGATTTGTGGTGTTTGTTTTGTGTTTCTGTGTGTATTCTGTTGTGCCATGCGCTGTGCCATGTGTTCTTGAGTGTTTTGTGTTGTGTTGTATGTGATCTGTGCGTCTTGTTTGTTTTCTGTGTGTTGTGTACGAAATGTGCGTAGTATGGGTTACTTACTGCTTGTTGATCGCCTTGTGCTCTGCGTTTTGATCTGGGGCATGTTATGTGTGATATGTGCAGGTTTGATCTTTGTGTTGTGTGAATTGGGTGGATCCTGTGGTGTTGTATATTTTGCCTTTCGATGAGCTTTCTGTTGGTGGTTGTGTTGTGTGTCTGGTGCGTGGCCTCCTTTGTCACGCTCAGGGTGAAATGTGTCTTTCTCTGTGTTGTGTGTTGTGTTACGTACTGTGTTCTGGGTTGTGTGTGCTGTGTACATGCTTTCCTGTGTGTTACGTATGGGGAAGGTGTTGGGTTGTCTGGGTATTTTGGGCATTGTGTGTGATGTTAATTGTGTGGTGTGTGTGATGTGCGTGTGTGCTTATTGTGTGTGTGATGTGTGTATTGGGTTGTGTTGACAGTGTGTGGTTCTGAGTGTGCTCTATATGGTATGCTTTTGGTTGTGTGTGTTATGTGTCGTGTGTTGAGTGCATGTCGTGTGCGTTCCTGGCGGTTGTGGGTGGTTCTGTATGAGTTGCGGGTGTTTTGTGTGTGTGACTGTGATTTGTGTGTGGCTGTGTTAGAGAGGTTGTGTGTGTGTTTGGCGGCTTGAGCTATGCGCATGAGGGGAGATATGTTGACTGTGTGGTTGTGCTTGCTTTGGGTGTCTCATGGAGTGTGCAGTATGTACCTGTGCAAAGACTTTCATGTGTATTGTGAGCAGTTTTGTGCCTTTGAGTATGTGCTGTGTCTCGGGTCTGTTGTGTGCTTCTGTGTTGTGCTCCTGTGTGAGGATATATGTGTGGTGTGTCTGCTTGGTTGTGTGTGTTGCGTGTAATGCACCAAGTGTGTCCTACGTGTGATCTTTGTTTTTTTGGGTGTGTTTTGCCTTTGTTTAATGTGTGCTGTGTGTCTTTTGCGTGGGTGAATGTGATTTCCGTGTGATTGTGTTTGAGTGGATTTGTGTGCGTTTGTTTGTTATGTGTGTGATGTCAGATGTGTTGTCTGTGTTTGGTTGTGCTTGTTTAGTGTTCCTCGTTGTGTGTGCTGTGTATACTCTCTCAAATGTGGTTTCTGTGTCTTGTGGGCTATTATGTGCTTTGTTGTGTCTGCTGTGTGTCCTGTGACTTTTGTTTTGTTACTGTATGGGTTTTGTGCACGTGTGCTTTGCGTACTGCTTTCCAAGGTGGATACGTGCGTGGGGTGTCTGTGTGTGACTGTGCACGTGGTGTGTCGTGTGTGACATGTGCGCTATGGGCTGTGATGTGTAGCGTGTGAAATGTGTGTTTTGTGTGTCTGTCGGGTTTGTTGTGTGTCTGGGGTCTGCCAGATTTGTTGGTCTATGGTAGTGATTTGTGGTGTTTGTTTTGTGTTTCTGTGTGTATTCTGTTGTGCCATGCGCTGTGCCATGTGTTCTTGAGTGTTTTGTGTTGTGTTGTATGTGATCTGTGCGTCTTGTTTGTTTTCTGTGTGTTGTGTACGAAATGTGCGTAGTATGGGTTACTTACTGCTTGTTGATCGCCTTGTGCTCTGCGTTTTGATCTGGGGCATGTTATGTGTGATATGTGCAGGTTTGATCTTTGTGTTGTGTGAATTGGGTGGATCCTGTGGTGTTGTATATTTTGCCTTTCGATGAGCTTTCTGTTGGTGGTTGTGTTGTGTGTCTGGTGCGTGGCCTCCTTTGTCACGCTCAGGGTGAAATGTGTCTTTCTCTGTGTTGTGTGTTGTGTTACGTACTGTGTTCTGGGTTGTGTGTGCTGTGTACATGCTTTCCTGTGTGTTACGTATGGGGAAGGTGTTGGTTGGTCTGGGTATTTTGGGCATTGTGTGTGATGTTAATTGTGTGGTGTGTGTGATGTGCTTGTGTGCTTAATGTGTGTGTGTTGTGTGTATTGGGTTGTGCCGAGAGTGTGTGGTTCTGAGTGTGCTCTATATGGTATGTTTGTGGTTGTGTGTGTTATGTGTCATGCGTTGAGTGCATGTCGTGTGCGTTCTTGGCGGTTGTGGGTGGTTCTGTATGAGTTGTGGGTGTTTTGTGTGTGTGACTGTGATTTGTGTGTGGCTGTGTTAGAGAGGTTGTGTGTGTGTTTGGTGGCTTGAGCTATGCGCATGAGGGGAGACATGTTGACTGTGTGGTTGTGCTTGCTTTGGGTGTCTCATGGAGTGTGCAGTATGTACCTGTGCAAAGACTTTCATGTGTATTGTGAGCAGTTTTGTGCCTTGAAGTATGTGCTGTGAGTCTCGGGTCTGTTGTGTGCTTCTGTGCTGTGCTCCTGTGTGAGGATATATGTGTGGTGTGTCTGCTTGGTTGTGTGTGTTGCGTGTAATGCACCAAGTGTGCGCTAAGTGTGATCTTTGTTTTTTTGTGTGTGTTTTGCCTTGGTTTTATGTGTGCTGTGTGTCTTTTGCGTGGGTGAATGTGATTTCCGTGTGATTGTGTTTGAGTGGATTTGTGTGCGTTTGTTTGTTAAGTGTGTGATGTGAGATGTGTTGTCTGTGTGTGGTTGTGCTTGTTTAGTGTGCCTCGTTGTGTGTGCTCTGTATACTCTCTCAAATGTGGTTTCTGTGTCTTGTGAGCTATTATGTGCTTTGTTGTGTCTGTGTGTGTCCTGTGACTTTTGTTTTGTTACTGTATGGGTTTTGTGCACGTGTGCTTTGCATAGTGCTTTCCTGGGTGGATACGTGCATGGGGTGTCTGTGTGTGACTGTGCACGTGGTGTGTCGTGTGTGACATGTGCGCTATGGGCTGTGATGTGTAGCGTGTGAAATGTGTGTTTTGTGTGTCTGTCGGGTTTGTTGTGTGTCTGGGGTCTGCCAGATTTGTTGGTCTATGGTAGTGATTTGTGGTGTTTGTTTTGTGTTTCTGTGTGTATTCTGTTGTGCCATGTGCTGTGCCATGTGTTCTTCAGTGTTTTGTGTTGTGTTGTATGTGATCTGTGCGTCTTGTTTGTTTTCTGTGTGTTGTGTACGAAATGTGCGTAGTATGGGTTACTTACTGCTTGTTGATCGCCTTGTGCTCTGCGTTTTGATCTGGGGCATGTTATGTGTGATATGTGCAGGTTTGATCTTTGTGTTGTGTGAATTGGGTGGATCCTGTGGTGTTGTATATTTTGCCTTTCGATGAGCTTTCTGTTGGTGGTTGTGTTGTGTGTCTGGTGCGTGGCCTCCTTTGTCACGCTCAGGGTGAAATGTGTCTTTCTCTGTGTTGTGTGTTGTGTTACGTACTGTGTTCTGGGTTGTGTGTGCTGTGTACATGCTTTCCTGTGTGTTACGTATGGGGAAGGTGTTGGTTGGTCTGGGTATTTTGGGCATTGTGTGTGATGTTAATTGTGTGGTGTGTGTGATGTGCTTGTGTGCTTATTGTGTGTGTGTTGTGTGTATTGGGTTGTGCTGACAGTGTGTGGTTCTGAGTGTGCTCTATATGGTATGTTTGTGGTTGTGTGTGTTATGTGTCGTTTGTTGAATGCATGTCGTGTGCGTTCTTGGGGGTTGTATGGTTCTGTATGAGTTGTGGGTGTTTTGTGTGTGTGACTGTGATTTGTGTGTGGCTGTGTTAGAGAGGTTGTGTGTGTGTTTGGCGGCTTGAGCTATGCGCATGAGGGGAGACATGTTGACTGTGTGGTTGTGCTTGCTTTGGGTGTCTCATGGAGGGTGCAGTATGTACCTGTGCAAAGACTTTCATGTGTATTGTGAGCAGTTTTGTGCCTTGAAGTATGTGCTGTGAGTGTCCGGTCTGTTGTGTGCTTCTGTGTTGTGCTCCTGTGTGAGGATATATGTGTGGTGTGTCTGCTTGGTTGTGTGTGTTGCGTGTAATGCACCAAGTGTGTGCTAAGTGTGATCTTTGTTTTTTTGTGTGTGTTTTGCCTTTGTTTAATGTGTGCTGTGTGTCTTTTGCGTGGGTGAATGTGATTTCCGTCTGATTGTGTTTGAGTGGATTTGTGTGCGTTTGTTTGTTATGTGTGTGATGTCAGATGTGTTGTCTGTGTTTGGTTGTGCTTGTTTAGTGTTCCTCGTTGTGTGTGCTGTGTATACTCTCTCAAATGTGGTTTCTGTGTCTTGTGGGCTATTAGGTGCTTTGTTGTGTCTGCTGTGTGTCCTGTGACTTTTGTTTTGTTACTGTATGGGTTTTGTGCACGTGTGCTTTACGTAGTGCTTTCCTGGGTGGATACGTGCGTGGGGTGTCTGTGTGTGACTGTGCACGTGGTGTGTCGTGTGTGACGTGTGCGCTACGGGCTGTGATGTGTAGCGTGTGAAATGTGTGTTTTGTGTGTCTGTCGGGTTTGTTGTGTGTCTGGGGTGCTGCCAGAGTTGGTCTATGGTAGTGATTTGTGGTGTTTGTTTGTGTTTCTGTGTGTATTCTGTGGTGCCATGCGGTGTGCCATGTGTTCTTGAGTGTTTTGTGTTGTGTTGTAAGTGATCTGTGCATCTTGTTTGTTTTCTGTGTGTTGTGTACGAAATGTGCGTGGTATGGGTTATTTACAGCTTGTTGATCGCCTTGTGCTCTGCGTTTTGATCTGGGTCATGTCATGTGTGATATGTGCAGTTTTGAGCTTTGTGTTGTGTGAATTGAGTGGATCCTGTGGTGTTGTATATTTTGCCTTTCGATGAGCTTTCTGTTGGTGGTTGTGTTGTGTGTCTGGTGCGTGGCCTCCTTTGTCACGCTCAGGGTGAAATGTGTCTTTCTCTGTGTTGTGTGTTGTGTTACGTACTGTGTTCTGGGTTGTGTGTGCTGTGTACATGCTTTCCTGTGTGTTACGTATGGGGAAGGTGTTGGGTTGTCTGGGTATTTTGGGCATTGTGTGTGATGTTAATTGTGTGGTGTGTGTGATGTGCGTGTGTGCTTATTGTGTGTGTGATGTGTGTATTGGGTTGTGTTGACAGTGTGTGGTTCTGAGTGTGCTCTATATGGTATGCTTTTGGTTGTGTGTGTTATGTGTCGTGTGTTGAGTGCATGTCGTGTGCGTTCCTGGCGGTTGTGGGTGGTTCTGTATGAGTTGCGGGTGTTTTGTGTGTGTGACTGTGATTTGTGTGTGGCTGTGTTAGAGAGGTTGTGTGTGTGTTTGGCGGCTTGAGCTATGCGCATGAGGGGAGACATGTTGACTGTGTGGTTGTGCTTGCTTTGGGTGTCTCATGGAGTGTGCAGTATGTACCTGTGCAAAGACTTTCATGTGTATTGTGAGCAGTTTTGTGCCTTGAAGTATGTGCTGTGAGTCTCGGGTCTGTTGTGTGCTTCTGTGCTGTGCTCCTGTGTGAGGATATATGTGTGGTGTGTCTGCTTGGTTGTGTGTGTTGCGTGTAATGCACCAAGTGTGCGCTAAGTGTGATCTTTGTTTTTTTGTGTGTATTTTGCCTTGGTTTTATGTGTGCTGTGTGTCTTTTGCGTGGGTGAATGTGATTTCCGTGTGATTGTGTTTGAGTGGATTTGTGTGCGTTTGTTTGTTAAGTGTGTGATGTGAGATGTGTTGTCTGTGTGTGGTTGTGCTTGTTTAGTGTGCCTCGTTGTGTGTGCTCTGTATACTCTCTCAAATGTGGTTTCTGTGTCTTGTGAGCTATTATGTGCTTTGTTGTGTCTGTGTGTGTCCTGTGACTTTTGTTTTGTTACTGTATGGGTTTTGTGCACGTGTGCTTTGCATAGTGCTTTCCTGGGTGGATACGTGCATGGGGTGTCTGTGTGTGACTGTGCACGTGGTGTGTCGTGTGTGACATGTGCGCTATGGGCTGTGATGTGTAGCGTGTGAAATGTGTGTTTTGTGTGTCTGTCGGGTTTGTTGTGTGTCTGGGGTCTGCCAGATTTGTTGGTCTATGGTAGTGATTTGTGGTGTTTGTTTTGTGTTTCTGTGTGTATTCTATTGTGCCATGTGCTGTGCCATGTGTTCTTCAGTGTTTTGTGTTGTGTTGTATGTGATCTGTGCGTCTTGTTTGTTTTCTGTGTGTTGTGTACGAAATGTGCGTAGTATGGGTTACTTACTGCTTGTTGATCGCCTTGTGCTCTGCGTTTTGATCTGGGGCATGTTATGTGTGATATGTGCAGGTTTGATCTTTGTGTTGTGTGAATTGGGTGGATCCTGTGGTGTTGTATATTTTGCCTTTCGATGAGCTTTCTGTTGGTGGTTGTGTTGTGTGTCTGGTGCGTGGCCTCCTTTGTCACGCTCAGGGTGAAATGTGTCTTTCTCTGTGTTGTGTGTTGTGTTACGTACTGTGTTCTGGGTTGTGTGTGCTGTGTACATGCTTTCCTGTGTGTTACGTATGGGGAAGGTGTTGGGTTGTCTGGGTATTTTGGGCATTGTGTGTGATGTTAATTGTGTGGTGTGTGTGATGTGCGTGTGTGCTTATTGTGTGTGTGATGTGTGTATTGGGTTGTGTTGACAGTGTGTGGTTCTGAGTGTGCTCTATATGGTATGCTTTTGGTTGTGTGTGTTATGTGTCGTGTGTTGAGTGCATGTCGTGTGCGTTCCTGGCGGTTGTGGGTGGTTCTGTATGAGTTGCGGGTGTTTTGTGTGTGTGACTGTGATTTGTGTGTGGCTGTGTTAGAGAGGTTGTGTGTGTGTTTGGCGGCTTGAGCTATGCGCATGAGGGGAGACATGTTGACTGTGTGGTTGTGCTTGCTTTGGGTGTCTCATGGAGTGTGCAGTATGTACCTGTGCAAAGACTTTCATGTGTATTGTGAGCAGTTTTGTGCCTTTGAGTATGTGCTGTGTCTCGGGTCTGTTGTGTGCTTCTGTGTTGTGCTCCTGTGTGAGGATATATGTGTGGTGTGTCTGCTTGGTTGTGTGTGTTGCGTGTAATGCACCAAGTGTGTCCTACGTGTGATCTTTGTTTTTTTGGGTGTGTTTTGCCTTTGTTTAATGTGTGCTGTGTGTCTTTTGCGTGGGTGAATGTGATTTCCGTGTGATTGTGTTTGAGTGGATTTGTGTGCGTTTGTTTGTTATGTGTGTGATGTCAGATGTGTTGTCTGTGTTTGGTTGTGCTTGTTTAGTGTTCCTCGTTGTGTGTGCTGTGTATACTCTCTCAAATGTGGTTTCTGTGTCTTGTGGGCTATTATGTGCTTTGTTGTGTCTGCTGTGTGTCCTGTGACTTTTGTTTTGTTACTGTATGGGTTTTGTGCACGTGTGCTTTGCGTACTGCTTTCCAAGGTGGATACGTGCGTGGGGTGTCTGTGTGTGACTGTGCACGTGGTGTGTCGTGTGTGACATGTGCGCTATGGGCTGTGATGTGTAGCGTGTGAAATGTGTGTTTTGTGTGTCTGTCGGGTTTGTTGTGTGTCTGGGGTCTGCCAGATTTGTTGGTCTATGGTAGTGATTTGTGGTGTTTGTTTTGTGTTTCTGTGTGTATTCTGTTGTGCCATGCGCTGTGCCATGTGTTCTTGAGTGTTTTGTGTTGTGTTGTATGTGATCTGTGCGTCTTGTTTGTTTTCTGTGTGTTGTGTACGAAATGTGCGTAGTATGGGTTACTTACTGCTTGTTGATCGCCTTGTGCTCTGCGTTTTGATCTGTTGCATGTTATGTGTGATATGTGCAGGTTTGATCTTTGTGTTGTGTGAATTGGGTGGATCCTGTGGTGTTGTATATTTTGCCTTTCGATGAGCTTTCTGTTGGTGGTTGTGTTGTGTGTCTGGTGCGTGGCCTCCTTTGTCACGCTCAGGGTGAAATGTGTCTTTCTCTGTGTTGTGTGTTGTGTTACGTACTGTGTTCTGGGTTGTGTGTGCTGTGTACATGCTTTCCTGTGTGTTACGTATGGGGATGGTGTTGGGTTGTCTGGGTATTTTGGGCATTGTGTGTGATGTTAATTGTGTGGTGTGTGTGATGTGCTTGTGTGCTTAATGTGTGTGTGTTGTGTGTATTGGGTTGTGCCGAGAGTGTGTGTTTCTGAGTGTGCTCTATATGGTATGTTTGTGGTTGTGTGTGTTATGTGTCATGCGTTGAGTGCATGTCGTGTGCGTTCTTGGCGGTTGTGGGTGGTTCTGTATGTGCTGTGGGTGTTTTGTGTGTGTGACTGTGATTTGTGTGTGGCTGTGTTAGAGAAGTTGTGTGTGTGTTTGGCGGCTTGAGCTATGCGCATGAGGGGAGACATGTTGACTGTGTGGTTGTGCTTGCTTTGGGTGTCTCATGGAGTGTGCAGTATGTACCTGTGCAAAGACTTTCATGTGTATTGTGAGCAGTTTTGTGCCTTGAAGTATGTGCTGTGAGTCTCGGGTCTGTTGTGTGCTTCTGTGCTGTGCTCCTGTGTGAGGATATATGTGTGGTGTGTCTGCTTGGTTGTGTGTGTTGCGTGTAATGCACCAAGTGTGCGCTAAGTGTGATCTTTGTTTTTTTGTGTGTATTTTGCCTTGGTTTTATGTGTGCTGTGTGTCTTTTGCGTGGGTGAATGTGATTTCCGTGTGATTGTGTTTGAGTGGATTTGTGTGCGTTTGTTTGTTAAGTGTGTGATGTGAGATGTGTTGTCTGTGTGTGGTTGTGCTTGTTTAGTGTGCCTCGTTGTGTGTGCTCTGTATACTCTCTCAAATGTGGTTTCTGTGTCTTGTGAGCTATTATGTGCTTTGTTGTGTCTGTGTGTGTCCTGTGACTTTTGTTTTGTTACTGTATGGGTTTTGTGCACGTGTGCTTTGCATAGTGCTTTCCTGGGTGGATACGTGCATGGGGTGTCTGTGTGTGACTGTGCACGTGGTGTGTCGTGTGTGACATGTGCGCTATGGGCTGTGATGTGTAGCGTGTGAAATGTGTGTTTTGTGTGTCTGTCGGGTTTGTTGTGTGTCTGGGGTCTGCCAGATTTGTTGGTCTATGGTAGTGATTTGTGGTGTTTGTTTTGTGTTTCTGTGTGTATTCTGTTGTGCCATGTGCTGTGCCATGTGTTCTTCAGTGTTTTGTGTTGTGTTGTATGTGATCTGTGCGTCTTGTTTGTTTTCTGTGTGTTGTGTACGAAATGTGCGTAGTATGGGTTACTTACTGCTTGTTGATCGCCTTGTGCTCTGCGTTTTGATCTGGGGCATGTTATGTGTGATATGTGCAGGTTTGATCTTTGTGTTGTGTGAATTGGGTGGATCCTGTGGTGTTGTATATTTTGCCTTTCGATGAGCTTTCTGTTGGTGGTTGTGTTGTGTGTCTGGTGCGTGGCCTCCTTTGTCACGCTCAGGGTGAAATGTGTCTTTCTCTGTGTTGTGTGTTGTGTTACGTACTGTGTTCTGGGTTGTGTGTGCTGTGTACATGCTTTCCTGTGTGTTACGTATGGGGAAGGTGTTGGTTGGTCTGGGTATTTTGGGCATTGTGTGTGATGTTAATTGTGTGGTGTGTGTGATGTGCTTGTGTGCTTATTGTGTGTGTGTTGTGTGTATTGGGTTGTGCTGACAGTGTGTGGTTCTGAGTGTGCTCTATATGGTATGTTTGTGGTTGTGTGTGTTATGTGTCGTTTATTGAATGCATGTCGTGTGCGTTCTTGGGGGTTGTATGGTTCTGTATGAGTTGTGGGTGTTTTGTGTGTGTGACTGTGATTTGTGTGTGGCTGTGTTAGAGAGGTTGTGTGTGTGTTTGGCGGCTTGAGCTATGCGCATGAGGGGAGACATGTTGACTGTGTGGTTGTGCTTGCTTTGTGTGTCTCATGGAGGGTGCAGTATGTACCTGTGCAAAGACTTTCATGTGTATTGTGAGCAGTTTTGTGCCTTGAAGTATGTGCTGTGAGTGTCCGGTCTGTTGTGTGCTTCTGTGTTGTGCTCCTGTGTGAGGATATATGTGTGGTGTGTCTGCTTGGTTGTGTGTGTTGCGTGTAATGCACCAAGTGTGTGCTAAGTGTGATCTTTGTTTTTTTGTGTGTGTTTTGCCTTTGTTTAATGTGTGCTGTGTGTCTTTTGCGTGGGTGAATGTGATTTCCGTCTGATTGTGTTTGAGTGGATTTGTGTGCGTTTGTTTGTTATGTGTGTGATGTCAGATGTGTTGTCTGTGTTTGGTTGTGCTTGTTTAGTGTTCCTCGTTGTGTGTGCTGTGTATACTCTCTCAAATGTGGTTTCTGTGTCTTGTGGGCTATTAGGTGCTTTGTTGTGTCTGCTGTGTGTCCTGTGACTTTTGTTTTGTTACTGTATGGGTTTTGTGCACGTGTGCTTTACGTAGTGCTTTCCTGGGTGGATACGTGCGTGGGGTGTCTGTGTGTGACTGTGCACGTGGTGTGTCGTGTGTGACGTGTGCGCTACGGGCTGTGATGTGTAGCGTGTGAAATGTGTGTTTTGTGTGTCTGTCGGGTTTGTTGTGTGTCTGGGGTGCTGCCAGAGTTGGTCTATGGTAGTGATTTGTGGTGTTTGTTTGTGTTTCTGTGTGTATTCTGTGGTGCCATGCGGTGTGCCATGTGTTCTTGAGTGTTTTGTGTTGTGTTGTAAGTGATCTGTGCGTCTTGTTTGTTTTCTGTGTGTTGTGTACGAAATGTGCGTGGTATGGGTTATTTACAGCTTGTTGATCGCCTTGTGCTCTGCGTTTTGATCTGGGTCATGTCATGTGTGATATGTGCAGTTTTGAGCTTTGTGTTGTGTGAATTGAGTGGATCCTGTGGTGTTGTATATTTTGCCTTTCGATGAGCTTTCTGTTGGTGGTTGTGTTGTGTGTCTGGTGCGTGGCCTCCTTTGTCACGCTCAGGGTGAAATGTGTCTTTCTCTGTGTTGTGTGTTGTGTTACGTACTGTGTTCTGGGTTGTGTGTGCTGTGTACATGCTTTCCTGTGTGTTACGTATGGGGAAGGTGTTGGGTTGTCTGGGTATTTTGGGCATTGTGTGTGATGTTAATTGTGTGGTGTGTGTGATGTGCGTGTGTGCTTATTGTGTGTGTGATGTGTGTATTGGGTTGTGTTGACAGTGTGTGGTTCTGAGTGTGCTCTATATGGTATGCTTTTGGTTGTGTGTGTTATGTGTCGTGTGTTGAGTGCATGTCGTGTGCGTTCCTGGCGGTTGTGGGTGGTTCTGTATGAGTTGCGGGTGTTTTGTGTGTGTGACTGTGATTTGTGTGTGGCTGTGTTAGAGAGGTTGTGTGTGTGTTTGGCGGCTTGAGCTATGCGCATGAGGGGAGACATGTTGACTGTGTGGTTGTGCTTGCTTTGGGTGTCTCATGGAGTGTGCAGTATGTACCTGTGCAAAGACTTTCATGTGTATTGTGAGCAGTTTTGTGCCTTTGAGTATGTGCTGTGTCTCGGGTCTGTTGTGTGCTTCTGTGTTGTGCTCCTGTGTGAGGATATATGTGTGGTGTGTCTGCTTGGTTGTGTGTGTTGCGTGTAATGCACCAAGTGTGTCCTACGTGTGATCTTTGTTTTTTTGGGTGTGTTTTGCCTTTGTTTAATGTGTGCTGTGTGTCTTTTGCGTGGGTGAATGTGATTTCCGTCTGATTGTGTTTGAGTGGATTTGTGTGCGTTTGTTTGTTATGTGTGTGATGTCAGATGTGTTGTCTGTGTTTGGTTGTGCTTGTTTAGTGTTCCTCGTTGTGTGTGCTGTGTATACTCTCTCAAATGTGGTTTCTGTGTCTTGTGGGCTATTATGTGCTTTGTTGTGTCTGCTGTGTGTCCTGTGACTTTTGTTTTGTTACTGTATGGGTTTTGTGCACGTGTGCTTTGCGTACTGCTTTCCAAGGTGGATACGTGCGTGGGGTGTCTGTGTGTGACTGTGCACGTGGTGTGTCGTGTGTGACATGTGCGCTATGGGCTGTGATGTGTAGCGTGTGAAATGTGTGTTTTGTGTGTCTGTCGGGTTTGTTGTGTGTCTGGGGTCTGCCAGATTTGTTGGTCTATGGTAGTGATTTGTGGTGTTTGTTTTGTGTTTCTGTGTGTATTCTGTTGTGCCATGCGCTGTGCCATGTGTTCTTGAGTGTTTTGTGTTGTGTTGTATGTGATCTGTGCGTCTTGTTTGTTTTCTGTGTGTTGTGTACGAAATGTGCGTAGTATGGGTTACTTACTGCTTGTTGATCGCCTTGTGCTCTGCGTTTTGATCTGGGGCATGTTATGTGTGATATGTGCAGGTTTGATCTTTGTGTTGTGTGAATTGGGTGGATCCTGTGGTGTTATATATTTTGCCTTTCGATGAGCTTTCTGTTGGTGGTTGTGTTGTGTGTCTGGTGCGTGGCCTCCTTTGTCACGCTCAGAGTGAAATGTGTCTTTCTCTGTGTTGTGTGTTGTGTTACGTACTGTGTTCTGGGTTGTGTGTGCTGTGTACATGCTTTCCTGTGTGTTACGTATGGGGAAGGTGTTGGGTTGTCTGGGTATTTTGGGCATTGTGTGTGATGTTAATTGTGTGGTGTGTGTGATGTGCGTGTGTGCTTATTGTGTGTGTGATGTGTGTATTGGGTTGTGTTGACAGTGTGTGGTTCTGAGTGTGCTCTATATGGTATGCTTTTGGTTGTGTGTGTTATGTGTCGTGTGTTGAGTGCATGTCGTGTGCGTTCCTGGCGGTTGTGGGTGGTTCTGTATGAGTTGCGGGTGTTTTGTGTGTGTGACTGTGATTTGTGTGTGGCTGTGTTAGAGAGGTTGTGTGTGTGTTTGGCGGCTTGAGCTATGCGCATGAGGGGAGACATGTTGACTGTGTGGTTGTGCTTGCTTTGGGTGTCTCATGGAGTGTGCAGTATGTACCTGTGCAAAGACTTTCATGTGTATTGTGAGCAGTTTTGTGCCTTTGAGTATGTGCTGTGTCTCGGGTCTGTTGTGTGCTTCTGTGTTGTGCTCCTGTGTGAGGATATATGTGTGGTGTGTCTGCTTGGTTGTGTGTGTTGCGTGTAATGCACCAAGTATGTCCTACGTGTGATCTTTGTTTTTTTGGGTGTGTTTTGCCTTTGTTTAATGTGTGCTGTGTGTCTTTTGCGTGGGTGAATGTGATTTCCGTGTGATTGTGTTTGAGTGGATTTGTGTGCGTTTGTTTGTTATGTGTGTGATGTCAGATGTGTTGTCTGTGTTTGGTTGTGCTTGTTTAGTGTTCCTCGTTGTGTGTGCTGTGTATACTCTCTCAAATGTGGTTTCTGTGTCTTGTGGGCTATTATGTGCTTTGTTGTGTCTGCTGTGTGTCCTGTGACTTTTGTTTTGTTACTGTATGGGTTTTGTGCACGTGTGCTTTGCGTACTGCTTTCCAAGGTGGATACGTGCGTGGGGTGTCTGTGTGTGACTGTGCACGTGGTGTGTCGTGTGTGACATGTGCGCTATGGGCTGTGATGTGTAGCGTGTGAAATGTGTGTTTTGTGTGTCTGTCGGGTTTGTTGTGTGTCTGGGGTCTGCCAGATTTGTTGGTCTATGGTAGTGATTTGTGGTGTTTGTTTTGTGTTTCTGTGTGTATTCTGTTGTGCCATGCGCTGTGCCATGTGTTCTTGAGTGTTTTGTGTTGTGTTGTATGTGATCTGTGCGTCTTGTTTGTTTTCTGTGTGTTGTGTACGAAATGTGCGTAGTATGGGTTACTTACTGCTTGTTGATCGCCTTGTGCTCTGCGTTTTGATCTGGGGCATGTTATGTGTGATATGTGCAGGTTTGATCTTTGTGTTGTGTGAATTGGGTGGATCCTGTGGTGTTGTATATTTTGCCTTTCGATGAGCTTTCTGTTGGTGGTTGTGTTGTGTGTCTGGTGCGTGGCCTCCTTTGTCACGCTCAGGGTGAAATGTGTCTTTCTCTGTGTTGTGTGTTGTGTTACGTACTGTGTTCTGGGTTGTGTGTGCTGTGTACATGCTTTCCTGTGTGTTACGTATGGGGAAGGTGTTGGGTTGTCTGGGTATTTTGGGCATTGTGTGTGATGTTAATTGTGTGGTGTGTGTGATGTGCGTGTGTGCTTATTGTGTGTGTGATGTGTGTATTGGGTTGTGTTGACAGTGTGTGGTTCTGAGTGTGCTCTATATGGTATGCTTTTGGTTGTGTGTGTTATGTGTCGTGTGTTGAGTGCATGTCGTGTGCGTTCCTGGCGGTTGTGGGTGGTTCTGTATGAGTTGCGGGTGTTTTGTGTGTGTGACTGTGATTTGTGTGTGGCTGTGTTAGAGAGGTTGTGTGTGTGTTTGGCGGCTTGAGCTATGCGCATGAGGGGAGACATGTTGACTGTGTGGTTGTGCTTGCTTTGGGTGTCTCATGGAGTGTGCAGTATGTACCTGTGCAAAGACTTTCATGTGTATTGTGAGCAGTTTTGTGCCTTTGAGTATGTGCTGTGTCTCGGGTCTGTTGTGTGCTTCTGTGTTGTGCTCCTGTGTGAGGATATATGTGTGGTGTGTCTGCTTGGTTGTGTGTGTTGCGTGTAATGCACCAAGTGTGTCCTACGTGTGATCTTTGTTTTTTTGGGTGTGTTTTGCCTTTGTTTAATGTGTGCTGTGTGTCTTTTGCGTTGGTGAATGTGATTTCCGTGTAATTGTGTTTGAGTGGATTTGTGTGCGTTTGTTTGTTATGTGTGTGATGTCAGATGTGTTGTCTGTGTTTGGTTGTGCTTGTTTAGTGTTCCTCGTTGTGTGTGCTGTGTATACTCTCTCAAATGTGGTTTCTGTGTCTTGTGGGCTATTATGTGCTTTGTTGTGTCTGCTGTGTGTCCTGTGACTTTTGTTTTGTTACTGTATGGGTTTTGTGCACGTGTGCTTTGCGTACTGCTTTCCAAGGTGGATACGTGCGTGGGGTGTCTGTGTGTGACTGTGCACGTGGTGTGTCGTGTGTGACATGTGCGCTATGGGCTGTGATGTGTAGCGTGTGAAATGTGTGTTTTGTGTGTCTGTCGGGTTTGTTGTGTGTCTGGGGTCTGCCAGATTTGTTGGTCTATGGTAGTGATTTGTGGTGTTTGTTTTGTGTTTCTGTGTGTATTCTGTTGTGCCATGCGCTGTGCCATGTGTTCTTGAGTGTTTTGTGTTGTGTTGTATGTGATCTGTGCGTCTTGTTTGTTTTCTGTGTGTTGTGTACGAAATGTGCGTAGTATGGGTTACTTACTGCTTGTTGATCGCCTTGTGCTCTGCGTTTTGATCTGGGGCATGTTATGTGTGATATGTGCAGGTTTGATCTTTGTGTTGTGTGAATTGGGTGGATCCTGTGGTGTTGTATATTTTGCCTTTCGATGAGCTTTCTGTTGGTGGTTGTGTTGTGTGTCTGGTGCGTGGCCTCCTTTGTCACGCTCAGGGTGAAATGTGTCTTTCTCTGTGTTGTGTGTTGTGTTACGTACTGTGTTCTGGGTTGTGTGTGCTGTGTACATGCTTTCCTGTGTGTTACGTATGGGGAAGGTGTTGGTTGGTCTGGGTATTTTGGGCATTGTGTGTGATGTTAATTGTGTGGTGTGTGTGATGTGCTTGTGTGCTTATTGTGTGTGTGTTGTGTGTATTGGGTTGTGCCGAGAGTGTGTGGTTCTGAGTGTGCTCTATATGGTATGTTTGTGGTTGTGTGTGTTATGTGTCATGCGTTGAGTGCATGTCGTGTGCGTTCTTGGCGGTTGTGGGTGGTTCTGTATGTGCTGTGGGTGTTTTGTGTGTGTGACTGTGATTTGTGTGTGGCTGTGTTAGAGAAGTTGTGTGTGTGTTTGGCGGCTTGAGCTATGCGCATGAGGGGAGACATGTTGACTGTGTGGTTGTGCTTGCTTTGGGTGTCTCATGGAGTGTGCAGTATGTACCTGTGCAAAGACTTTCATGTGTATTGTGAGCAGTTTTGTGCCTTGAAGTATGTGCTGTGAGTCTCGGGTCTGTTGTGTGCTTCTGTGCTGTGCTCCTGTGTGAGGATATATGTGTGGTGTGTCTGCTTGGTTGTGTGTGTTGCGTGTAATGCACCAAGTGTGCGCTAAGTGTGATCTTTGTTTTTTTGTGTGTATTTTGCCTTGGTTTTATGTGTGCTGTGTGTCTTTTGCGTGGGTGAATGTGATTTCCGTGTGATTGTGTTTGAGTGGATTTGTGTGCGTTTGTTTGTTAAGTGTGTGATGTGAGATGTGTTGTCTGTGTGTGGTTGTGCTTGTTTAGTGTGCCTCGTTGTGTGTGCTCTGTATACTCTCTCAAATGTGGTTTCTGTGTCTTGTGAGCTATTATGTGCTTTGTTGTGTCTGTGTGTGTCCTGTGACTTTTGTTTTGTTACTGTATGGGTTTTGTGCACGTGTGCTTTGCATAGTGCTTTCCTGGGTGGATACGTGCATGGGGTGTCTGTGTGTGACTGTGCACGTGGTGTGTCGTGTGTGACATGTGCGCTATGGGCTGTGATGTGTAGCGTGTGAAATGTGTGTTTTGTGTGTCTGTCGGGTTTGTTGTGTGTCTGGGGTCTGCCAGATTTGTTGGTCTATGGTAGTGATTTGTGGTGTTTGTTTTGTGTTTCTGTGTGTATTCTATTGTGCCATGTGCTGTGCCATGTGTTCTTCAGTGTTTTGTGTTGTGTTGTATGTGATCTGTGCGTCTTGTTTGTTTTCTGTGTGTTGTGTACGAAATGTGCGTAGTATGGGTTACTTACTGCTTGTTGATCGCCTTGTGCTCTGCGTTTTGATCTGGGGCATGTTATGTGTGATATGTGCAGGTTTGATCTTTGTGTTGTGTGAATTGGGTGGATCCTGTGGTGTTGTATATTTTGCCTTTCGATGAGCTTTCTGTTGGTGGTTGTGTTGTGTGTCTGGTGCGTGGCCTCCTTTGTCACGCTCAGGGTGAAATGTGTCTTTCTCTGTGTTGTGTGTTGTGTTACGTACTGTGTTCTGGGTTGTGTGTGCTGTGTACATGCTTTCCTGTGTGTTACGTATGGGGAAGGTGTTGGGTTGTCTGGGTATTTTGGGCATTGTGTGTGATGTTAATTGTGTGGTGTGTGTGATGTGCGTGTGTGCTTATTGTGTGTGTGATGTGTGTATTGGGTTGTGTTGACAGTGTGTGGTTCTGAGTGTGCTCTATATGGTATGCTTTTGGTTGTGTGTGTTATGTGTCGTGTGTTGAGTGCATGTCGTGTGCGTTCCTGGCGGTTGTGGGTGGTTCTGTATGAGTTGCGGGTGTTTTGTGTGTGTGACTGTGATTTGTGTGTGGCTGTGTTAGAGAGGTTGTGTGTGTGTTTGGCGGCTTGAGCTATGCGCATGAGGGGAGACATGTTGACTGTGTGGTTGTGCTTGCTTTGGGTGTCTCATGGAGTGTGCAGTATGTACCTGTGCAAAGACTTTCATGTGTATTGTGAGCAGTTTTGTGCCTTTGAGTATGTGCTGTGTCTCGGGTCTGTTGTGTGCTTCTGTGTTGTGCTCCTGTGTGAGGATATATGTGTGGTGTGTCTGCTTGGTTGTGTGTGTTGCGTGTAATGCACCAAGTGTGTCCTACGTGTGATCTTTGTTTTTTTGGGTGTGTTTTGCCTTTGTTTAATGTGTGCTGTGTGTCTTTTGCGTGGGTGAATGTGATTTCCGTGTGATTGTGTTTGAGTGGATTTGTGTGCGTTTGTTTGTTATGTGTGTGATGTCAGATGTGTTGTCTGTGTTTGGTTGTGCTTGTTTAGTGTTCCTCGTTGTGTGTGCTGTGTATACTCTCTCAAATGTGGTTTCTGTGTCTTGTGGGCTATTATGTGCTTTGTTGTGTCTGCTGTGTGTCCTGTGACTTTTGTTTTGTTACTGTATGGGTTTTGTGCACGTGTGCTTTGCGTACTGCTTTCCAAGGTGGATACGTGCGTGGGGTGTCTGTGTGTGACTGTGCACGTGGTGTGTCGTGTGTGACATGTGCGCTATGGGCTGTGATGTGTAGCGTGTGAAATGTGTGTTTTGTGTGTCTGTCGGGTTTGTTGTGTGTCTGGGGTCTGCCAGATTTGTTGGTCTATGGTAGTGATTTGTGGTGTTTGTTTTGTGTTTCTGTGTGTATTCTGTTGTGCCATGCGCTGTGCCATGTGTTCTTGAGTGTTTTGTGTTGTGTTGTATGTGATCTGTGCGTCTTGTTTGTTTTCTGTGTGTTGTGTACGAAATGTGCGTAGTATGGGTTACTTACTGCTTGTTGATCGCCTTGTGCTCTGCGTTTTGATCTGGGGCATGTTATGTGTGATATGTGCAGGTTTGATCTTTGTGTTGTGTGAATTGGGTGGATCCTGTGGTGTTGTATATTTTGCCTTTCGATGAGCTTTCTGTTGGTGGTTGTGTTGTGTGTCTGGTGCGTGGCCTCCTTTGTCACGCTCAGGGTGAAATGTGTCTTTCTCTGTGTTGTGTGTTGTGTTACGTACTGTGTTCTGGGTTGTGTGTGCTGTGTACATGCTTTCCTGTGTGTTACGTATGGGGATGGTGTTGGGTTGTCTGGGTATTTTGGGCATTGTGTGTGATGTTAATTGTGTGGTGTGTGTGATGTGCTTGTGTGCTTAATGTGTGTGTGTTGTGTGTATTGGGTTGTGCCGAGAGTGTGTGGTTCTGAGTGTGCTCTATATGGTATGTTTGTGGTTGTGTGTGTTATGTGTCATGCGTTGAGTGCATGTCGTGTGCGTTCTTGGCGGTTGTGGGTGGTTCTGTATGTGCTGTGGGTGTTTTGTGTGTGTGACTGTGATTTGTGTGTGGCTGTGTTAGAGAAGTTGTGTGTGTGTTTGGCGGCTTGAGCTATGCGCATGAGGGGAGACATGTTGACTGTGTGGTTGTGCTTGCTTTGGGTGTCTCATGGAGTGTGCAGTATGTACCTGTGCAAAGACTTTCATGTGTATTGTGAGCAGTTTTGTGCCTTGAAGTATGTGCTGTGAGTCTCGGGTCTGTTGTGTGCTTCTGTGCTGTGCTCCTGTGTGAGGATATATGTGTGGTGTGTCTGCTTGGTTGTGTGTGTTGCGTGTAATGCACCAAGTGTGCGCTAAGTGTGATCTTTGTTTTTTTGTGTGTATTTTGCCTTGGTTTTATGTGTGCTGTGTGTCTTTTGCGTATGTGAATGTGATTTCCGTGTGATTGTGTTTGAGTGGATTTGTGTGCGTTTGTTTGTTAAGTGTGTGATGTGAGATGTGTTGTCTGTGTGTGGTTGTGCTTGTTTAGTGTGCCTCGTTGTGTGTGCTCTGTATACTCTCTCAAATGTGGTTTCTGTGTCTTGTGAGCTATTATGTGCTTTGTTGTGTCTGTGTGTGTCCTGTGACTTTTGTTTTGTTACTGTATGGGTTTTGTGCACGTGTGCTTTGCATAGTGCTTTCCTGGGTGGATACGTGCATGGGGTGTCTGTGTGTGACTGTGCACGTGGTGTGTCGTGTGTGACATGTGCGCTATGGGCTGTGATGTGTAGCGTGTGAAATGTGTGTTTTGTGTGTCTGTCGGGTTTGTTGTGTGTCTGGGGTCTGCCAGATTTGTTGGTCTATGGTAGTGATTTGTGGTGTTTGTTTTGTGTTTCTGTGTGTATTCTGTTGTGCCATGTGCTGTGCCATGTGTTCTTCAGTGTTTTGTGTTGTGTTGTATGTGATCTGTGCGTCGTTTGTTTTCTGTGTGTTGTGTACGAAATGTGCGTAGTATGGGTTACTTACTGCTTGTTGATCGCCTTGTGCTCTGCGTTTTGATCTGGGGCATGTTATGTGTGATATGTGCAGGTTTGATCTTTGTGTTGTGTGAATTGGGTGGATCCTGTGGTGTTGTATATTTTGCCTTTCGATGAGCTTTCTGTTGGTGGTTGTGTTGTGTGTCTGGTGCGTGGCCTCCTTTGTCACGCTCAGGGTGAAATGTGTCTTTCTCTGTGTTGTGTGTTGTGTTACGTACTGTGTTCTGGGTTGTGTGTGCTGTGTACATGCTTTCCTGTGTGTTACGTATGGGGAAGGTGTTGGTTGGTCTGGGTATTTTGGGCATTGTGTGTGATGTTAATTGTGTGGTGTGTGTGATGTGCTTGTGTGCTTATTGTGTGTGTGTTGTGTGTATTGGGTTGTGCTGACAGTGTGTGGTTCTGAGTGTGCTCTATATGGTATGTTTGTGGTTGTGTGTGTTATGTGTCGTTTATTGAATGCATGTCGTGTGCGTTCTTGGGGGTTGTATGGTTCTGTATGAGTTGTGGGTGTTTTGTGTGTGTGACTGTGATTTGTGTGTGGCTGTGTTAGAGAGGTTGTGTGTGTGTTTGGCGGCTTGAGCTATGCGCATGAGGGGAGACATGTTGACTGTGTGGTTGTGCTTGCTTTGTGTGTCTCATGGAGGGTGCAGTATGTACCTGTGCAAAGACTTTCATGTGTATTGTGAGCAGTTTTGTGCCTTGAAGTATGTGCTGTGAGTGTCCGGTCTGTTGTGTGCTTCTGTGTTGTGCTCCTGTGTGAGGATATATGTGTGGTGTGTCTGCTTGGTTGTGTGTGTTGCGTGTAATGCACCAAGTGTGTGCTAAGTGTGATCTTTGTTTTTTTGTGTGTGTTTTGCCTTTGTTTAATGTGTGCTGTGTGTCTTTTGCGTGGGTGAATGTGATTTCCGTCTGATTGTGTTTGAGTGGATTTGTGTGCGTTTGTTTGTTATGTGTGTGATGTCAGATGTGTTGTCTGTGTTTGGTTGTGCTTGTTTAGTGTTCCTCGTTGTGTGTGCTGTGTATACTCTCTCAAATGTGGTTTCTGTGTCTTGTGGGCTATTAGGTGCTTTGTTGTGTCTGCTGTGTGTCCTGTGACTTTTGTTTTGTTACTGTATGGGTTTTGTGCACGTGTGCTTTACGTAGTGCTTTCCTGGGTGGATACGTGCGTGGGGTGTCTGTGTGTGACTGTGCACGTGGTGTGTCGTGTGTGACGTGTGCGCTACGGGCTGTGATGTGTAGCGTGTGAAATGTGTGTTTTGTGTGTCTGTCGGGTTTGTTGTGTGTCTGGGGTGCTGCCAGAGTTGGTCTATGGTAGTGATTTGTGGTGTTTGTTTGTGTTTCTGTGTGTATTCTGTGGTGCCATGCGGTGTGCCATGTGTTCTTGAGTGTTTTGTGTTGTGTTGTAAGTGATCTGTGCGTCTTGTTTGTTTTCTGTGTGTTGTGTACGAAATGTGCGTGGTATGGGTTATTTACAGCTTGTTGATCGCCTTGTGCTCTGCGTTTTGATCTGGGTCATGTCATGTGTGATATGTGCAGTTTTGAGCTTTGTGTTGTGTGAATTGAGTGGATCCTGTGGTGTTGTATATTTTGCCTTTCGATGAGCTTTCTGTTGGTGGTTGTGTTGTGTGTCTGGTGCGTGGCCTCCTTTGTCACGCTCAGGGTGAAATGTGTCTTTCTCTGTGTTGTGTGTTGTGTTACGTACTGTGTTCTGGGTTGTGTGTGCTGTGTACATGCTTTCCTGTGTGTTACGTATGGGGAAGGTGTTGGGTTGTCTGGGTATTTTGGGCATTGTGTGTGATGTTAATTGTGTGGTGTGTGTGATGTGCGTGTGTGCTTATTGTGTGTGTGATGTGTGTATTGGGTTGTGTTGACAGTGTGTGGTTCTGAGTGTGCTCTATATGGTATGCTTTTGGTTGTGTGTGTTATGTGTCGTGTGTTGAGTGCATGTCGTGTGCGTTCCTGGCGGTTGTGGGTGGTTCTGTATGAGTTGCGGGTGTTTTGTGTGTGTGACTGTGATTTGTGTGTGGCTGTGTTAGAGAGGTTGTGTGTGTGTTTGGCGGCTTGAGCTATGCGCATGAGGGGAGACATGTTGACTGTGTGGTTGTGCTTGCTTTGGGTGTCTCATGGAGTGTGCAGTATGTACCTGTGCAAAGACTTTCATGTGTATTGTGAGCAGTTTTGTGCCTTTGAGTATGTGCTGTGTCTCGGGTCTGTTGTGTGCTTCTGTGTTGTGCTCCTGTGTGAGGATATATGTGTGGTGTGTCTGCTTGGTTGTGTGTGTTGCGTGTAATGCACCAAGTGTGTCCTACGTGTGATCTTTGTTTTTTTGGGTGTGTTTTGCCTTTGTTTAATGTGTGCTGTGTGTCTTTTGCGTGGGTGAATGTGATTTCCGTCTGATTGTGTTTGAGTGGATTTGTGTGCGTTTGTTTGTTATGTGTGTGATGTCAGATGTGTTGTCTGTGTTTGGTTGTGCTTGTTTAGTGTTCCTCGTTGTGTGTGCTGTGTATACTCTCTCAAATGTGGTTTCTGTGTCTTGTGGGCTATTATGTGCTTTGTTGTGTCTGCTGTGTGTCCTGTGACTTTTGTTTTGTTACTGTATGGGTTTTGTGCACGTGTGCTTTGCGTACTGCTTTCCAAGGTGGATACGTGCGTGGGGTGTCTGTGTGTGACTGTGCACGTGGTGTGTCGTGTGTGACATGTGCGCTATGGGCTGTGATGTGTAGCGTGTGAAATGTGTGTTTTGTGTGTCTGTCGGGTTTGTTGTGTGTCTGGGGTCTGCCAGATTTGTTGGTCTATGGTAGTGATTTGTGGTGTTTGTTTTGTGTTTCTGTGTGTATTCTGTTGTGCCATGCGCTGTGCCATGTGTTCTTGAGTGTTTTGTGTTGTGTTGTATGTGATCTGTGCGTCTTGTTTGTTTTCTGTGTGTTGTGTACGAAATGTGCGTAGTATGGGTTACTTACTGCTTGTTGATCGCCTTGTGCTCTGCGTTTTGATCTGGGGCATGTTATGTGTGATATGTGCAGGTTTGATCTTTGTGTTGTGTGAATTGGGTGGATCCTGTGGTGTTGTATATTTTGCCTTTCGATGAGCTTTCTGTTGGTGGTTGTGTTGTGTGTCTGGTGCGTGGCCTCCTTTGTCACGCTCAGGGTGAAATGTGTCTTTCTCTGTGTTGTGTGTTGTGTTACGTACTGTGTTCTGGGTTGTGTGTGCTGTGTACATGCTTTCCTGTGTGTTACGTATGGGGAAGGTGTTGGTTGGTCTGGGTATTTTGGGCATTGTGTGTGATGTTAATTGTGTGGTGTGTGTGATGTGCTTGTGTGCTTATTGTGTGTGTGTTGTGTGTATTGGGTTGTGCCGACAGTGTGTGGTTCTGAGTGTGCTCTATATGGTATGTTTGTGGTTGTGTGTGTTATGTGTCATGCGTTGAGTGCATGTCGTGTGCGTTCTTGGCGGTTGTGGGTGGTTCTGTATGTGCTGTGGGTGTTTTGTGTGTGTGACTGTGATTTGTGTGTGGCTGTGTTAGAGAAGTTGTGTGTGTGTTTGGCGGCTTGAGCTATGCGCATGAGGGGAGACATGTTGACTGTGTGGTTGTGCTTGCTTTGGGTGTCTCATGGAGTGTGCAGTATGTACCTGTGCAAAGACTTTCATGTGTATTGTGAGCAGTTTTGTGCCTTTGAGTATGTGCTGTGTCTCGGGTCTGTTGTGTGCTTCTGTGTTGTGCTCCTGTGTGAGGATATATGTGTGGTGTGTCTGCTTGGTTGTGTGTGTTGCGTGTAATGCACCAAGTGTGCGCTAAGTGTGATCTTTGTTTTTTTGTGTGTGTTTTGCCTTGGTTTTATGTGTGCTGTGTGTCTTTTGCGTGGGTGAATGTGATTTCCGTGTGATTGTGTTTGAGTGGATTTGTGTGCGTTTGTTTGTTAAGTGTGTGATGTGAGATGTGTTGTCTGTGTGTGGTTGTGCTTGTTTAGTGTGCCTCGTTGTGTGTGCTCTGTATACTCTCTCAAATGTGGTTTCTGTGTCTTGTGAGCTATTATGTGCTTTGTTGTGTCTGTGTGTGTCCTGTGACTTTTGTTTTGTTACTGTATGGGTTTTGTGCACGTGTGCTTTGCATAGTGCTTTCCTGGGTGGTACGTGCATGGGGTGTCTGTGTGTGACTGTGCACGTGGTGTGTCGTGTGTGACATGTGCGCTATGGGCTGTGATGTGTAGCGTGTGAAATGTGTGTTTTGTGTGTCTGTCGGGTTTGTTGTGTGTCTGGGGTCTGCCAGATTTGTTGGTCTATGGTAGTGATTTGTGGTGTTTGTTTTGTGTTTCTGTGTGTATTCTGTTGTGCCATGTGCTGTGCCATGTGTTCTTCAGTGTTTTGTGTTGTGTTGTATGTGATCTGTGCGTCTTGTTTGTTTTCTGTGTGTTGTGTACGAAATGTGCGTAGTATGGGTTACTTACTGCTTGTTGATCGCCTTGTGCTCTGCGTTTTGATCTGGGGCATGTTATGTGTGATATGTGCAGGTTTGATCTTTGTGTTGTGTGAATTGGGTGGATCCTGTGGTGTTGTATATTTTGCCTTTCGATGAGCTTTCTGTTGGTGGTTGTGTTGTGTGTCTGGTGCGTGGCCTCCTTTGTCACGCTCAGGGTGAAATGTGTCTTTCTCTGTGTTGTGTGTTGTGTTACGTACTGTGTTCTGGGTTGTGTGTGCTGTGTACATGCTTTCCTGTGTGTTACGTATGGGGAAGGTGTTGGTTGGTCTGGGTATTTTGGGCATTGTGTGTGATGTTAATTGTGTGGTGTGTGTGATGTGCTTGTGTGCTTATTGTGTGTGTGTTGTGTGTATTGGGTTGTGCTGACAGTGTGTGGTTCTGAGTGTGCTCTATATGGTATGTTTGTGGTTGTGTGTGTTATGTGTCGTTTGTTGAATGCATGTCGTGTGCGTTCTTGGGGGTTGTATGGTTCTGTATGAGTTGTGGGTGTTTTGTGTGTGTGACTGTGATTTGTGTGTGGCTGTGTTAGAGAGGTTGTGTGTGTGTTTGGCGGCTTGAGCTATGCGCATGAGGGGAGACATGTTGACTGTGTGGTTGTGCTTGCTTTGGGTGTCTCATGGAGGGTGCAGTATGTACCTGTGCAAAGACTTTCATGTGTATTGTGAGCAGTTTTGTGCCTTGAAGTATGTGCTGTGAGTGTCCGGTCTGTTGTGTGCTTCTGTGTTGTGCTCCTGTGTGAGGATATATGTGTGGTGTGTCTGCTTGGTTGTGTGTGTTGCGTGTAATGCACCAAGTGTGTGCTAAGTGTGATCTTTGTTTTTTTGTGTGTGTTTTGCCTTTGTTTAATGTGTGCTGTGTGTCTTTTGCGTGGGTGAATGTGATTTCCGTCTGATTGTGTTTGAGTGGATTTGTGTGCGTTTGCTTGTGTGTGATGTCAGATGTGTTGTCTGTGTTTGGTTGTGCTTGTTTAGTGTTCCTCGTTGTGTGTGCTGTGTATACTCTCTCAAATGTGGTTTCTGTGTCTTGTGGGCTATTATGTGCTTTGTTGTGTCTGCTGTGTGTCCTGTGACTTTTGTTTTGTTACTGTATGGGTTTTGTGCACGTGTGCTTTACGTAGTGCTTTCCTGGATGGATACGTGCTTGGGGTGTCTGTGTGTGACTGTGCACTTGGTGTGTCGTGTGTGACGTGTGCGCTACGGGCTGTGATGTGTAGCGTGTGAAATGTGTGTTTTGTGTGTCTGTCGGGTTTGTTGTGTGTCTGGGGTGCTGCCAGAGTTGTTGGTCTATGGTAGTGATTTGTGGTGTTTGTTTTGTGTTTCTGTGTGTATTCTGTTTTGCCATGTGGTGTGCCATGTGTTCTTGAGTGTTTTGTGTTGTGTTGTATGTGATCTGTGCGTCTTATTTGTTTTCTGTGTGTTGTGTACGAAATGTGCGTAGTATGGGTTACTTACTGCTTGTTGATCGCCTTGTGCTCTGCGTTTTGATCTGGGGCATGTTATGTGTGATATGTGCAGGTTTGATCTTTGTGTTGTGTGAATTGGGTGGATCCTGTGGTGTTGTATATTTTGCCTTTCGATGAGCTTTCTGTTGGTGGTTGTGTTGTGTGTCTGGTGCGTGGCCTCCTTTGTCACGCTCAGGGTGAAATGTGTCTTTCTCTGTGTTGTGTGTTGTGTTACGTACTGTGTTCTGGGTTGTGTGTGCTGTGTACATGCTTTCCTGTGTGTTACGTATGGGGAAGGTGTTGGTTGGTCTGGGTATTTTGGGCATTGTGTGTGATGTTAATTGTGTGGTGTGTGTGATGTGCTTGTGTGCTTATTGTGTGTGTGTTGTGTGTATTGGGTTGTGCTGACAGTGTGTGGTTCTGAGTGTGCTCTATATGGTATGTTTGTGGTTGTGTGTGTTATGTGTCGTTTGTTGAATGCATGTCGTGTGCGTTCTTGGGGGTTGTATGGTTCTGTATGAGTTGTGGGTGTTTTGTGTGTGTGACTGTGATTTGTGTGTGGCTGTGTTAGAGAGGTTGTGTGTGTGTTTGGCGGCTTGAGCTATGCGCATGAGGGGAGACATGTTGACTGTGTGGTTGTGCTTGCTTTGGGTGTCTCATGGAGGGTGCAGTATGTACCTGTGCAAAGACTTTCATGTGTATTGTGAGCAGTTTTGTGCCTTGAAGTATGTGCTGTGAGTGTCCGGTCTGTTGTGTGCTTCTGTGTTGTGCTCCTGTGTGAGGATATATGTGTGGTGTGTCTGCTTGGTTGTGTGTGTTGCGTGTAATGCACCAAGTGTGTGCTAAGTGTGATCTTTGTTTTTTTGTGTGTGTTTTGCCTTTGTTTAATGTGTGCTGTGTGTCTTTTGCGTGGGTGAATGTGATTTCCGTCTGATTGTGTTTGAGTGGATTTGTGTGCGTTTGTTTGTTATGTGTGTGATGTCAGATGTGTTGTCTGTGTTTGGTTGTGCTTGTTTAGTGTTCCTCGTTGTGTGTGCTGTGTATACTCTCTCAAATGTGGTTTCTGTGTCTTGTGGGCTATTAGGTGCTTTGTTGTGTCTGCTGTGTGTCCTGTGACTTTTGTTTTGTTACTGTATGGGTTTTGTGCACGTGTGCTTTACGTAGTGCTTTCCTGGGTGGATACGTGCGTGGGGTGTCTGTGTGTGACTGTGCACGTGGTGTGTCGTGTGTGACGTGTGCGCTACGGGCTGTGATGTGTAGCGTGTGAAATGTGTGTTTTGTTTGTCTGTCTTGTTTGTTGTGTGTCTGGGGTGCTGCCAGAGTTGGTCTATGGTAGTGATTTGTGGTGTTTGTTTGTGTTTCTGTGTGTATTCTGTGGTGCCATGCGGTGTGCCATGTGTTCTTGAGTGTTTTGTGTTGTGTTGTAAGTGATCTGTGCGTCTTGTTTGTTTTCTGTGTGTTGTGTACGAAATGTGCGTGGTATGGGTTATTTACAGCTTGTTGATCGCCTTGTGCTCTGCGTTTTGATCTGGGTCATGTCATGTGTGATATGTGCAGTTTTGAGCTTTGTGTTGTGTGAATTGAGTGGATCCTGTGGTGTTGTATATTTTGCCTTTCGATGAGCTTTCTGTTGGTGGTTGTGTTGTGTGTCTGGTGCGTGGCCTCCTTTGTCACGCTCAGGGTGAAATGTGTCTTTCTCTGTGTTGTGTGTTGTGTTACGTACTGTGTTCTGGGTTGTGTGTGCTGTGTACATGCTTTCCTGTGTGTTACGTATGGGGAAGGTGTTGGGTTGTCTGGGTATTTTGGGCATTGTGTGTGATGTTAATTGTGTGGTGTGTGTGATGTGCGTGTGTGCTTATTGTGTGTGTGATGTGTGTATTGGGTTGTGTTGACAGTGTGAGGTTCTGAGTGTGCTCTATATGGTATGCTTTTGGTTGTGTGTGTTATGTGTCGTGTGTTGAGTGCATGTCGTGTGCGTTCCTGGCGGTTGTGGGTGGTTCTGTATGAGTTGCGGGTGTTTTGTGTGTGTGACTGTGATTTGTGTGTGGCTGTGTTAGAGAGGTTGTGTGTGTGTTTGGCGGCTTGAGCTATGCGCATGAGGGGAGACATGTTGACTGTGTGGTTGTGCTTGCTTTGGGTGTCTCATGGAGTGTGCAGTATGTACCTGTGCAAAGACTTTCATGTGTATTGTGAGCAGTTTTGTGCCTTTGAGTATGTGCTGTGTCTCGGGTCTGTGGTGTGCTTCTGTGTTGTGCTCCTGTGTGAGGATATATGTGTGGTGTGTCTGCTTGGTTGTGTGTGTTGCGTGTAATGCACCAAGTGTGTCCTACGTGTGATCTTTGTTTTTTTGGGTGTGTTTTGCCTTTGTTTAATGTGTGCTGTGTGTCTTTTGCGTGGGTGAATGTGATTTCCGTCTGATTGTGTTTGAGTGGATTTGTGTGCGTTTGTTTGTTATGTGTGTGATGTCAGATGTGTTGTCTGTGTTTGGTTGTGCTTGTTTAGTGTTCCTCGTTGTGTGTGCTGTGTATACTCTCTCAAATGTGGTTTCTGTGTCTTGTGGGCTATTATGTGCTTTGTTGTGTCTGCTGTGTGTCCTGTGACTTTTGTTTTGTTACTGTATGGGTTTTGTGCACGTGTGCTTTGCGTACTGCTTTCCAAGGTGGATACGTGCGTGGGGTGTCTGTGTGTGACTGTGCACGTGGTGTGTCGTGTGTGACATGTGCGCTATGGGCTGTGATGTGTAGCGTGTGAAATGTGTGTTTTGTGTGTCTGTCGGGTTTGTTGTGTGTCTGGGGTCTGCCAGATTTGTTGGTCTATGGTAGTGATTTGTGGTGTTTGTTTTGTGTTTCTGTGTGTATTCTGTTGTGCCATGCGCTGTGCCATGTGTTCTTGAGTGTTTTGTGTTGTGTTGTATGTGATCTGTGCGTCTTGTTTGTTTTCTGTGTGTTGTGTACGAAATGTGCGTAGTATGGGTTACTTACTGCTTGTTGATCGCCTTGTGCTCTGCGTTTTGATCTGGGGCATGTTATGTGTGATATGTGCAGGTTTGATCTTTGTGTTGTGTGAATTGGGTGGATCCTGTGGTGTTGTATATTTTGCCTTTCGATGAGCTTTCTGTTGGTGGTTGTGTTGTGTGTCTGGTGCGTGGCCTCCTTTGTCACGCTCAGGGTGAAATGTGTCTTTCTCTGTGTTGTGTGTTGTGTTACGTACTGTGTTCTGGGTTGTGTGTGCTGTGTACATGCTTTCCTGTGTGTTACGTATGGGGAAGGTGTTGGTTGGTCTGGGTATTTTGGGCATTGTGTGTGATGTTAATTGTGTGGTGTGTGTGATGTGCTTGTGTGCTTAATGTGTGTGTGTGTTGTGTGTATTGGGTTGTGCCGAGAGTGTGTGGTTCTGAGTGTGCTCTATATGGTATGTTTGTGGTTGTGTGTGTTATGTGTCATGCGTTGAGTGCATGTCGTGTGCGTTCTTGGCGGTTGTGGGTGGTTCTGTATGTGCTGTGGGTGTTTTGTGTGTGTGACTGTGATTTGTGTGTGGCTGTGTTAGAGAAGTTGTGTGTGTGTTTGGCGGCTTGAGCTATGCGCATGAGGGGAGACATGTTGACTGTGTGGTTGTGCTTGCTTTGGGTGTCTCATGGAGTGTGCAGTATGTACCTGTGCAAAGACTTTCATGTGTATTGTGAGCAGTTTTGTGCCTTGAAGTATGTGCTGTGAGTCTCGGGTCTGTTGTGTGCTTCTGTGCTGTGCTCCTGTGTGAGGATATATGTGTGGTGTGTCTGCTTGGTTGTGTGTGTTGCGTGTAATGCACCAAGTGTGCGCTAAGTGTGATCTTTGTTTTTTTGTGTGTGTTTTGCCTTGGTTTTATGTGTGCTGTGTGTCTTTTGCGTGGGTGAATGTGATTTCCGTGTGATTGTGTTTGAGTGGATTTGTGTGCGTTTGTTTGTTAAGTGTGTGATGTGAGATGTGTTGTCTGTGTGTGGTTGTGCTTGTTTAGTGTGCCTCGTTGTGTGTGCTCTGTATACTCTCTCAAATGTGGTTTCTGTGTCTTGTGAGCTATTATGTGCTTTGTTGTGTCTGTGTGTGTCCTGTGACTTTTGTTTTGTTACTGTATGGGTTTTGTGCACGTGTGCTTTGCATAGTGCTTTCCTGGGTGGATACGTGCATGGGGTGTCTGTGTGTGACTGTGCACGTGGTGTGTCGTGTGTGACATGTGCGCTATGGGCTGTGATGTGTAGCGTGTGAAATGTGTGTTTTGTGTGTCTGTCGGGTTTGTTGTGTGTCTGGGGTCTGCCAGATTTGTTGGTCTATGGTAGTGATTTGTGGTGTTTGTTTTGTGTTTCTGTGTGTATTCTGTTGTGCCATGTGCTGTGCCATGTGTTCTTCAGTGTTTTGTGTTGTGTTGTATGTGATCTGTGCGTCTTGTTTGTTTTCTGTGTGTTGTGTACGAAATGTGCGTAGTATGGGTTACTTACTGCTTGTTGATCGCCTTGTGCTCTGCGTTTTGATCTGGGGCATGTTATGTGTGATATGTGCAGGTTTGATCTTTGTGTTGTGTGAATTGGGTGGATCCTGTGGTGTTGTATATTTTGCCTTTCGATGAGCTTTCTGTTGGTGGTTGTGTTGTGTGTCTGGTGCGTGGCCTCCTTTGTCACGCTCAGGGTGAAATGTGTCTTTCTCTGTGTTGTGTGTTGTGTTACGTACTGTGTTCTGGGTTGTGTGTGCTGTGTACATGCTTTCCTGTGTGTTACGTATGGGGAAGGTGTTGGTTGGTCTGGGTATTTTGGGCATTGTGTGTGATGTTAATTGTGTGGTGTGTGTGATGTGCTTGTGTGCTTATTGTGTGTGTGTTGTGTGTATTGGGTTGTGCTGACAGTGTGTGGTTCTGAGTGTGCTCTATATGGTATGTTTGTGGTTGTGTGTGTTATGTGTCGTTTGTTGAATGCATGTCGTGTGCGTTCTTGGGGGTTGTATGGTTCTGTATGAGTTGTGGGTGTTTTGTGTGTGTGACTGTGATTTGTGTGTGGCTGTGTTAGAGAGGTTGTGTGTGTGTTTGGCGGCTTGAGCTATGCGCATGAGGGGAGACATGTTGACTGTGTGGTTGTGCTTGCTTTGGGTGTCTCATGGAGGGTGCAGTATGTACCTGTGCAAAGACTTTCATGTGTATTGTGAGCAGTTTTGTGCCTTGAAGTATGTGCTGTGAGTGTCCGGTCTGTTGTGTGCTTCTGTGTTGTGCTCCTGTGTGAGGATATATGTGTGGTGTGTCTGCTTGGTTGTGTGTGTTGCGTGTAATGCACCAAGTGTGTGCTAAGTGTGATCTTTGTTTTTTTGTGTGTGTTTTGCCTTTGTTTAATGTGTGCTGTGTGTCTTTTGCGTGGGTGAATGTGATTTCCGTCTGATTGTGTTTGAGTGGATTTGTGTGCGTTTGTTTGTTATGTGTGTGATGTCAGATGTGTTGTCTGTGTTTGGTTGTGCTTGTTTAGTGTTCCTCGTTGTGTGTGCTGTGTATACTCTCTCAAATGTGGTTTCTGTGTCTTGTGGGCTATTAGGTGCTTTGTTGTGTCTGCTGTGTGTCCTGTGACTTTTGTTTTGTTACTGTATGGGTTTTGTGCACGTGTGCTTTACGTAGTGCTTTCCTGGGTGGATACGTGCGTGGGGTGTCTGTGTGTGACTGTGCACGTGGTGTGTCGTGTGTGACGTGTGCGCTACGGGCTGTGATGTGTAGCGTGTGAAATGTGTGTTTTGTGTGTCTGTCGGGTTTGTTGTGTGTCTGGGGTGCTGCCAGAGTTGGTCTATGGTAGTGATTTGTGGTGTTTGTTTGTGTTTCTGTGTGTATTCTGTGGTGCCATGCGGTGTGCCATGTGTTCTTGAGTGTTTTGTGTTGTGTTGTAAGTGATCTGTGCGTCTTGTTTGTTTTCTGTGTGTTGTGTACGAAATGTGCGTGGTATGGGTTATTTACAGCTTGTTGATCGCCTTGTGCTCTGCGTTTTGATCTGGGTCATGTCATGTGTGATATGTGCAGTTTTGAGCTTTGTGTTGTGTGAATTGAGTGGATCCTGTGGTGTTGTATATTTTGCCTTTCGATGAGCTTTCTGTTGGTGGTTGTGTTGTGTGTCTGGTGCGTGGCCTCCTTTGTCACGCTCAGGGTGAAATGTGTCTTTCTCTGTGTTGTGTGTTGTGTTACGTACTGTGTTCTGGGTTGTGTGTGCTGTGTACATGCTTTCCTGTGTGTTACGTATGGGGAAGGTGTTGGGTTGTCTGGGTATTTTGGGCATTGTGTGTGATGTTAATTGTGTGGTGTGTGTGATGTGCGTGTGTGCTTATTGTGTGTGTGATGTGTGTATTGGGTTGTGTTGACAGTGTGTGGTTCTGAGTGTGCTCTATATGGTATGCTTTTGGTTGTGTGTGTTATGTGTCGTGTGTTGAGTGCATGTCGTGTGCGTTCCTGGCGGTTGTGGGTGGTTCTGTATGAGTTGCGGGTGTTTTGTGTGTGTGACTGTGATTTGTGTGTGGCTGTGTTAGAGAGGTTGTGTGTGTGTTTGGCGGCTTGAGCTATGCGCATGAGGGGAGACATGTTGACTGTGTGGTTGTGCTTGCTTTGGGTGTCTCATGGAGTGTGCAGTATGTACCTGTGCAAAGACTTTCATGTGTATTGTGAGCAGTTTTGTGCCTTTGAGTATGTGCTGTGTCTCGGGTCTGTTGTGTGCTTCTGTGTTGTGCTCCTGTGTGAGGATATATGTGTGATGTGTCTGCTTGGTTGTGTGTGTTGCGTGTAATGCACCAAGTGTGTCCTACGTGTGATCTTTGTTTTTTTGGGTGTGTTTTGCCTTTGTTTAATGTGTGCTGTGTGTCTTTTGCGTGGGTGAATGTGATTTCCGTGTGATTGTGTTTGAGTGGATTTGTGTGCGTTTGTTTGTTATGTGTGTGATGTCAGATGTGTTGTCTGTGTTTGGTTGTGCTTGTTTAGTGTTCCTCGTTGTGTGTGCTGTGTATACTCTCTCAAATGTGGTTTCTGTGTCTTGTGGGCTATTATGTGCTTTGTTGTGTCTGCTGTGTGTCCTGTGACTTTTGTTTTGTTACTGTATGGGTTTTGTGCACGTGTGCTTTGCGTACTGCTTTCCAAGGTGGATACGTGCGTGGGGTGTCTGTGTGTGACTGTGCACGTGGTGTGTCGTGTGTGACATGTGCGCTATGGGCTGTGATGTGTAGCGTGTGAAATGTGTGTTTTGTGTGTCTGTCGGGTTTGTTGTGTGTCTGGGGTCTGCCAGATTTGTTGGTCTATGGTAGTGATTTGTGGTGTTTGTTTTGTGTTTCTGTGTGTATTCTGTTGTGCCATGCGCTGTGCCATGTGTTCTTGAGTGTTTTGTGTTGTGTTGTATGTGATCTGTGCGTCTTGTTTGTTTTCTGTGTGTTGTGTACGAAATGTGCGTAGTATGGGTTACTTACTGCTTGTTGATCGCCTTGTGCTCTGCGTTTTGATCTGGGGCATGTTATGTGTGATATGTGCAGGTTTGATCTTTGTGTTGTGTGAATTGGGTGGATCCTGTGGTGTTGTATATTTTGCCTTTCGATGAGCTTTCTGTTGGTGGTTGTGTTGTGTGTCTGGTGCGTGGCCTCCTTTGTCACGCTCAGGGTGAAATGTGTCTTTCTCTGTGTTGTGTGTTGTGTTACGTACTGTGTTCTGGGTTGTGTGTGCTGTGTACATGCTTTCCTGTGTGTTACGTATGGGGAAGGTGTTGGTTGGTCTGGGTATTTTGGGCATTGTGTGTGATGTTAATTGTGTGGTGTGTGTGATGTGCTTGTGTGCTTATTGTGTGTGTGTTGTGTGTATTGGGTTGTGCCGACAGTGTGTGGTTCTGAGTGTGCTCTATATGGTATGTTTGTGGTTGTGTGTGTTATGTGTCATGCGTTGAGTGCATGTCGTGTGCGTTCTTGGCGGTTGTGGGTGGTTCTGTATGTGCTGTGGGTGTTTTGTGTGTGTGACTGTGATTTGTGTGTGGCTGTGTTAGAGAAGTTGTGTGTGTGTTTGGCGGCTTGAGCTATGCGCATGAGGGGAGACATGTTGACTGTGTGGTTGTGCTTGCTTTGGGTGTCTCATGGAGTGTGCAGTATGTACCTGTGCAAAGACTTTCATGTGTATTGTGAGCAGTTTTGTGCCTTGAAGTATGTGCTGTGAGTCTCGGGTCTGTTGTGTGCTTCTGTGCTGTGCTCCTGTGTGAGGATATATGTGTGGTGTGTCTGCTTGGTTGTGTGTGTTGCGTGTAATGCACCAAGTGTGCGCTAAGTGTGATCTTTGTTTTTTTGTGTGTGTTTCGCCTTGGTTTTATGTGTGCTGTGTGTCTTTTGCGTGGGTGAATGTGATTTCCGTGTGATTGTGTTTGAGTGGATTTGTGTGCGTTTGTTTGTTAAGTGTGTGATGTGAGATGTGTTGTCTGTGTGTGGTTGTGCTTGTTTAGTGTGCCTCGTTGTGTGTGCTCTGTATACTCTCTCAAATGTGGTTTCTGTGTCTTGTGAGCTATTATGTGCTTTGTTGTGTCTGTGTGTGTCCTGTGACTTTTGTTTTGTTACTGTATGGGTTTTGTGCACGTGTGCTTTGCATAGTGCTTTCCTGGGTGGTACGTGCATGGGGTGTCTGTGTGTGACTGTGCACGTGGTGTGTCGTGTGTGACATGTGCGCTATGGGCTGTGATGTGTAGCGTGTGAAATGTGTGTTTTGTGTGTCTGTCGGGTTTGTTGTGTGTCTGGGGTCTGCCAGATTTGTTGGTCTATGGTAGTGATTTGTGGTGTTTGTTTTGTGTTTCTGTGTGTATTCTGTTGTGCCATGTGCTGTGCCATGTGTTCTTCAGTGTTTTGTGTTGTGTTGTATGTGATCTGTGCGTCTTGTTTGTTTTCTGTGTGTTGTGTACGAAATGTGCGTAGTATGGGTTACTTACTGCTTGTTGATCGCCTTGTGCTCTGCGTTTTGATCTGGGGCATGTTATGTGTGATATGTGCAGGTTTGATCTTTGTGTTGTGTGAATTGGGTGGATCCTGTGGTGTTGTATATTTTGCCTTTCGATGAGCTTTCTGTTGGTGGTTGTGTTGTGTGTCTGGTGCGTGGCCTCCTTTGTCACGCTCAGGGTGAAATGTGTCTTTCTCTGTGTTGTGTGTTGTGTTACGTACTGTGTTCTGGGTTGTGTGTGCTGTGTACATGCTTTCCTGTGTGTTACGTATGGGGAAGGTGTTGGTTGGTCTGGGTATTTTGGGCATTGTGTGTGATGTTAATTGTGTGGTGTGTGTGATGTGCTTGTGTGCTTATTGTGTGTGTGTTGTGTGTATTGGGTTGTGCTGACAGTGTGTGGTTCTGAGTGTGCTCTATATGGTATGTTTGTGGTTGTGTGTGTTATGTGTCGTTTGTTGAATGCATGTCGTGTGCGTTCTTGGGGGTTGTATGGTTCTGTATGAGTTGTGGGTGTTTTGTGTGTGTGACTGTGATTTGTGTGTGGCTGTGTTAGAGAGGTTGTGTGTGTGTTTGGCGGCTTGAGCTATGCGCATGAGGGGAGACATGTTGACTGTGTGGTTGTGCTTGCTTTGGGTGTCTCATGGAGGGTGCAGTATGTACCTGTGCAAAGACTTTCATGTGTATTGTGAGCAGTTTTGTGCCTTGAAGTATGTGCTGTGAGTGTCCGGTCTGTTGTGTGCTTCTGTGTTGTGCTCCTGTGTGAGGATATATGTGTGGTGTGTCTGCTTGGTTGTGTGTGTTGCGTGTAATGCACCAAGTGTGTGCTAAGTGTGATCTTTGTTTTTTTGTGTGTGTTTTGCCTTTGTTTAATGTGTGCTGTGTGTCTTTTGCGTGGGTGAATGTGATTTCCGTCTGATTGTGTTTGAGTGGATTTGTGTGCGTTTGTTTGTTATGTGTGTGATGTCAGATGTGTTGTCTGTGTTTGGTTGTGCTTGTTTAGTGTTCCTCGTTGTGTGTGCTGTGTATACTCTCTCAAATGTGGTTTCTGTGTCTTGTGGGCTATTAGGTGCTTTGTTGTGTCTGCTGTGTGTCCTGTGACTTTTGTTTTGTTACTGTATGGGTTTTGTGCACGTGTGCTTTACGTAGTGCTTTCCTGGGTGGATACGTGCGTGGGGTGTCTGTGTGTGACTGTGCACGTGGTGTGTCGTGTGTGACGTGTGCGCTACGGGCTGTGATGTGTAGCGTGTGAAATGTGTGTTTTGTTTGTCTGTCTTGTTTGTTGTGTGTCTGGGGTGCTGCCAGAGTTGGTCTATGGTAGTGATTTGTGGTGTTTGTTTGTGTTTCTGTGTGTATTCTGTGGTGCCATGCGGTGTGCCATGTGTTCTTGAGTGTTTTGTGTTGTGTTGTAAGTGATCTGTGCGTCTTGTTTGTTTTCTGTGTGTTGTGTACGAAATGTGCGTGGTATGGGTTATTTACAGCTTGTTGATCGCCTTGTGCTCTGCGTTTTGATCTGGGTCATGTCATGTGTGATATGTGCAGTTTTGAGCTTTGTGTTGTGTGAATTGAGTGGATCCTGTGGTGTTGTATATTTTGCCTTTCGATGAGCTTTCTGTTGGTGGTTGTGTTGTGTGTCTGGTGCGTGGCCTCCTTTGTCACGCTCAGGGTGAAATGTGTCTTTCTCTGTGTTGTGTGTTGTGTTACGTACTGTGTTCTGGGTTGTGTGTGCTGTGTACATGCTTTCCTGTGTGTTACGTATGGGGAAGGTGTTGGGTTGTCTGGGTATTTTGGGCATTGTGTGTGATGTTAATTGTGTGGTGTGTGTGATGTGCGTGTGTGCTTATTGTGTGTGTGATGTGTGTATTGGGCTGTGTTGACAGTGTGAGGTTCTGAGTGTGCTCTATATGGTATGCTTTTGGTTGTGTGTGTTATGTGTCGTGTGTTGAGTGCATGTCGTGTGCGTTCCTGGCGGTTGTGGGTGGTTCTGTATGAGTTGCGGGTGTTTTGTGTGTGTGACTGTGATTTGTGTGTGGCTGTGTTAGAGAGGTTGTGTGTGTGTTTGGCGGCTTGAGCTATGCGCATGAGGGGAGACATGTTGACTGTGTGGTTGTGCTTGCTTTGGGTGTCTCATGGAGTGTGCAGTATGTACCTGTGCAAAGACTTTCATGTGTATTGTGAGCAGTTTTGTGCCTTTGAGTATGTGCTGTGTCTCGGGTCTGTGGTGTGCTTCTGTGTTGTGCTCCTGTGTGAGGATATATGTGTGGTGTGTCTGCTTGGTTGTGTGTGTTGCGTGTAATGCACCAAGTGTGTCCTACGTGTGATCTTTGTTTTTTTGGGTGTGTTTTGCCTTTGTTTAATGTGTGCTGTGTGTCTTTTGCGTGGGTGAATGTGATTTCCGTGTGATTGTGTTTGAGTGGATTTGTGTGCGTTTGTTTGTTATGTGTGTGATGTCAGATGTGTTGTCTGTGTTTGGTTGTGCTTGTTTAGTGTTCCTCGTTGTGTGTGCTGTGTATACTCTCTCAAATGTGGTTTCTGTGTCTTGTGGGCTATTATGTGCTTTGTTGTGTCTGCTGTGTGTCCTGTGACTTTTGTTTTGTTACTGTATGGGTTTTGTGCACGTGTGCTTTGCGTACTGCTTTCCAAGGTGGATACGTGCGTGGGGTGTCTGTGTGTGACTGTGCACGTGGTGTGTCGTGTGTGACATGTGCGCTATGGGCTGTGATGTGTAGCGTGTGAAATGTGTGTTTTGTGTGTCTGTCGGGTTTGTTGTGTGTCTGGGGTCTGCCAGATTTGTTGGTCTATGGTAGTGATTTGTGGTGTTTGTTTTGTGTTTCTGTGTGTATTCTGTTGTGCCATGCGCTGTGCCATGTGTTCTTGAGTGTTTTGTGTTGTGTTGTATGTGATCTGTGCGTCTTGTTTGTTTTCTGTGTGTTGTGTACGAAATGTGCGTAGTATGGGTTACTTACTGCTTGTTGATCGCCTTGTGCTCTGCGTTTTGATCTGGGGCATGTTATGTGTGATATGTGCAGGTTTGATCTTTGTGTTGTGTGAATTGGGTGGATCCTGTGGTGTTGTATATTTTGCCTTTCGATGAGCTTTCTGTTGGTGGTTGTGTTGTGTGTCTGGTGCGTGGCCTCCTTTGTCACGCTCAGGGTGAAATGTGTCTTTCTCTGTGTTGTGTGTTGTGTTACGTACTGTGTTCTGGGTTGTGTGTGCTGTGTACATGCTTTCCTGTGTGTTACGTATGGGGAAGGTGTTGGTTGGTCTGGGTATTTTGGGCATTGTGTGTGATGTTAATTGTGTGGTGTGTGTGATGTGCTTGTGTGCTTAATGTGTGTGTGTGTTGTGTGTATTGGGTTGTGCCGAGAGTGTGTGGTTCTGAGTGTGCTCTATATGGTATGTTTGTGGTTGTGTGTGTTATGTGTCATGCGTTGAGTGCATGTCGTGTGCGTTCTTGGCGGTTGTGGGTGGTTCTGTATGTGCTGTGGGTGTTTTGTGTGTGTGACTGTGATTTGTGTGTGGCTGTGTTAGAGAAGTTGTGTGTGTGTTTGGCGGCTTGAGCTATGCGCATGAGGGGAGACATGTTGACTGTGTGGTTGTGCTTGCTTTGGGTGTCTCATGGAGTGTGCAGTATGTACCTGTGCAAAGACTTTCATGTGTATTGTGAGCAGTTTTGTGCCTTGAAGTATGTGCTGTGAGTCTCGGGTCTGTTGTGTGCTTCTGTGCTGTGCTCCTGTGTGAGGATATATGTGTGGTGTGTCTGCTTGGTTGTGTGTGTTGCGTGTAATGCACCAAGTGTGTGCTAAGTGTGATCTTTGTTTTTTTGTGTGTGTTTTGCCTTTGTTTAATGTGTGCTGTGTGTCTTTTGCGTGGGTGAATGTGATTTCCGTCTGATTGTGTTTGAGTGGATTTGTGTGCGTTTGTTTGTTATGTGTGTGATGTCAGATGTGTTGTCTGTGTTTGGTTGTGCTTGTTTAGTGTTCCTCGTTGTGTGTGCTGTGTATACTCTCTCAAATGTGGTTTCTGTGTCTTGTGGGCTATTAGGTGCTTTGTTGTGTCTGCTGTGTGTCCTGTGACTTTTGTTTTGTTACTGTATGGGTTTTGTGCACGTGTGCTTTACGTAGTGCTTTCCTGGGTGGATACGTGCGTGGGGTGTCTGTGTGTGACTGTGCACGTGGTGTGTCGTGTGTGACGTGTGCGCTACGGGCTGTGATGTGTAGCGTGTGAAATGTGTGTTTTGTGTGTCTGTCTTGTTTGTTGTGTGTCTGGGGTGCTGCCAGAGTTGGTCTATGGTAGTGATTTGTGGTGTTTGTTTGTGTTTCTGTGTGTATTCTGTGGTGCCATGCGGTGTGCCATGTGTTCTTGAGTGTTTTGTGTTGTGTTGTAAGTGATCTGTGCGTCTTGTTTGTTTTCTGTGTGTTGTGTACGAAATGTGCGTGGTATGGGTTATTTACAGCTTGTTGATCGCCTTGTGCTCTGCGTTTTGATCTGGGTCATGTCATGTGTGATATGTGCAGTTTTGAGCTTTGTGTTGTGTGAATTGAGTGGATCCTGTGGTGTTGTATATTTTGCCTTTCGATGAGCTTTCTGTTGGTGGTTGTGTTGTGTGTCTGGTGCGTGGCCTCCTTTGTCACGCTCAGGGTGAAATGTGTCTTTCTCTGTGTTGTGTGTTGTGTTACGTACTGTGTTCTGGGTTGTGTGTGCTGTGTACATGCTTTCCTGTGTGTTACGTATGGGGAAGGTGTTGGGTTGTCTGGGTATTTTGGGCATTGTGTGTGATGTTAATTGTGTGGTGTGTGTGATGTGCGTGTGTGCTTATTGTGTGTGTGATGTGTGTATTGGGTTGTGTTGACAGTGTGTGGTTCTGAGTGTGCTCTATATGGTATGCTTTTGGTTGTGTGTGTTATGTGTCGTGTGTTGAGTGCATGTCGTGTGCGTTCCTGGCGGTTGTGGGTGGTTCTGTATGAGTTGCGGGTGTTTTGTGTGTGTGACTGTGATTTGTGTGTGGCTGTGTTAGAGAGGTTGTGTGTGTGTTTGGCGGCTTGAGCTATGCGCATGAGGGGAGACATGTTGACTGTGTGGTTGTGCTTGCTTTGGGTGTCTCATGGAGTGTGCAGTATGTACCTGTGCAAAGACTTTCATGTGTATTGTGAGCAGTTTTGTGCCTTTGAGTATGTGCTGTGTCTCGGGTCTGTTGTGTGCTTCTGTGTTGTGCTCCTGTGTGAGGATATATGTGTGGTGTGTCTGCTTGGTTGTGTGTGTTGCGTGTAATGCACCAAGTGTGTCCTACGTGTGATCTTTGTTTTTTTGGGTGTGTTTTGCCTTTGTTTAATGTGTGCTGTGTGTCTTTTGCGTGGGTGAATGTGATTTCCGTGTGATTGTGTTTGAGTGGATTTGTGTGCGTTTGTTTGTTATGTGTGTGATGTCAGATGTGTTGTCTGTGTTTGGTTGTGCTTGTTTAGTGTTCCTCGTTGTGTGTGCTGTGTATACTCTCTCAAATGTGGTTTCTGTGTCTTGTGGGCTATTATGTGCTTTGTTGTGTCTGCTGTGTGTCCTGTGACTTTTGTTTTGTTACTGTATGGGTTTTGTGCACGTGTGCTTTGCGTACTGCTTTCCAAGGTGGATACGTGCGTGGGGTGTCTGTGTGTGACTGTGCACGTGGTGTGTCGTGTGTGACATGTGCGCTATGGGCTGTGATGTGTAGCGTGTGAAATGTGTGTTTTGTGTGTCTGTCGGGTTTGTTGTGTGTCTGGGGTCTGCCAGATTTGTTGGTCTATGGTAGTGATTTGTGGTGTTTGTTTTGTGTTTCTGTGTGTATTCTGTTGTGCCATGCGCTGTGCCATGTGTTCTTGAGTGTTTTGTGTTGTGTTGTATGTGATCTGTGCGTCTTGTTTGTTTTCTGTGTGTTGTGTACGAAATGTGCGTAGTATGGGTTACTTACTGCTTGTTGATCGCCTTGTGCTCTGCGTTTTGATCTGGGGCATGTTATGTGTGATATGTGCAGGTTTGATCTTTGTGTTGTGTGAATTGGGTGGATCCTGTGGTGTTGTATATTTTGCCTTTCGATGAGCTTTCTGTTGGTGGTTGTATTGTGTGTCTGGTGCGTGGCCTCCTTTGTCACGCTCAGGGTGAAATGTGTCTTTCTCTGTGTTGTGTGTTGTGTTACGTACTGTGTTCTGGGTTGTGTGTGCTGTGTACATGCTTTCCTGTGTGTTACGTATGGGGAAGGTGTTGGTTCGTCTGGGTATTTTGGGCATTGTGTGTGATGTTAATTGTGTGGTGTGTGTGATGTGCTTGTGTGCTTATTGTGTGTGTGTTGTGTGTATTGGGTTGTGCCGACAGTGTGTGGTTCTGAGTGTGCTCTATATGGTATGTTTGTGGTTGTGTGTGTTATGTGTCATGCGTTGAGTGCATGTCGTGTGCGTTCTTGGCGGTTGTGGGTGGTTCTGTATGTGCTGTGGGTGTTTTGTGTGTGTGACTGTGATTTGTGTGTGGCTGTGTTAGAGAAGTTGTGTGTGTGTTTGGCGGCTTGAGCTATGCGCATGAGGGGAGACATGTTGACTGTGTGGTTGTGCTTGCTTTGGGTGTCTCATGGAGTGTGCAGTATGTACCTGTGCAAAGACTTTCATGTGTATTGTGAGCAGTTTTGTGCCTTTGAGTATGTGCTGTGAGTCTCGGGTCTGTTGTGTGCTTCTGTGTTGTGCTCCTGTGTGAGGATATATGTGTGGTGTGTCTGCTTGGTTGTGTGTGTTGCGTGTAATGCACCAAGTGTGCGCTAAGTGTGATCTTTGTTTTTTTGTGTGTGTTTTGCCTTGGTTTTATGTGTGCTGTGTGTCTTTTGCGTGGGTGAATGTGATTTCCGTGTGATTGTGTTTGAGTGGATTTGTGTGCGTTTGTTTGTTAAGTGTGTGATGTGAGATGTGTTGTCTGTGTGTGGTTGTGCTTGTTTAGTGTGCCTCGTTGTGTGTGCTCTGTATACTATCTCAAATGTGGTTTCTGTGTCTTGTGAGCTATTATGTGCTTTGTTGTGTCTGTGTGTGTCCTGTGACTTTTGTTTTGTTACTGTATGGGTTTTGTGCACGTGTGCTTTGCATAGTGCTTTCCTGGGTGGATACGTGCATGGGGTGTCTGTGTGTGACTGTGCACGTGGTGTGTCGTGTGTGACATGTGCGCTATGGGCTGTGATGTGTAGCGTGTGAAATGTGTGTTTTGTGTGTCTGTCGGGTTTGTTGTGTGTCTGGGGTCTGCCAGATTTGTTGGTCTATGGTAGTGATTTGTGGTGTTTGTTTTGTGTTTCTGTGTGTATTCTGTTGTGCCATGTGCTGTGCCATGTGTTCTTCAGTGTTTTGTGTTGTGTTGTATGTGATCTGTGCGTCTTGTTTGTTTTCTGTGTGTTGTGTACGAAATGTGCGTAGTATGGGTTACTTACTGCTTGTTGATCGCCTTGTGCTCTGCGTTTTGATCTGGGGCATGTTATGTGTGATATGTGCAGGTTTGATCTTTGTGTTGTGTGAATTGGGTGGATCCTGTGGTGTTGTATATTTTGCCTTTCGATGAGCTTTCTGTTGGTGGTTGTGTTGTGTGTCTGGTGCGTGGCCTCCTTTGTCACGCTCAGGGTGAAATGTGTCTTTCTCTGTGTTGTGTGTTGTGTTACGTACTGTGTTCTGGGTTGTGTGTGCTGTGTACATGCTTTCCTGTGTGTTACGTATGGGGAAGGTGTTGGTTGGTCTGGGTATTTTGGGCATTGTGTGTGATGTTAATTGTGTGGTGTGTGTGATGTGCTTGTGTGCTTATTGTGTGTGTGTTGTGTGTATTGGGTTGTGCTGACAGTGTGTGGTTCTGAGTGTGCTCTATATGGTATGTTTGTGGTTGTGTGTGTTATGTGTCGTTTGTTGAATGCATGTCGTGTGCGTTCTTGGGGGTTGTATGGTTCTGTATGAGTTGTGGGTGTTTTGTGTGTGTGACTGTGATTTGTGTGTGGCTGTGTTAGAGAGGTTGTGTGTGTGTTTGGCGGCTTGAGCTATGCGCATGAGGGGAGACATGTTGACTGTGTGGTTGTGCTTGCTTTGGGTGTCTCATGGAGGGTGCAGTATGTACCTGTGCAAAGACTTTCATGTGTATTGTGAGCAGTTTTGTGCCTTGAAGTATGTGCTGTGAGTGTCCGGTCTGTTGTGTGCTTCTGTGTTGTGCTCCTGTGTGAGGATATATGTGTGGTGTGTCTGCTTGGTTGTGTGTGTTGCGTGTAATGCACCAAGTGTGTGCTAAGTGTGATCTTTGTTTTTTTGTGTGTGTTTTGCCTTTGTTTAATGTGTGCTGTGTGTCTTTTGCGTGGGTGAATGTGATTTCCGTCTGATTGTGTTTGAGTGGATTTGTGTGCGTTTGTTTGTTATGTGTGTGATGTCAGATGTGTTGTCTGTGTTTGGTTGTGCTTGTTTAGTGTTCCTCGTTGTGTGTGCTGTGTATACTCTCTCAAATGTGGTTTCTGTGTCTTGTGGGCTATTAGGTGCTTTGTTGTGTCTGCTGTGTGTCCTGTGACTTTTGTTTTGTTACTGTATGGGTTTTGTGCACGTGTGCTTTACGTAGTGCTTTCCTGGGTGGATACGTGCGTGGGGTGTCTGTGTGTGACTGTGCACGTGGTGTGTCGTGTGTGACGTGTGCGCTACGGGCTGTGATGTGTAGCGTGTGAAATGTGTGTTGTGTGTGTCTGTCGGGTTTGTTGTGTGTCTGGGGTGCTGCCAGAGTTGGTCTATGGTAGTGATTTGTGGTGTTTGTTTGTGTTTCTGTGTGTATTCTGTGGTGCCATGCGGTGTGCCATGTGTTCTTGAGTGTTTTGTGTTGTGTTGTAAGTGATCTGTGCGTCTTGTTTGTTTTCTGTGTGTTGTGTACGAAATGTGCGTGGTATGGGTTATTTACAGCTTGTTGATCGCCTTGTGCTCTGCGTTTTGATCTGGGTCATGTCATGTGTGATATGTGCAGTTTTGAGCTTTGTGTTGTGTGAATTGAGTGGATCCTGTGGTGTTGTATATTTTGCCTTTCGATGAGCTTTCTGTTGGTGGTTGTGTTGTGTGTCTGGTGCGTGGCCTCCTTTGTCACGCTCAGGGTGAAATGTGTCTTTCTCTGTGTTGTGTGTTGTGTTACGTACTGTGTTCTGGGTTGTGTGTGCTGTGTACATGCTTTCCTGTGTGTTACGTATGGGGAAGGTGTTGGGTTGTCTGGGTATTTTGGGCATTGTGTGTGATGTTAATTGTGTGGTGTGTGTGATGTGCGTGTGTGCTTATTGTGTGTGTGATGTGTGTATTGGGTTGTGTTGACAGTGTGTGGTTCTGAGTGTGCTCTATATGGTATGCTTGTGGTTGTGTGTGTTATGTGTCGTGTGTTGAGTGCATGTCGTGTGCGTTCCTGGCGGTTGTGGGTGGTTCTGTATGAGTTGCGGGTGTTTTGTGTGTGTGACTGTGATTTGTGTGTGGCTGTGTTAGAGAGGTTGTGTGTGTGTTTGGCGGCTTGAGCTATGCGCATGAGGGGAGACATGTTGACTGTGTGGTTGTGCTTGCTTTGGGTGTCTCATGGAGTGTGCAGTATGTACCTGTGCAAAGACTTTCATGTGTATTGTGAGCAGTTTTGTGCCTTTGAGTATGTGCTGTGTCTCGGGTCTGTTGTGTGCTTCTGTGTTGTGCTCCTGTGTGAGGATATATGTGTGGTGTGTCTGCTTGGTTGTGTGTGTTGCGTGTAATGCACCAAGTGTGTCCTACGTGTGATCTTTGTTTTTTTGGGTGTGTTTTGCCTTTGTTTAATGTGTGCTGTGTGTCTTTTGCGTGGGTGAATGTGATTTCCGTGTGATTGTGTTTGAGTGGATTTGTGTGCGTTTGTTAGTTATGTGTGTGATGTCAGATGTGTTGTCTGTGTTTGGTTGTGCTTGTTTAGTGTTCCTCGTTGTGTGTGCTGTGTATACTCTCTCTAATGTGGTTTCTGTGTCTTGTGGGCTATTATGTGCTTTGTTGTGTCTGCTGTGTGTCCTGTGACTTTTGTTTTGTTACTGTATGGGTTTTGTGCACGTGTGCTTTGCGTACTGCTTTCCAAGGTGGATACGTGCGTGGGGTGTCTGTGTGTGACTGTGCACGTGGTGTGTCGTGTGTGACATGTGCGCTATGGGCTGTGATGTGTAGCGTGTGAAATGTGTGTTTTGTGTGTCTGTCGGGTTTGTTGTGTGTCTGGGGTCTGCCAGATTTGTTGGTCTATGGTAGTGATTTGTGGTGTTTGTTTTGTGTTTCTGTGTGTATTCTGTTGTGCCATGCGCTGTGCCATGTGTTCTTGAGTGTTTTGTGTTGTGTTGTATGTGATCTGTGCGTCTTGTTTGTTTTCTGTGTGTTGTGTACGAAATGTGCATAGTATGGGTTATTTACTGCTTGTTGATCGCCTTGTGCTCTGCGTTTTGATCTGGGGCATGTTATGTGTGATATGTGCAGGTTTGATCTTTGTGTTGTGTGAATTGGGTGGATCCTGTGGTGTTGTATATTTTGCCTTTCGATGAGCTTTCTGTTGGTGGTTGTGTTGTGTGTCTGGTGCGTGGCCTCCTTTGTCACGCTCAGGGTGAAATGTGTCTTTCTCTGTGTTGTGTGTTGTGTTACGTACTGTGTTCTGGGTTGTGTGTGCTGTGTACATGCTTTCCTGTGTGTTACGTATGGGGAAGGTGTTGGTTGGTCTGGGTATTTTGGGCATTGTGTGTGATGTTAATTGTGTGGTGTGTGTGATGTGCTTGTGTGCTTATTGTGTGTGTGTTGTGTGTATTGGGTTGTGCCGACAGTGTGTGGTTCTGAGTGTGCTCTATATGGTATGTTTGTGGTTGTGTGTGTTATGTGTCATGCGTTGAGTGCATGTCGTGTGCGTTCTTGGCGGTTGTGGGTGGTTCTGTATGTGCTGTGGGTGTTTTGTGTGTGTGACTGTGATTTGTGTGTGGCTGTGTTAGAGAAGTTGTGTGTGTGTTTGGCGGCTTGAGCTATGCGCATGAGGGGAGACATGTTGACTGTGTGGTTGTGCTTGCTTTGGGTGTCTCATGGAGTGTGCAGTATGTACCTGTGCAAAGACTTTCATGTGTATTGTGAGCAGTTTTGTGCCTTGAAGTATGTGCTGTGAGTCTCGGGTCTGTTGTGTGCTTCTGTGCTGTGCTCCTGTGTGAGGATATACGTGTGGTGTGTCTGCTTGGTTGTGTGTGTTGCGTGTAATGCACCAAGTGTGTGCTAAGTGTGATCTTTGTTTTTTTGTGTGTGTTTTGCCTTGGTTTTATGTGTGCTGTGTGTCTTTTGCGTGGGTGAATGTGATTTCCGTGTGATTGTGTTTGAGTGGATTTGTGTGCGTTTGTTTGTTAAGTGTGTGATGTGAGATGTGTTGTCTGTGTGTGGTTGTGCTTGTTTAGTGTGCCTCGTTGTGTGTGCTCTGTATACTCTCTCAAATGTGGTTTCTGTGTCTTGTGAGCTATTATGTGCTTTGTTGTGTCTGTGTGTGTCCTGTGACTTTTGTTTTGTTACTGTATGGGTTTTGTGCACGTGTGCTTTGCATAGTGCTTTCCTGGGTGGATACGTGCATGGGGTGTCTGTGTGTGACTGTGCACGTGGTGTGTCGTGTGTGACATGTGCGCTATGGGCTGTGATGTGTAGCGTGTGAAATGTGTGTTTTGTGTGTCTGTCGGGTTTGTTGTGTGTCTGGGGTCTGCCAGATTTGTTGGTCTATGGTAGTGATTTGTGGTGTTTGTTTTGTGTTTCTGTGTGTATTCTGTTGTGCCATGTGCTGTGCCATGTGTTCTTCAGTGTTTTGTGTTGTGTTGTATGTGATCTGTGCGTCTTGTTTGTTTTCTGTGTGTTGTGTACGAAATGTGCGTAGTATGGGTTACTTACTGCTTGTTGATCGCCTTGTGCTCTGCGTTTTGATCTGGGGCATGTTATGTGTGATATGTGCAGGTTTGATCTTTGTGTTGTGTGAATTGGGTGGATCCTGTGGTGTTGTATATTTTGCCTTTCGATGAGCTTTCTGTTGGTGGTTGTGTTGTGTGTCTGGTGCGTGGCCTCCTTTGTCACGCTCAGGGTGAAATGTGTCTTTCTCTGTGTTGTGTGTTGTGTTACGTACTGTGTTCTGGGTTGTGTGTGCTGTGTACATGCTTTCCTGTGTGTTACGTATGGGGAAGGTGTTGGTTGGTCTGGGTATTTTGGGCATTGTGTGTGATGTTAATTGTGTGGTGTGTGTGATGTGCTTGTGTGCTTATTGTGTGTGTGTCGTGTGTATTGGGTTGTGCTGACAGTGTGTGGTTCTGAGTGTGCTCTATATGGTATGTTTGTGGTTGTGTGTGTTATGTGTCGTTTGTTGAATGCATGTCGTGTGCGTTCTTGGGGGTTGTATGGTTCTGTATGAGTTGTGGGTGTTTTGTGTGTGTGACTGTGATTTGTGTGTGGCTGTGTTAGAGAGGTTGTGTGTGTGTTTGGCGGCTTGAGCTATGCGCATGAGGGGAGACATGTTGACTGTGTGGTTGTGCTTGCTTTGGGTGTCTCATGGAGGGTGCAGTATGTACCTGTGCAAAGACTTTCATGTGTATTGTGAGCAGTTTTGTGCCTTGAAGTATGTGCTGTGAGTGTCCGGTCTGTTGTGTGCTTCTGTGTTGTGCTCCTGTGTGAGGATATATGTGTGGTGTGTCTGCTTGGTTGTGTGTGTTGCGTGTAATGCACCAAGTGTGTGCTAAGTGTGATCTTTGTTTTTTTGTGTGTGTTTTGCCTTTGTTTAATGTGTGCTGTGTGTCTTTTGCGTGGGTGAATGTGATTTCCGTCTGATTGTGTTTGAGTGGATTTGTGTGCGTTTGTTTGTTATGTGTGTGATGTCAGATGTGTTGTCTGTGTTTGGTTGTGCTTGTTTAGTGTTCCTCGTTGTGTGTGCTGTGTATACTCTCTCTAATGTGGTTTCTGTGTCTTGTGGGCTATTATGTGCTTTGTTGTGTCTGCTGTGTGTCCTGTGACTTTTGTTTTGTTACTGTATGGGTTTTGTGCACGTGTGCTTTACGTAGTGCTTTCCTGGATGGATACGTGCGTGGGGTGTCTGTGTGTGACTGTGCACTTGGTGTGTCGTGTGTGACGTGTGCGCTACGGGCTGTGATGTGTAGCGTGTGAAATGTGTGTTTTGTGTGTCTGTCGGGTTTGTTGTGTGTCTGGGGTGCTGCCAGAGTTGTTGGTCTATGGTAGTGATTTGTGGTGTTTGTTTTGTGTTTCTGTGTGTATTCTGTTTTGCCATGTGGTGTGCCATGTGTTCTTGAGTGTTTTGTGTTTTGTTGTATGTGATCTGTGCGTCTTATTTGTTTTCTGTGTGTTGTGTACGAAATGTGCGTAGTATGGGTTACTTACTGCTTGTTGATCGCCTTGTGCTCTGCGTTTTGATCTGGGTCATGTCATGTGTGATATGTGCAGTTTTGAGCTTTGTGTTGTGTGAATTGAGTGGATCCTGTGGTGTTGTATATTTTGCCTTTCGATGAGCTTTCTGTTGGTGGTTGTGTTGTGTGTCTGGTGCGTGGCCTCCTTTGTCACGCTCAGGGTGAAATGTGTCTTTCTCTGTGTTGTGTGTTGTGTTACGTACTGTGTTCTGGGTTGTGTGTGCTGTGTACATGCTTTCCTGTGTGTTACGTATGGGGAAGGTGTTGGTTGGTCTGGGTATTTTGGGCATTGTGTGTGATGTTAATTGTGTGGTGTGTGTGATGTGCTTGTGTGCTTATTGTGTGTGTGTTGTGTGTATTGGGTTGTGCCGACAGTGTGTGGTTCTGAGTGTGCTCTATATGGTATGTTTGTGGTTGTGTGTGTTATGTGTCATGCGTTGAGTGCATGTCGTGTGCGTTCTTGGCGGTTGTGGGTGGTTCTGTATGTGCTGTGGGTGTTTTGTGTGTGTGACTGTGATTTGTGTGTGGCTGTGTTAGAGAAGTTGTGTGTGTGTTTGGCGGCTTGAGCTATGCGCATGAGGGGAGACATGTTGACTGTGTGGTTGTGCTTGCTTTGGGTGTCTCATGGAGTGTGCAGTATGTACCTGTGCAAAGACTTTCATGTGTATTGTGAGCAGTTTTGTGCCTTGAAGTATGTGCTGTGAGTCTCGGGTCTTTTGTGTGCTTCTGTGCTGTGCTCCTGTGTGAGGATATATGTGTGGTGTGTCTGCTTGGTTGTGTGTGTTGCGTGTAATGCACCAAGTGTGCGCTAAGTGTGATCTTTGTTTTTTTGTGTGTGTTTCGCCTTGGTTTTATGTGTGCTGTGTGTCTTTTGCGTGGGTGAATGTGATTTCCGTGTGATTGTGTTTGAGTGGATTTGTGTGCGTTTGTTTGTTAAGTGTGTGATGTGAGATGTGTTGTCTGTGTGTGGTTGTGCTTGTTTAGTGTGCCTCGTTGTGTGTGCTCTGTATACTCTCTCAAATGTGGTTTCTGTGTCTTGTGAGCTATTATGTGCTTTGTTGTGTCTGTGTGTGTCCTGTGACTTTTGTTTTTTTACTGTATGGGTTTTGTGCACGTGTGCTTTGCATAGTGCTTTCCTGGGTGGATACGTGCATGGGGTGTCTGTGTGTGACTGTGCACGTGGTGTGTCGTGTGTGACATGTGCGCTATGGGCTGTGATGTGTAGCGTGTGAAATGTGTGTTTTGTGTGTCTGTCGGGTTTGTTGTGTGTCTGGGGTCTGCCAGATTTGTTGGTCTATGGTAGTGATTTGTGGTGTTTGTTTTGTGTTTCTGTGTGTATTCTGTTGTGCCATGTGCTGTGCCATGTGTTCTTCAGTGTTTTGTGTTGTGTTGTATGTGATCTGTGCGTCTTGTTTGTTTTCTGTGTGTTGTGTACGAAATGTGCGTAGTATGGGTTACTTACTGCTTGTTGATCGCCTTGTGCTCTGCGTTTTGATCTGGGGCATGTTATGTGTGATATGTGCAGGTTTGATCTTTGTGTTGTGTGAATTGGGTGGATCCTGTGGTGTTGTATATTTTGCCTTTCGATGAGCTTTCTGTTGGTGGTTGTGTTGTGTGTCTGGTGCGTGGCCTCCTTTGTCACGCTCAGGGTGAAATGTGTCTTTCTCTGTGTTGTGTGTTGTGTTACGTACTGTGTTCTGGGTTGTGTGTGCTGTGTACATGCTTTCCTGTGTGTTACGTATGGGGAAGGTGTTGGTTGGTCTGGGTATTTTGGGCATTGTGTGTGATGTTAATTGTGTGGTGTGTGTGATGTGCTTGTGTGCTTATTGTGTGTGTGTCGTGTGTATTGGGTTGTGCTGACAGTGTGTGGTTCTGAGTGTGCTCTATATGGTATGTTTGTGGTTGTGTGTGTTATGTGTCGTTTGTTGAATGCATGTCGTGTGCGTTCTTGGGGGTTGTATGGTTCTGTATGAGTTGTGGGTGTTTTGTGTGTGTGACTGTGATTTGTGTGTGGCTGTGTTAGAGAGGTTGTGTGTGTGTTTGGCGGCTTGAGCTATGCGCATGAGGGGAGACATGTTGACTGTGTGGTTGTGCTTGCTTTGGGTGTCTCATGGAGGGTGCAGTATGTACCTGTGCAAAGACTTTCATGTGTATTGTGAGCAGTTTTGTGCCTTGAAGTATGTGCTGTGAGTGTCCGGTCTGTTGTGTGCTTCTGTGTTGTGCTCCTGTGTGAGGATATATGTGTGGTGTGTCTGCTTGGTTGTGTGTGTTGCGTGTAATGCACCAAGTGTGTGCTAAGTGTGATCTTTGTTTTTTTGTGTGTGTTTTGCCTTTGTTTAATGTGTGCTGTGTGTCTTTTGCGTGGGTGAATGTGATTTCCGTCTGATTGTGTTTGAGTGGATTTGTGTGCGTTTGTTTGTTATGTGTGTGATGTCAGATGTGTTGTCTGTGTTTGGTTGTGCTTGTTTAGTGTTCCTCGTTGTGTGTGCTGTGTATACTCTCTCTAATGTGGTTTCTGTGTCTTGTGGGCTATTATGTGCTTTGTTGTGTCTGCTGTGTGTCCTGTGACTTTTGTTTTGTTACTGTATGGGTTTTGTGCACGTGTGCTTTACGTAGTGCTTTCCTGGATGGATACGTGCGTGGGGTGTCTGTGTGTGACTGTGCACTTGGTGTGTCGTGTGTGACGTGTGCGCTACGGGCTGTGATGTGTAGCGTGTGAAATGTGTGTTTTGTGTGTCTGTCGGGTTTGTTGTGTGTCTGGGGTGCTGCCAGAGTTGTTGGTCTATGGTAGTGATTTGTGGTGTTTGTTTTGTGTTTCTGTGTGTATTCTGTTTTGCCATGTGGTGTGCCATGTGTTCTTGAGTGTTTTGTGTTGTGTTGTATGTGATCTGTGCGTCTTATTTGTTTTCTGTGTGTTGTGTACGAAATGTGCGTAGTATGGGTTACTTACTGCTTGTTGATCGCCTTGTGCTCTGCGTTTTGATCTGGGTCATGTCATGTGTGATATGTGCAGTTTTGAGCTTTGTGTTGTGTGAATTGAGTGGATCCTGTGGTGTTGTATATTTTGCCTTTCGATGAGCTTTCTGTTGGTGGTTGTGTTGTGTGTCTGGTGCGTGGCCTCCTTTGTCACGCTCAGGGTGAAATGTGTCTTTCTCTGTGTTGTGTGTTGTGTTACGTACTGTGTTCTGGGTTGTGTGTGCTGTGTACATGCTTTCCTGTGTGTTACGTATGGGGAAGGTGTTGGTTGGTCTGGGTATTTTGGGCATTGTGTGTGATGTTAATTGTGTGGTGTGTGTGATGTGCTTGTGTGCTTATTGTGTGTGTGTTGTGTGTATTGGGTTGTGCCGACAGTGTGTGGTTCTGAGTGTGCTCTATATGGTATGTTTGTGGTTGTGTGTGTTATGTGTCATGCGTTGAGTGCATGTCGTGTGCGTTCTTGGCGGTTGTGGGTGGTTCTGTATGTGCTGTGGGTGTTTTGTGTGTATGACTGTGATTTGTGTGTGGCTGTGTTAGAGAAGTTGTGTGTGTGTTTGGCGGCTTGAGCTATGCGCATGAGGGGAGACATGTTGACTGTGTGGTTGTGCTTGCTTTGGGTGTCTCATGGAGTGTGCAGTATGTACCTGTGCAAAGACTTTCATGTGTATTGTGAGCAGTTTTGTGCCTTGAAGTATGTGCTGTGAGTCTCGGGTCTGTTGTGTGCTTCTGTGCTGTGCTCCTGTGTGAGGATATATGTGTGGTGTGTCTGCTTGGTTGTGTGTGTTGCGTGTAATGCACCAAGTGTGCGCTAAGTGTGATCTTTGTTTTTTTGTGTGTGTTTTGCCTTGGTTTTATGTGTGCTGTGTGTCTTTTGCGTGGGTGAATGTGATTTCCGTGTGATTGTGTTTGAGTGGATTTGTGTGCGTTTGTTTGTTAAGTGTGTGATGTGAGATGTGTTGTCTGAGTGTGGTTGTGCTTGTTTAGTGTGCCTCGTTGTGTGTGCTCTGTATACTCTCTCAAATGTGGTTTCTGTGTCTTGTGAGCTATTATGTGCTTTGTTGTGTCTGTGTGTGTTCTGTGACTTTTGTTTTGTTACTGTATGGGTTTTGTGCACGTGTGCTTTGCATAGTGCTTTCCTGGGTGGATACGTGCATGGGGTGTCTGTGTGTGACTGTGCACGTGGTGTGTCGTGTGTGACGTGTGCGCTACGGGCTGTGATGTGTAGCGTGTGAAATGTGTGTTTTGTGTGTCTGTCGGGTTTGTTGTGTGTCTGGGGTCTGCCAGATTTGTTGGTCTATGGTAGTGATTTGTGGTGTTTGTTTTGTGTTTCTGTGTGTATTCTGTTGTGCCATGTGCTGTGCCATGTGTTCTTCAGTGTTTTGTGTTGTGTTGTATGTGATCTGTGCGTCTTGTTTGTTTTCTGTGTGTTGTGTACGAAATGTGCGTAGTATGGGTTACTTACTGCTTGTTGATCGCCTTGTGCTCTGCGTTTTGATCTGGGGCATGTTATGTGTGATATGTGCAGGTTTGATCTTTGTGTTGTGTGAATTGGGTGGATCCTGTGGTGTTGTATATTTTGCCTTTCGATGAGCTTTCTGTTGGTGGTTGTGTTGTGTGTCTGGTGCGTGGCCTCCTTTGTCACGCTCAGGGTGAAATGTGTCTTTCTCTGTGTTGTGTGTTGTGTTACGTACTGTGTTCTGGGTTGTGTGTGCTGTGTACATGCTTTCCTGTGTGTTACGTATGGGGAAGGTGTTGGTTGGTCTGGGTATTTTGGGCATTGTGTGTGATGTTAATTGTGTGGTGTGTGTGATGTGCTTGTGTGCTTATTGTGTGTGTGTCGTGTGTATTGGGTTGTGCTGACAGTGTGTGGTTCTGAGTGTGCTCTATATGGTATGTTTGTGGTTGTGTGTGTTATGTGTCGTTTGTTGAATGCATGTCGTGTGCGTTCTTGGGGGTTGTATGGTTCTGTATGAGTTGTGGGTGTTTTGTGTGTGTGACTGTGATTTGTGTGTGGCTGTGTTAGAGAGGTTGTGTGTGTGTTTGGCGGCTTGAGCTATGCGCATGAGGGGAGACATGTTGACTGTGTGGTTGTGCTTGCTTTGGGTGTCTCATGGAGGGTGCAGTATGTACCTGTGCAAAGACTTTCATGTGTATTGTGAGCAGTTTTGTGCCTTGAAGTATGTGCTGTGAGTGTCCGGTCTGTTGTGTGCTTCTGTGTTGTGCTCCTGTGTGAGGATATATGTGTGGTGTGTCTGCTTGGTTGTGTGTGTTGCGTGTAATGCACCAAGTGTGTGCTAAGTGTGATCTTTGTTTTTTTGTGTGTGTTTTGCCTTTGTTTAATGTGTGCTGTGTGTCTTTTGCGTGGGTGAATGTGATTTCCGTCTGATTGTGTTTGAGTTTATTTGTGTGCGTTTGTTTGTTATGTGTGTGATGTCAGATGTGTTGTCTGTGTTTGGTTGTGCTTGTTTAGTGTTCCTCGTTGTGTGTGCTGTGTATACTCTCTCTAATGTGGTTTCTGTGTCTTGTGGGCTATTATGTGCTTTGTTGTGTCTGCTGTGTGTCCTGTGACTTTTGTTTTGTTACTGTATGGGTTTTGTGCACGTGTGCTTTACGTAGTGCTTTCCTGGATGGATACGTGCGTGGGGTGTCTGTGTGTGACTGTGCACTTGGTGTGTCGTGTGTGACGTGTGCGCTACGGGCTGTGATGTGTAGCGTGTGAAATGTGTGTTTTGTGTGTCTGTCGGGTTTGTTGTGTGTCTGGGGTGCTTCCAGAGTTGTTGGTCTATGGTAGTGATTTGTGGTGTTTGTTTTGTGTTTCTGTGTGTATTCTGTTTTGCCATGTGGTGTGCCATGTGTTCTTGAGTGTTTTGTGTTTTGTTGTATGTGATCTGTGCGTCTTATTTGTTTTCTGTGTGTTGTGTACGAAATGTGCGTAGTATGGGTTACTTACTGCTTGTTGATCGCCTTGTGCTCTGCGTTTTGATCTGGGTCATGTCATGTGTGATATGTGCAGTTTTGAGCTTTGTGTTGTGTGAATTGAGTGGATCCTGTGGTGTTGTATATTTTGCCTTTCGATGAGCTTTCTGTTGGTGGTTGTGTTGTGTGTCTGGTGCGTGGCCTCCTTTGTCACGCTCAGGGTGAAATGTGTCTTTCTCTGTGTTGTGTGTTGTGTTACGTACTGTGTTCTGGGTTGTGTGTGCTGTGTACATGCTTTCCTGTGTGTTACGTATGGGGAAGGTGTTGGTTGGTCTGGGTATTTTGGGCATTGTGTGTGATGTTAATTGTGTGGTGTGTGTGATGTGCTTGTGTGCTTATTGTGTGTGTGATGTGTGTATTGGGTTGTGCCGACAGTGTGTGGTTCTGAGTGTGCTCTATATGGTATGTTTGTGGTTGTGTGTGTTATGTGTCATGCGTTGAGTGCATGTCGTGTGCGTTCTTGGCGGTTGTGGGTGGTTCTGTATGTGCTGTGGGTGTTTTGTGTGTGTGACTGTGATTTGTGTGTGGCTGTGTTAGAGAAGTTGTGTGTGTGTTTGGCGGCTTGAGCTATGCGCATGAGGGGAGACATGTTGACTGTGTGGTTGTGCTTGCTTTGGGTGTCTCATGGAGTGTGCAGTATGTACCTGTGCAAAGACTTTCATGTGTATTGTGAGCAGTTTTGTGCCTTGAAGTATGTGCTGTGAGTCTCGGGTCTGTTGTGTGCTTCTGTGCTGTGCTCCTGTGTGAGGATATATGTGTGGTGTGTCTGCTTGGTTGTGTGTGTTGCGTGTAATGCACCAAGTGTGCGCTAAGTGTGATCTTTGTTTTTTTGTGTGTGTTTCGCCTTGGTTTTATGTGTGCTGTGTGTCTTTTGCGTGGGTGAATGTGATTTCCGTGTGATTGTGTTTGAGTGGATTTGTGTGCGTTTGTTTGTTAAGTGTGTGATGTGAGATGTGTTGTCTGTGTGTGGTTGTGCTTGTTTAGTGTGCCTCGTTGTGTGTGCTCTGTATACTCTCTCAAATGTGGTTTCTGTGTCTTGTGAGCTATTATGTGCTTTGTTGTGTCTGTGTGTGTCCTGTGACTTTTGTTTTGTTACTGTATGGGTTTTGTGCACGTGTGCTTTGCATAGTGCTTTCCTGGGTGGATACGTGCATGGGGTGTCTGTGTGTGACTGTGCACGTGGTGTGTCGTGTGTGACATGTGCGCTATGGGCTGTGATGTGTAGCGTGTGAAATGTGTGTTTTGTGTGTCTGTCGGGTTTGTTGTGTGTCTGGGGTCTGCCAGATTTGTTGGTCTATGGTAGTGATTTGTGGTGTTTGTTTTGTGTTTCTGTGTGTATTCTGTTGTGCCATGTGCTGTGCCATGTGTTCTTCAGTGTTTTGTGTTGTGTTGTATGTGATCTGTGCGTCTTGTTTGTTTTCTGTGTGTTGTGTACGAAATGTGCGTAGTATGGGTTACTTACTGCTTGTTGATCGCCTTGTGCTCTGCGTTTTGATCTGGGGCATGTTATGTGTGATATGTGCAGGTTTGATCTTTGTGTTGTGTGAATTGGGTGGATCCTGTGGTGTTGTATATTTTGCCTTTCGATGAGCTTTCTGTTGGTGGTTGTGTTGTGTGTCTGGTGCGTGGCCTCCTTTGTCACGCTCAGGGTGAAATGTGTCTTTCTCTGTGTTGTGTGTTGTGTTACGTACTGTGTTCTGGGTTGTGTGTGCTGTGTACATGCTTTCCTGTGTGTTACGTATGGGGAAGGTGTTGGTTGGTCTGGGTATTTTGGGCATTGTGTGTGATGTTAATTGTGTGGTGTGTGTGATGTGCTTGTGTGCTTATTGTGTGTGTGTTGTGTGTATTGGGTTGTGCCGACAGTGTGTGGTTCTGAGTGTGCTCTATATGGTATGTTTGTGGTTGTGTGTGTTATGTGTCATGCGTTGAGTGCATGTCGTGTGCGTTCTTGGCGGTTGTGGGTGGTTCTGTATGTGCTGTGGGTGTTTTGTGTGTGTGACTGTGATTTGTGTGTGGCTGTGTTAGAGAAGTTGTGTGTGTGTTTGGCGGCTTGAGCTATGCGCATGAGGGGAGACATGTTGACTGTGTGGTTGTGCTTGCTTTGGGTGTCTCATGGAGTGTGCAGTATGTACCTGTGCAAAGACTTTCATGTGTATTGTGAGCAGTTTTGTGCCTTGAAGTATGTGCTGTGAGTCTCGGGTCTGTTGTGTGCTTCTGTGCTGTGCTCCTGTGTGAGGATATATGTGTGGTGTGTCTGCTTGGTTGTGTGTGTTGCGTGTAATGCACCAAGTGTGCGCTAAGTGTGATCTTTGTTTTTTTGTGTGTGTTTCGCCTTGGTTTTATGTGTGCTGTGTGTCTTTTGCGTGGGTGAATGTGATTTCCGTGTGATTGTGTTTGAGTGGATTTGTGTGCGTTTGTTTGTTAAGTGTGTGATGTGAGATGTGTTGTCTGTGTGTGGTTGTGCTTGTTTAGTGTGCCTCGTTGTGTGTGCTCTGTATACTCTCTCAAATGTGGTTTCTGTGTCTTGTGAGCTATTATGTGCTTTGTTGTGTCTGTGTGTGTCCTGTGACTTTTGTTTTGTTACTGTATGGGTTTTGTGCACGTGTGCTTTGCATAGTGCTTTCCTGGGTGGATACGTGCATGGGGTGTCTGTGTGTGACTGTGCACGTGGTGTGTCGTGTGTGACATGTGCGCTATGGGCTGTGATGTGTAGCGTGTGAAATGTGTGTTTTGTGTGTCTGTCGGGTTTGTTGTGTGTCTGGGGTCTGCCAGATTTGTTGGTCTATGGTAGTGATTTGTGGTGTTTGTTTTGTGTTTCTGTGTGTATTCTGTTGTGCCATGTGGTGTGCCATGTGTTCTTGAGTGTTTTGTGTTGTGTTGTATGTGATCTGTGCGTCTTGTTTGTTTTCTGTGTGTTGTGTACGAAATGTGCGTAGTATGGGTTACTTACTGCTTGTTGATCGCCTTGTGCTCTGCGTTTTGATCTGGGGCATGTTATGTGTGATATGTGCAGGTTTGATCTTTGTGTTGTGTGAATTGGGTGGATCCTGTGGTGTTGTATATTTTGCCTTTCGATGAGCTTTCTGTTGGTGGTTGTGTTGTGTGTCTGGTGCGTGGCCTCCTTTGTCACGCTCAGGGTGAAATGTGTCTTTCTCTGTGTTGTGTGTTGTGTTACGTACTGTGTTCTGGGTTGTGTGTGCTGTGTACATGCTTTCCTGTGTGTTACGTATGGGGAAGGTGTTGGTTGGTCTGGGTATTTTGGGCATTGTGTGTGATGTTAATTGTGTGGTGTGTGTGATGTGCTTGTGTGCTTATTGTGTGTGTGTTGTGTGTATTGGGTTGTGCTGACAGTGTGTGGTTCTGAGTGTGCTCTATATGGTATGTTTGTGGTTGTGTGTGTTATGTGTCGTTTGTTGAATGCATGTCGTGTGCGTTCTTGGGGGTTGTATGGTTCTGTATGAGTTGTGGGTGTTTTGTGTGTGTGACTGTGATTTGTGTGTGGCTGTGTTAGAGAGGTTGTGTGTGTGTTTGGCGGCTTGAGCTATGCGCATGAGGGGAGACATGTTGACTGTGTGGTTGTGCTTGCTTTGGGTGTCTCATGGAGGGTGCAGTATGTACCTGTGCAAAGACTTTCATGTGTATTGTGAGCAGTTTTGTGCCTTGAAGTATGTGCTGTGAGTGTCCGGTCTGTTGTGTGCTTCTGTGTTGTGCTCCTGTGTGAGGATATATGTGTGGTGTGTCTGCTTGGTTGTGTGTGTTGCGTGTAATGCACCAAGTGTGTGCTAAGTGTGATCTTTGTTTTTTTGTGTGTGTTTTGCCTTTGTTTAATGTGTGCTGTGTGTCTTTTGCGTGGGTGAATGTGATTTCCGACTGATTGTGTTTGAGTCGATTTGTGTGCGTTTGTTTGTTATGTGTGTGATGTCAGATGTGTTGTCTGTGTTTGGTTGTGCTTGTTTAGTGTTCCTCGTTGTGTGTGCTGTGTATACTCTCTCAAATGTGGTTTCTGTGTCTTGTGAGCTATTATGTGCTTTGTTGTGTCTGTGTGTGTCCTGTGACTTTTGTTTTGTTACTGTATGGGTTTTGTGCACGTGTGCTTTACGTAGTGCTTTCCTGGATGGATACGTGCGTGGGGTGTCTGTGTGTGACTGTGCACGTGGTGTGTCGTGTGTGACATGTGCGCTATGGGCTGTGATGTGTAGCGTGTGAAATGTGTATTTTGTTTGTCTGTCGGGTTTGTTGTGTGTCTGGGGTCTGCCAGATTTGTTGGTCTATGGTAGTGATTTGTGGTGTTTGTTTTGTGTTTCTGTGTGTATTCTGTTGTGCCATGCGCTGTGCCATGTGTTCTTGAGTGTTTTGTGTTGTGTTGTATGTGATCTGTGCGTCTTGTTTGTTTTCTGTGTGTTGTGTACGAAATGTGCGTGGTATGGGTTATATACTGCTTGTTGATCTCCTTGTGCTCTGCGTTTTGATCTGGGGCATGTTATGTGTGATATGTGCAGTTTTGAGCTTTGTGTTGTGTGAATTGGGTGGATCCTGTTGTGTTGTATATTTTGCCTTTCGATGAGCTTTCTGTTGGTGGTTGTGTTGTGTGTCTGGTGCGTGGCCTCCTTTGTCACGCTCAGGGTGAAATGTGTCTTTCTCTTTGTTTTGTGTTGTGTTACGTACTGTGTTCTCGGTTGTGTGTGCTGTGTACATGCTTTCCTGTGTGTTACGTATGGGGAAGGTGTTGGTTGGTCTGGGTATTTTGGGCATTGTGTGTGATGTTAATTGTGTGGTGTGTGTGATGTGCTTGTGTGCTTATTGTGTGTGTGTTGTGTGTATTGGGTTGTGCTGACAGTGTGTGGTTCTGAGTGTGCTCTATATGGTATGTTTGTGGTTGTGTGTGTTATGTGTCATGTGTTGAGTGCATGTCGTGTGCGTTCTTGGCGGTTGTGGGTGGTTCTGTATGTGCTGTGGGTGTTTTGTGTGTGTGACTGTGATTTGTGTGTGGCTGTGTTAGAGAGGTTGTGTGTGTGTTTGGCGGCTTGAGCTATGCGTATGAGGGGAGACATGTTGACTGTGTGGTTGTGCTTGCTTTGGGTGTCTCATGGAGGGTGCAGTATGTACCTGTGCAAAGACTTTCATGTGTATTGTGAGCAGTTTTGTGCCTTGAAGTATGTGCTGTGAGTCTTGGGTCTGTTGTGTGCTTCTGTGTTGTGCTCCTGTGTGAGGATATATGTGTGGTGTCTGCTTGGTTGTGTGTGTTGCGTGTAATGCACCAAGTGTGTGCTAAGTGTGATCTTTGTTTTTTTGTGTGTGTTTTGCCTTGGTTTTATGTGTGCTGTGTGTCTTTTGCGTGGGTGAATGTGATTTCCGTGTGATTGTGTTTGAGTGGATTTGTGTGCGTTTGTTTGTTAAGTGTGTGATGTGAGATGTGTTGTCTGTGTGTGGTTGTGCTTGTTTAGTGTGCCTCGTTGTGTGTGCTCTGTATACTCTCTCAAATGTGGTTTCTGTGTCTTGTGAGCTATTATGTGCTTTGTTGTGTCTGCTGTGTGTCCTGTGACTTTTGTTTTGTTACTGTATGGGATTTGTGCACGTGTGCTTTGCATAGTGCTTTCCTGGGTGGATACGTGCGTGGGGTGTCTGTGTGAGACTGTGCACGTGGTGTGTCGTGTGTGACGTGTGCGCTACGGGCTGTGATGTGTAGCGTGTGAAATGTGTGTTTTGTGTGTCTGTCGGGTTTGTTGTGTCTGGGGTGCTGCCAGAGTTGTTGGTCTATGGTAGTGATTTGTGGTGTTTGTTTAGTGTTTCTGTGTGTATTCTGTTGTGCCATGTGTTGTGCCATGTGTTCTTGAGTGTTTTGTGTTGTGTTGTATGTGATCTGTGCGTCTTGTTTGTTTTCTGTGTGTTGTGTACGAAATGTGCATAGTATGGGTTATTTACTGCTTGTTGATCGCCTTGTGCTCTGCGTTTTGATCTGGGGCATGTTATGTGTGATATGTGCAGTTTTGAGCTTTGTGTTGTGTGAATTGAGTGGATCCTGTGGTGTTGTATATTTTGCCTTTCGATGAGCTTTCTGTTGGTGGTTGTGTTGTGTGTCTGGTGCGTGGCCTCCTTTGTCACGCTCAGGGTGAAATGTGTCTTTCTCTGTGTTGTTTGTTGTGTTACGTACTGTGTTCTGGGTTGTGTGTGCTGTGTACATGCTTTCCTGTGTGTTACGAATGGGGAAGGTGTTGGGTGGTCTGGGTATTTTGGGCATTGTGTGTGATGTTAACTGTGTGGTGTGTGTGATGTGCGTGTGTGCTTATTGAGTGTGTGTTGTGTGTATTGGGTTGTGCTGACAGTGTGTGGTTCTGAGTGTGCTCTATATGGTATGTTTGTGGTTGTGTGTGTTATGTGTCGTGTGTTGAATGCATGTCGTGTGCGTTCTTGGCGGTTGTGGGTGGTTCTGTATGAGTTGGGGGTGTTTTGTGTGTGTGACTGATTTGTGTGTGGCTGTGTTAGGTTGTGTGTGTGTTTGGCGGCTTGAGCTATGCGCATAAGGGGAGACATGTTGACTGTGTGGTTGTGCTTGCTTTGGGTGTCTCATGGAGTGTGCAGTATGTACCTGTGCAAAGACTTTCATGTGTATTGTGAGCAGTTTTGTGCCTTGAAGTATGTGCTGTGAGTGTCCGGTCTGTTGTGTGCTTCTGTGTTGTGCTCCTGTGTGAGGATATATGTGTGGTGTGTCTGCTTGGTTGTGTGTGTTGCGTGTAATGCACCGTGTGTCCTACGTGTGATCTTTGTTTTTTTGTGTGTGTTTTGCCTTTGTTTAATGTGTGCTGTGTGTCTTTTGCGTGGGTGAATGTGATTTCCGTGTGATTGTGTTTGAGTGGATTTGTGTGCGTTTGTTTGTTATGTGTGATGTCAGATGTGTTGTCTGTGTTTGGTTGTGCTTGTTTAGTGTTCCTCGTTGTGTGTGCTGTGTATACTCTCTCTAATGTGGTTTCTGTGTCTTGTGGGTTTTTTGTGCTTTGTTGTGTCTGCTGTGTGTCCTGTGACTTTTGTTTTGTTACTGTATGGGTTTTGTGCACGTGTGCTTTACGTAGTGCTCTCCTGGGTGGATACGTGCGTGGGGTGTCTGTGTGTGACTGTGCACGTGGTGTGTCGTGTGTGACGTGTGCGCTACGGGCTGTGATGTGTAGCGTGTGAAATGTGTGTTTTGTGTGTCTGTCGGGTTTGTTGTGTGTCTGGGGTGCTGCCAGAGTTGGTCTATGGTAGTGATTTGTGGTGTTTGTTTGTGTTTCTGTGTGTATTCTGTGGTGCCATGCGGTGTGCCATGTGTTCTTGAGTGTTTTGTGTTGTGTTGTAAGTGATCTGTGCGTCTTGTTTGTTTTCTGTGTGTTGTGTACGAAATGTGCTTGGTATGGGTTATTTACAGCTTGTTGATCGCCTTGTGCTCTGCGTTTTGATCTGGGTCATGTCATGTGTGATATGTGCAGTTTTGAGCTTTGTGTTGTGTGAATTGAGTGGATCCTGTGGTGTTGTATATTTTGCCTTTCGATGAGCTTTCTGTTGGTGGTTGTGTTGTGTGTCTGGTGCGTGGCCTCCTTTGTCACGCTCAGGGTGAAATGTGTCTTTCTCTTTGTTGTGTGTTGTGTTACGTACTGTGTTCTGGGTTGTGTGTGCTGTGTACATGCTTTCCTGTGTGTTACGTATGGGGAAGGTGTTGGGTTGTCTGGGTATTTTGGGCATTGTGTGTGATGTTAATTGTGTGGTGTGTGTGATGTGCGTGTGTGCTTATTGTGTGTGTGATGTGTGTATTGGGTTGTGTTGACAGTGTGTGGTTCTGAGTGTGCTCTATATGGTATGCTTTTGGTTGTGTGTGTTATGTGTCGTGTGTTGAGTGCATGTCGTGTGCGTTCCTGGCGGTTGTGGGTGGTTCTGTATGAGTTGCGGGTGTTTTGTGTGTGTGACTGTGATTTGTGTGTGGCTGTGTTAGAGAGGTTGTGTGTGTGTTTGGCGGCTTGAGCTATGTGCATGAGGGGAGACATGTTGACTGTGTGGTTGTGCTTGCTTTGGGTGTCTCATGGAGTGTGCAGTATGTACCTGTGCAAAGACTTTCATGTGTATTGTGAGCAGTTTTGTGCCTTTGAGTATGTGCTGTGTCTCGGGTCTGTTGTGTGCTTCTGTGTTGTGCTCCTGTGTGAGGATATATGTGTGGTGTGTCTGCTTGGTTGTGTGTGTTGCGTGTAATGCACCAAGTGTGTCCTACGTGTGATCTTTGTTTTTTTGGGTGTGTTTTGCCTTTGTTTAATGTGTGCTGTGTGTCTTTTGCGTGGGTGAATGTGATTTCCGTGTGATTGTGTTTGAGTGGATTTGTGTGCGTTTGTTTGTTATGTGTGTGATGTCAGATGTGTTGTCTGTGTTTGGTTGTGCTTGTTTAGTGTTCCTCGTTGTGTGTGCTGTGTATACTCTCTCAAATGTGGTTTCTGTGTCTTGTGGGCTATTATGTGCTTTGTTGTGTCTGCTGTGTGTCCTGTGACTTTTGTTTTGTTACTGTATGGGTTTTGTGCACGTGTGCTTTGCGTACTGCTTTCCAAGGTGGATACGTGCGTGGGGTGTCTGTGTGTGACTGTGCACGTGGTGTGTCGTGTGTGACATGTGCGCTATGGGCTTTGATGTGTAGCGTGTGAAATGTGTGTTTTGTGTGTCTGTCGGGTTTGTTGTGTGTCTGGGGTCTGCCAGATTTGTTGGTCTATGGTAGTGATTTGTGGTGTTTGTTTTGTGTTTCTGTGTGTATTCTGTTGTGCCATGTGCTGTGCCATGTGTTCTTCAGTGTTTTGTGTTGTGTTGTATGTGATCTGTGCGTCTTGTTTGTTTTCTGTGTGTTGTGTACGAAATGTGCGTAGTATGGGTTACTTACTGCTTGTTGATCGCCTTGTGCTCTGCGTTTTGATCTGGGGCATGTTATGTGTGATATGTGCAGGTTTGATCTTTGTGTTGTGTGAATTGGGTGGATCCTGTGGTGTTGTATATTTTGCCTTTCGATGAGCTTTCTGTTGGTGGTTGTGTTGTGTGTCTGGTGCGTGGCCTCCTTTGTCACGCTCAGGGTGAAATGTGTCTTTCTCTGTGTTGTGTGTTGTGTTACGTACTGTGTTCTGGGTTGTGTGTGCTGTGTACATGCTTTCCTGTGTGTTACGTATGGGGAAGGTGTTGGTTGGTCTGGGTATTTTGGGCATTGTGTGTGATGTTAATTGTGTGGTGTGTGTGATGTGCTTGTGTGCTTATTGTGTGTGTGTTGTGTGTATTGGGTTGTGCTGACAGTGTGTGGTTCTGAGTGTGCTCTATATGGTATGTTTGTGGTTGTGTGTGTTATGTGTCGTTTGTTGAATGCATGTCGTGTGCGTTCTTGGGGGTTGTATGGTTCTGTATGAGTTGTGGGTGTTTTGTGTGTGTGACTGTGATTTGTGTGTGGCTGTGTTAGAGAGGTTGTGTGTGTGTTTGGCGGCTTGAGCTATGCGTATGAGGGGAGACATGTTGACTGTGTGGTTGTGCTTGCTTTGGGTGTCTCATGGAGGGTGCAGTATGTACCTGTGCAAAGACTTTCATGTGTATTGTGAGCAGTTTTGTGCCTTGAAGTATGTGCTGTGAGTCTTGGGTCTGTTGTGTGCTTCTGTGTTGTGCTCCTGTGTGAGGATATATGTGTGGTGTCTGCTTGGTTGTGTGTGTTGCGTGTAATGCACCAAGTGTGTGCTAAGTGTGATCTTTGTTTTTTTGTGTGTGTTTTGCCTTGGTTTTATGTGTGCTGTGTGTCTTTTGCGTGGGTGAATGTGATTTCCGTGTGATTGTGTTTGAGTGGATTTGTGTGCGTTTGTTTGTTAAGTGTGTGATGTGAGATGTGTTGTCTGTGTGTGGTTGTGCTTGTTTAGTGTGCCTCGTTGTGTGTGCTCTGTATACTCTCTCAAATGTGGTTTCTGTGTCTTGTGAGCTATTATGTGCTTTGTTGTGTCTGCTGTGTGTCCTGTGACTTTTGTTTTGTTACTGTATGGGATTTGTGCACGTGTGCTTTGCATAGTGCTTTCCTGGGTGGATACGTGCGTGGGGTGTCTGTGTGAGACTGTGCACGTGGTGTGTCGTGTGTGACGTGTGCGCTACGGGCTGTGATGTGTAGCGTGTGAAATGTGTGTTTTGTGTGTCTGTCGGGTTTGTTGTGTCTGGGGTGCTGCCAGAGTTGTTGGTCTATGGTAGTGATTTGTGGTGTTTGTTTAGTGTTTCTGTGTGTATTCTGTTGTGCCATGTGTTGTGCCATGTGTTCTTGAGTGTTTTGTGTTGTGTTGTATGTGATCTGTGCGTCTTGTTTGTTTTCTGTGTGTTGTGTACGAAATGTGCATAGTATGGGTTATTTACTGCTTGTTGATCGCCTTGTGCTCTGCGTTTTGATCTGGGGCATGTTATGTGTGATATGTGCAGTTTTGAGCTTTGTGTTGTGTGAATTGAGTGGATCCTGTGGTGTTGTATATTTTGCCTTTCGATGAGCTTTCTGTTGGTGGTTGTGTTGTGTGTCTGGTGCGTGGCCTCCTTTGTCACGCTCAGGGTGAAATGTGTCTTTCTCTGTGTTGTTTGTTGTGTTACGTACTGTGTTCTGGGTTGTGTGTGCTGTGTACATGCTTTCCTGTGTGTTACGAATGGGGAAGGTGTTGGGTGGTCTGGGTATTTTGGGCATTGTGTGTGATGTTAACTGTGTGGTGTGTGTGATGTGCGTGTGTGCTTATTGAGTGTGTGTTGTGTGTATTGGGTTGTGCTGACAGTGTGTGGTTCTGAGTGTGCTCTATATGGTATGTTTGTGGTTGTGTGTGTTATGTGTCGTGTGTGGAATGCATGTCGTGTGCGTTCTTGGCGGTTGTGGGTGGTTCTGTATGAGTTGGGGGTGTTTTGTGTGTGTGACTGATTTGTGTGTGGCTGTGTTAGGTTGTGTGTGTGTTTGGCGGCTTGAGCTATGCGCATAAGGGGAGACATGTTGACTGTGTGGTTGTGCTTGCTTTGGGTGTCTCATGGAGTGTGCAGTATGTACCTGTGCAAAGACTTTCATGTGTATTGTGAGCAGTTTTGTGCCTTGAAGTATGTGCTGTGAGTGTCCGGTCTGTTGTGTGCTTCTGTGTTGTGCTCCTGTGTGAAGATATATGTGTGGTGTGTCTGCTTGGTTGTGTGTGTTGCGTGTAATGCACCGTGTGTCCTACGTGTGATCTTTGTTTTTTTGTGTGTGTTTTGCCTTTGTTTAATGTGTGCTGTGTGTCTTTTGCGTGGGTGAATGTGATTTCCGTGTGATTGTGTTTGAGTGGATTTGTGTGCGTTTGTTTGTTATGTGTGATGTCAGATGTGTTGTCTGTGTTTGGTTGTGCTTGTTTAGTGTTCCTCGTTGTGTGTGCTGTGTATACTCTCTCTAATGTGGTTTCTGTGTCTTGTGGGCTATTATGTGCTTTGTTGTGTCTGCTGTGTGTCCTGTGACTTTTGTTTTGTTACTGTATGGGTTTTGTGCACGTGTGCTTTACGTAGTGCTCTCCTGGGTGGATACGTGCGTGGGGTGTCTGTGTGTGACTGTGCACGTGGTGTGTCGTGTGTGACGTGTGCGCTACGGGCTGTGATGTGTAGCGTGTGAAATGTGTGTTTTGTGTGTCTGTCGGGTTTGTTGTGTGTCTGGGGTGCTGCCAGAGTTGGTCTATGGTAGTGATTTGTGGTGTTTGTTTGTGTTTCTGTGTGTATTCTGTGGTGCCATGCGGTGTGCCATGTGTTCTTGAGTGTTTTGTGTTGTGTTGTAAGTGATCTGTGCGTCTTGTTTGTTTTCTGTGTGTTGTGTACGAAATGTGCTTGGTATGGGTTATTTACAGCTTGTTGATCGCCTTGTGCTCTGCGTTTTGATCTGGGTCATGTCATGTGTGATATGTGCAGTTTTGAGCTTTGTGTTGTGTGAATTGAGTGGATCCTGTGGTGTTGTATATTTTGCCTTTCGATGAGCTTTCTGTTGGTGGTTGTGTTGTGTGTCTGGTGCGTGGCCTCCTTTGTCACGCTCAGGGTGAAATGTGTCTTTCTCTTTGTTGTGTGTTGTGTTACGTACTGTGTTCTGGGTTGTGTGTGCTGTGTACATGCTTTCCTGTGTGTTACGTATGGGGAAGGTGTTGGGTTGTCTGGGTATTTTGGGCATTGTGTGTGATGTTAATTGTGTGGTGTGTGTGATGTGCGTGTGTGCTTATTGTGTGTGTGATGTGTGTATTGGGTTGTGTTGACAGTGTGTGGTTCTGAGTGTGCTCTATATGGTATGCTTTTGGTTGTGTGTGTTATGTGTCGTGTGTTGAGTGCATGTCGTGTGCGTTCCTGGCGGTTGTGGGTGGTTCTGTATGAGTTGCGGGTGTTTTGTGTGTGTGACTGTGATTTGTGTGTGGCTGTGTTAGAGAGGTTGTGTGTGTGTTTGGCGGCTTGAGCTATGTGCATGAGGGGAGACATGTTGACTGTGTGGTTGTGCTTGCTTTGGGTGTCTCATGGAGTGTGCAGTATGTACCTGTGCAAAGACTTTCATGTGTATTGTGAGCAGTTTTGTGCCTTGAAGTATGTGCTGTGAGTCTCGGGTCTGTTGTGTGCTTCTGTGCTGTGCTCCTGTGTGAGGATATATGTGTGGTGTGTCTGCTTGGTTGTGTGTGTTGCGTGTAATGCACCAAGTGTGTGCTAAGTGTGATCTTTGTTTTTTTGTGTGTGTTTTGCCTTGGTTTTATGTGTGCTGTGTGTCTTTTGCGTGGGTGAATGTGATTTCCGTGTGATTGTGTTTGAGTGGATTTGTGTGCGTTTGTTTGTTAAGTGTGTGATGTGAGATGTGTTGTCTGTGTGTGGTTGTGCTTGTTTAGTGTGCCTCGTTGTGTGTGCTCTGTATACTCTCTCAAACGTGGTTTCTGTGTCTTGTGAGCTATTATGTGCTTTGTTGTGTCTGTGTGTGTCCTGTGACTTTTGTTTTGTTACTGTATGGGTTTTGTGCACGTGTGCTTTGCATAGTGCTTTCCTGGGTGGATACGTGCATGGGGTGTCTGTGTGTGACTGTGCACGTGGTGTGTCGTGTGTGACATGTGCGCTATGGGCTGTGATGTGTAGCGTGTGAAATGTGTGTTTTGTGTGTCTGTCGGGTTTGTTGTGTGTCTGGGGTCTGCCAGATTTGTTGGTCTATGGTAGTGATTTGTGGTGTTTGTTTTGTGTTTCTGTGTGTATTCTGTTGTGCCATGTGCTGTGCCATGTGTTCTTCAGTGTTTTGTGTTGTGTTGTATGTGATCTGTGCGTCTTGTTTGTTTTCTGTGTGTTGTGTACGAAATGTGCGTAGTATGGGTTACTTACTGCTTGTTGATCGCCTTGTGCTCTGCGTTTTGATCTGGGGCATGTTATGTGTGATATGTGCAGGTTTGATCTTTGTGTTGTGTGAATTGGGTGGATCCTGTGGTGTTGTATATTTTGCCTTTCGATGAGCTTTCTGTTGGTGGTTGTGTTGTGTGTCTGGTGCGTGGCCTCCTTTGTCACGCTCAGGGTGAAATGTGTCTTTCTCTGTGTTGTGTGTTGTGTTACGTACTGTGTTCTGGGTTGTGTGTGCTGTGTACATGCTTTCCTGTGTGTTACGTATGGGGAAGGTGTTGGTTGGTCTGGGTATTTTGGGCATTGTGTGTGATGTTAATTGTGTGGTGTGTGTGATGTGCTTGTGTGCTTATTGTGTGTGTGTTGTGTGTATTGGGTTGTGCTGACAGTGTGTGGTTCTGAGTGTGCTCTATATGGTATGTTTGTGGTTGTGTGTGTTATGTGTCGTTTGTTGAATGCATGTCGTGTGCGTTCTTGGGGGTTGTATGGTTCTGTATGAGTTGTGGGTGTTTTGTGTGTGTGACTGTGATTTGTGTGTGGCTGTGTTAGAGAGGTTGTGTGTGTGTTTGGCGGCTTGAGCTATGCGCATGAGGGGAGACATGTTGACTGTGTGGTTGTGCTTGCTTTGGGTGTCTCATGGAGGGTGCAGTATGTACCTGTGCAAAGACTTTCATGTGTATTGTGAGCAGTTTTGTGCCTTGAAGTATGTGCTGTGAGTGTCCGGTCTGTTGTGTGCTTCTGTGTTGTGCTCCTGTGTGAGGATATATGTGTGGTGTGTCTGCTTGGTTGTGTGTGTTGCGTGTAATGCACCAAGTGTGTGCTAAGTGTGATCTTTGTTTTTTTGTGTGTGTTTTGCCTTTGTTTAATGTGTGCTGTGTGTCTTTTGCGTGGGTGAATGTGATTTCCGTCTGATTGTGTTTGAGTGGATTTGTGTGCGTTTGTTTGTTATGTGTGTGATGTCAGATGTGTTGTCTGTGTTTGGTTGTGCTTGTTTAGTGTTCCTCGTTGTGTGTGCTGTGTATACTCTCTCAAATGTGGTTTCTGTGTCTTGTGGGCTATTAGGTGCTTTGTTGTGTCTGCTGTGTGTCCTGTGACTTTTGTTTTGTTACTGTATGGGTTTTGTGCACGTGTGCTTTACGTAGTGCTTTCCTGGGTGGATACGTGCGTGGGGTGTCTGTGTGTGACTGTGCACGTGGTGTGTCGTGTGTGACGTGTGCGCTACGGGCTGTGATGTGTAGCGTGTGAAATGTGTGTTTTGTGTGTCTGTCGGGTTTGTTGTGTGTCTGGGGTGCTGCCAGAGTTGGTCTATGGTAGTGATTTGTGGTGTTTGTTTGTGTTTCTGTGTGTATTCTGTGGTGCCATGCGGTGTGCCATGTGTTCTTGAGTGTTTTGTGTTGTGTTGTAAGTGATCTGTGCGTCTTGTTTGTTTTCTGTGTGTTGTGTACGAAATGTGCGTGGTATGGGTTATTTACAGCTTGTTGATCGCCTTGTGCTCTGCGTTTTGATCTGGGTCATGTCATGTGTGATATGTGCAGTTTTGAGCTTTGTGTTGTGTGAATTGAGTGGATCCTGTGGTGTTGTATATTTTGCCTTTCGATGAGCTTTCTGTTGGTGGTTGTGTTGTGTGTCTGGTGCGTGGCCTCCTTTGTCACGCTCAGGGTGAAATGTGTCTTTCTCTGTGTTGTGTGTTGTGTTACGTACTGTGTTCTGGGTTGTGTGTGCTGTGTACATGCTTTCCTGTGTGTTACGTATGGGGAAGGTGTTGGGTTGTCTGGGTATTTTGGGCATTGTGTGTGATGTTAATTGTGTGGTGTGTGTGATGTGCGTGTGTGCTTATTGTGTGTGTGATGTGTGTATTGGGTTGTGTTGACAGTGTGTGGTTCTGAGTGTGCTCTATATGGTATGCTTTTGGTTGTGTGTGTTATGTGTCGTGTGTTGAGTGCATGTCGTGTGCGTTCCTGGCGGTTGTGGGTGGTTCTGTATGAGTTGCGGGTGTTTTGTGTGTGTGACTGTGATTTGTGTGTGGCTGTGTTAGAGAGGTTGTGTGTGTGTTTGGCGGCTTGAGCTATGCGCATGAGGGGAGACATGTTGACTGTGTGGTTGTGCTTGCTTTGGGTGTCTCATGGAGGGTGCAGTATGTACCTGTGCAAAGACTTTCATGTGTATTGTGAGCAGTTTTGTGCCTTTGAGTATGTGCTGTGTCTCGGGTCTGTTGTGTGCTTCTGTGTTGTGCTCCTGTGTGAGGATATATGTGTGGTGTGTCTGCTTGGTTGTGTGTGTTGCGTGTAATGCACCAAGTGTGTCCTACGTGTGATCTTTGTTTTTTTGGGTGTGTTTTGCCTTTGTTTAATGTGTGCTGTGTGTCTTTTGCTTGGGTGAATGTGATTTCCGTCTGATTGTGTTTGAGTGGATTTGTGTGCGTTTGTTTGTTATGTGTGTGATGTCAGATGTGTTGTCTGTGTTTGGTTGTGCTTGTTTAGTGTTCCTCGTTGTGTGTGCTGTGTATACTCTCTCAAATGTGGTTTCTGTGTCTTGTGGGCTATTATGTGCTTTGTTGTGTCTGCTGTGTGTCCTGTGACTTTTGTTTTGTTACTGTATGGGTTTTGTGCACGTGTGCTTTGCGTACTGCTTTCCAAGGTGGATACGTGCGTGGGGTGTCTGTGTGTGACTGTGCACGTGGTGTGTCGTGTGTGACATGTGCGCTATGGGCTGTGATGTGTAGCGTGTGAAATGTGTGTTTTGTGTGTCTGTCGGGTTTGTTGTGTGTCTGGGGTCTGCCAGATTTGTTGGTCTATGGTAGTGATTTGTGGTGTTTGTTTTGTGTTTCTGTGTGTATTCTGTTGTGCCATGCGCTGTGCCATGTGTTCTTGAGTGTTTTGTGTTGTGTTGTATGTGATCTGTGCGTCTTGTTTGTTTTCTGTGTGTTGTGTACGAAATGTGCATAGTATGGGTTACTTACTGCTTGTTGATCGCCTTGTGCTCTGCGTTTTGATCTGGGGCATGTTATGTGTGATATGTGCAGGTTTGATCTTTGTGTTGTGTGAATTGGGTGGATCCTGTGGTGTTGTATATTTTGCCTTTCGATGAGCTTTCTGTTGGTGGTTGTGTTGTGTGTCTGGTGCGTGGCCTCCTTTGTCACGCTCAGGGTGAAATGTGTCTTTCTCTGTGTTGTGTGTTGTGTTACGTACTGTGTTCTGGGTTGTGTGTGCTGTGTACATGCTTTCCTGTGTGTTACGTATGGGGAAGGTGTTGGTTGGTCTGGGTATTTTGGGCATTGTGTGTGATGTTAATTGTGTGGTGTGTGTGATGTGCTTGTGTGCTTATTGTGTGTGTGTTGTGTGTATTGGGTTGTGCCGACAGTGTGTGGTTCTGAGTGTGCTCTATATGGTATGTTTGTGGTTGTGTGTGTTATGTGTCATGCGTTGAGTGCATGTCGTGTGCGTTCTTGGCGGTTGTGGGTGGTTCTGTATGTGCTGTGGGTGTTTTGTGTGTGTGACTGTGATTTGTGTGTGGCTGTGTTAGAGAAGTTGTGTGTGTGTTTGGCGGCTTGAGCTATGCGCATGAGGGGAGACATGTTGACTGTGTGGTTGTGCTTGCTTTGGGTGTCTCATGGAGTGTGCAGTATGTACCTGTGCAAAGACTTTCATGTGTATTGTGAGCAGTTTTGTGCCTTGAAGTATGTGCTGTGAGTCTCGGGTCTGTTGTGTGCTTCTGTGCTGTGCTCCTGTGTGAGGATATATGTGTGGTGTGTCTGCTTGGTTGTGTGTGTTGCGTGTAATGCACCAAGTGTGCGCTAAGTGTGATCTTTGTTTTTTTGTGTGTGTTTTGCCTTGGTTTTATGTGTGCTGTGTGTCTTTTGCGTGGGTGAATGTGATTTCCGTGTGATTGTGTTTGAGTGGATTTGTGTGCGTTTGTTTGTTAAGTGTGTGATGTGAGATGTGTTGTCTGTGTGTGGTTGTGCTTGTTTAGTGTGCCTCGTTGTGTGTGCTCTGTATACTCTCTCAAACGTGGTTTCTGTGTCTTGTGAGCTATTATGTGCTTTGTTGTGTCTGTGTGTGTCCTGTGACTTTTGTTTTGTTACTGTATGGGTTTTGTGCACGTGTGCTTTGCATAGTGCTTTCCTGGGTGGATACGTGCATGGGGTGTCTGTGTGTGACTGTGCACGTGGTGTGTCGTGTGTGACATGTGCGCTATGGGCTGTGATGTGTAGCGTGTGAAATGTGTGTTTTGTGTGTCTGTCGGGTTTGTTGTGTGTCTGGGGTCTGCCAGATTTGTTGGTCTATGGTAGTGATTTGTGGTGTTTGTTTTGTGTTTCTGTGTGTATTCTGTTGTGCCATGTGCTGTGCCATGTGTTCTTCAGTGTTTTGTGTTGTGTTGTATGTGATCTGTGCGTCTTGTTTGTTTTCTGTGTGTTGTGTACGAAATGTGCGTAGTATGGGTTACTTACTGCTTGTTGATCGCCTTGTGCTCTGCGTTTTGATCTGGGGCATGTTATGTGTGATATGTGCAGGTTTGATCTTTGTGTTGTGTGAATTGGGTGGATCCTGTGGTGTTGTATATTTTGCCTTTCGATGAGCTTTCTGTTGGTGGTTGTGTTGTGTGTCTGGTGCGTGGCCTCCTTTGTCACGCTCAGGGTGAAATGTGTCTTTCTCTGTGTTGTGTGTTGTGTTACGTACTGTGTTCTGGGTTGTGTGTGCTGTGTACATGCTTTCCTGTGTGTTACGTATGGGGAAGGTGTTGGTTGGTCTGGGTATTTTGGGCATTGTGTGTGATGTTAATTGTGTGGTGTGTGTGATGTGCTTGTGTGCTTATTGTGTGTGTGTTGTGTGTATTGGGTTGTGCTGACAGTGTGTGGTTCTGAGTGTGCTCTATATGGTATGTTTGTGGTTGTGTGTGTTATGTGTCGTTTGTTGAATGCATGTCGTGTGCGTTCTTGGGGGTTGTATGGTTCTGTATGAGTTGTGGGTGTTTTGTGTGTGTGACTGTGATTTGTGTGTGGCTGTGTTAGAGAGGTTGTGTGTGTGTTTGGCGGCTTGAGCTATGCGCATGAGGGGAGACATGTTGACTGTGTGGTTGTGCTTGCTTTGGGTGTCTCATGGAGGGTGCAGTATGTACCTGTGCAAAGACTTTCATGTGTATTGTGAGCAGTTTTGTGCCTTGAAGTATGTGCTGTGAGTGTCCGGTCTGTTGTGTGCTTCTGTGTTGTGCTCCTGTGTGAGGATATATGTGTGGTGTGTCTGCTTGGTTGTGTGTGTTGCGTGTAATGCACCAAGTGTGTGCTAAGTGTGATCTTTGTTTTTTTGTGTGTGTTTTGCCTTTGTTTAATGTGTGCTGTGTGTCTTTTGCGTGGGTGAATGTGATTTCCGTCTGATTGTGTTTGAGTGGATTTGTGTGCGTTTGTTTGTTATGTGTGTGATGTCAGATGTGTTGTCTGTGTTTGGTTGTGCTTGTTTAGTGTTCCTCGTTGTGTGTGCTGTGTATACTCTCTCAAATGTGGTTTCTGTGTCTTGTGGGCTATTAGGTGCTTTGTTGTGTCTGCTGTGTGTCCTGTGACTTTTGTTTTGTTACTGTATGGGTTTTGTGCACGTGTGCTTTACGTAGTGCTTTCCTGGGTGGATACGTGCGTGGGGTGTCTGTGTGTGACTGTGCACGTGGTGTGTCGTGTGTGACGTGTGCGCTACGGGCTGTGATGTGTAGCGTGTGAAATGTGTGTTTTGTGTGTCTGTCGGGTTTGTTGTGTGTCTGGGGTGCTGCCAGAGTTGGTCTATGGTAGTGATTTGTGGTGTTTGTTTGTGTTTCTGTGTGTATTCTGTGGTGCCAGGCGGTGTGCCATGTGTTCTTGAGTGTTTTGTGTTGTGTTGTAAGTGATCTGTGCGTCTTGTTTGTTTTCTGTGTGTTGTGTACGAAATGTGCGTGGTATGGGTTATTTACAGCTTGTTGATCGCCTTGTGCTCTGCGTTTTGATCTGGGTCATGTCATGTGTGATATGTGCAGTTTTGAGCTTTGTGTTGTGTGAATTGAGTGGATCCTGTGGTGTTGTATATTTTGCCTTTCGATGAGCTTTCTGTTGGTGGTTGTGTTGTGTGTCTGGTGCGTGGCCTCCTTTGTCACGCTCAGGGTGAAATGTGTCTTTCTCTGTGTTGTGTGTTGTGTTACGTACTGTGTTCTGGGTTGTGTGTGCTGTGTACATGCTTTCCTGTGTGTTACGTATGGGGAAGGTGTTGGGTTGTCTGGGTATTTTGGGCATTGTGTGTGATGTTAATTGTGTGGTGTGTGTGATGTGCGTGTGTGCTTATTGTGTGTGTGATGTGTGTATTGGGTTGTGTTGACAGTGTGTGGTTCTGAGTGTGCTCTATATGGTATGCTTTTGGTTGTGTGTGTTATGTGTCGTGTGTTGAGTGCATGTCGTGTGCGTTCCTGGCGGTTGTGGGTGGTTCTGTATGAGTTGCGGGTGTTTTGTGTGTGTGACTGTGATTTGTGTGTGGCTGTGTTAGAGAGGTTGTGTGTGTGTTTGGCGGCTTGAGCTATGCGCATGAGGGGAGACATGTTGACTGTGTGGTTGTGCTTGCTTTGGGTGTCTCATGGAGTGTGCAGTATGTACCTGTGCAAAGACTTTCATGTGTATTGTGAGCAGTTTTGTGCCTTTGAGTATGTGCTGTGTCTCGGGTCTGTTGTGTGCTTCTGTGTTGTGCTCCTGTGTGAGGATATATGTGTGGTGTGTCTGCTTGGTTGTGTGTGTTGCGTGTAATGCACCAAGTGTGTCCTACGTGTGATCTTTGTTTTTTTGGGTGTGTTTTGCCTTTGTTTAATGTGTGCTGTGTGTCTTTTGCGTGGGTGAATGTGATTTCCGTGTGATTGTGTTTGAGTGGATTTGTGTGCGTTTGTTTGTTATGTGTGTGATGTCAGATGTGTTGTCTGTGTTTGGTTGTGCTTGTTTAGTGTTCCTCGTTGTGTGTGCTGTGTATACTCTCTCAAATGTGGTTTCTGTGTCTTGTGGGCTATTATGTGCTTTGTTGTGTCTGCTGTGTGTCCTGTGACTTTTGTTTTGTTACTGTATGGGTTTTGTGCACGTGTGCTTTGCGTACTGCTTTCCAAGGTGGATACGTGCGTGGGGTGTCTGTGTGTGACTGTGCACGTGGTGTGTCGTGTGTGACATGTGCGCTATGGGCTGTGATTTGTAGCGTGTGAAATGTGTGTTTTGTGTGTCTGTCGGGTTTGTTGTGTGTCTGGGGTCTGCCAGATTTGTTGGTCTATGGTAGTGATTTGTGGTGTTTGTTTTGTGTTTCTGTGTGTATTCTGTTGTGCCATGCGCTGTGCCATGTGTTCTTGAGTGTTTTGTGTTGTGTTGTATGTGATCTGTGCGTCTTGTTTGTTTTCTGTGTGTTGTGTAAGGAATGTGCGTAGTATGGGTTACTTACTGCTTGTTGATCGCCTTGTGCTCTGCGTTTTGATCTGGGGCATGTTATGTGTGATATGTGCAGGTTTGATCTTTGTGTTGTGTGAATTGGGTGGATCCTGTGGTGTTGTATATTTTGCCTTTCGATGAGCTTTCTGTTGGTGGTTGTGTTGTGTGTCTGGTGCGTGGCCTCCTTTGTCACGCTCAGGGTGAAATGTGTCTTTCTCTGTGTTGTGTGTTGTGTTACGTACTGTGTTCTGGGTTGTGTGTGCTGTGTACATGCTTTCCTGTGTGTTACGTATGGGGAAGGTGTTGGTTGGTCTGGGTATTTTGGGCATTGTGTGTGATGTTAATTGTGTGGTGTGTGTGATGTGCTTGTGTGCTTATTGTGTGTGTGTTGTGTGTATTGGGTTGTGCCGACAGTGTGTGGTTCTGAGTGTGCTCTATATGGTATGTTTGTGGTTGTGTGTGTTATGTGTCATGCGTTGAGTGCATGTCGTGTGCGTTCTTGGCGGTTGTGGGTGGTTCTGTATGTGCTGTGGGTGTTTTGTGTGTGTGACTGTGATTTGTGTGTGGCTGTGTTAGAGAAGTTGTGTGTGTGTTTGGCGGCTTGAGCTATGCGCATGAGGGGAGACATGTTGACTGTGTGGTTGTGCTTGCTTTGGGTGTCTCATGGAGTGTGCAGTATGTACCTGTGCAAAGACTTTCATGTGTATTGTGAGCAGTTTTGTGCCTTGAAGTATGTGCTGTGAGTCTCGGGTCTGTTGTGTGCTTCTGTGCTGTGCTCCTGTGTGAGGATATATGTGTGGTGTGTCTGCTTGGTTGTGTGTGTTGCGTGTAATGCACCAAGTGTGTGCTAAGTGTGATCTTTGTTTTTTTGTGTGTGTTTTGCCTTGGTTTTATGTGTGCTGTGTGTCTTTTGCGTGGGTGAATGTGATTTCCGTGTGATTGTGTTTGAGTGGATTTGTGTGCGTTTGTTTGTTAAGTGTGTGATGTGAGATGTGTTGTCTGTGTGTGGTTGTGCTTGTTTAGTGTGCCTCGTTGTGTGTGCTCTGTATACTCTCTCAAATGTGGTTTCTGTGTCTTGTGAGCTATTATGTGCTTTGTTGTTTCTGTGTGTGTCCTGTGACTTTTGTTTTGTTACTGTATGGGTTTTGTGCACGTGTGCTTTGCATAGTGCTTTCCTGGGTGGATACGTGCATGGGGTGTCTGTGTGTGACTGTGCACGTGGTGTGTCGTGTGTGACATGTGCGCTATGGGCTGTGATGTGTAGCGTGTGAAATGTGTGTTTTGTGTGTCTGTCGGGTTTGTTGTGTGTCTGGGGTCTGCCAGATTTGTTGGTCTATGGTAGTGATTTGTGGTGTTTGTTTTGTGTTTCTGTGTGTATTCTGTTGTGCCATGTGCTGTGCCATGTGTTCTTCAGTGTTTTGTGTTGTGTTGTATGTGATCTGTGCGTCTTGTTTGTTTTCTGTGTGTTGTGTACGAAATGTGCGTAGTATGGGTTACTTACTGCTTGTTGATCGCCTTGTGCTCTGCGTTTTGATCTGGGGCATGTTATGTGTGATATGTGCAGGTTTGATCTTTGTGTTGTGTGAATTGGGTGGATCCTGTGGTGTTGTATATTTTGCCTTTCGATGAGCTTTCTGTTGGTGGTTGTGTTGTGTGTCTGGTGCGTGGCCTCCTTTGTCACGCTCAGGGTGAAATGTGTCTTTCTCTGTGTTGTGTGTTGTGTTACGTACTGTGTTCTGGGTTGTGTGTGCTGTGTACATGCTTTCCTGTGTGTTACGTATGGGGAAGGTGTTGGTTGGTCTGGGTATTTTGGGCATTGTGTGTGATGTTAATTGTGTGGTGTGTGTGATGTGCTTGTGTGCTTATTGTGTGTGTGTTGTGTGTATTGGGTTGTGCTGACAGTGTGTGGTTCTGAGTGTGCTCTATATGGTATGTTTGTGGTTGTGTGTGTTATGTGTCGTTTGTTGAATGCATGTCGTGTGCGTTCTTGGGGGTTGTATGGTTCTGTATGAGTTGTGGGTGTTTTGTGTGTGTGACTGTGATTTGTGTGTGGCTGTGTTAGAGAGGTTGTGTGTGTGTTTGGCGGCTTGAGCTATGCGCATGAGGGGAGACATGTTGACTGTGTGGTTGTGCTTGCTTTGGGTGTCTCATGGAGGGTGCAGTATGTACCTGTGCAAAGACTTTCATGTGTATTGTGAGCAGTTTTGTGCCTTGAAGTATGTGCTGTGAGTGTCCGGTCTGTTGTGTGCTTCTGTGTTGTGCTCCTGTGTGAGGATATATGTGTGGTGTGTCTGCTTGGTTGTGTGTGTTGCGTGTAATGCACCAAGTGTGTGCTAAGTGTGATCTTTGTTTTTTTGTGTGTGTTTTGCCTTTGTTTAATGTGTGCTGTGTGTCTTTTGCGTGGGTGAATGTGATTTCCGTCTGATTGTGTTTGAGTGGATTTGTGTGCGTTTGTTTGTTATGTGTGTGATGTCAGATGTGTTGTCTGTGTTTGGTTGTGCTTGTTTAGTGTTCCTCGTTGTGTGTGCTGTGTATACTCTCTCAAATGTGGTTTCTGTGTCTTGTGGGCTATTAGGTGCTTTGTTGTGTCTGCTGTGTGTCCTGTGACTTTTGTTTTGTTACTGTATGGGTTTTGTGCACGTGTGCTTTACGTAGTGCTTTCCTGGGTGGATACGTGCGTGGGGTGTCTGTGTGTGACTGTGCACGTGGTGTGTCGTGTGTGACGTGTGCGCTACGGGCTGTGATGTGTAGCGTGTGAAATGTGTGTTTTGTGTGTCTGTCGGGTTTGTTGTGTGTCTGGGGTGCTGCCAGAGTTGGTCTATGGTAGTGATTTGTGGTGTTTGTTTGTGTTTCTGTGTGTATTCTGTGGTGCCATGCGGTGTGCCATGTGTTCTTGAGTGTTTTGTGTTGTGTTGTAAGTGATCTGTGCGTCTTGTTTGTTTTCTGTGTGTTGTGTACGAAATGTGCGTGGTATGGGTTATTTACAGCTTGTTGATCGCCTTGTGCTCTGCGTTTTGATCTGGGTCATGTCATGTGTGATATGTGCAGTTTTGAGCTTTGTGTTGTGTGAATTGAGTGGATCCTGTGGTGTTGTATATTTTGCCTTTCGATGAGCTTTCTGTTGGTGGTTGTGTTGTGTGTCTGGTGCGTGGCCTCCTTTGTCACGCTCAGGGTGAAATGTGTCTTTCTCTGTGTTGTGTGTTGTGTTACGTACTGTGTTCTGGGTTGTGTGTGCTGTGTACATGCTTTCCTGTGTGTTACGTATGGGGAAGGTGTTGGGTTGTCTGGGTATTTTGGGCATTGTGTGTGATGTTAATTGTGTGGTGTGTGTGATGTGCGTGTGTGCTTATTGTGTGTGTGATGTGTGTATTGGGTTGTGTTGACAGTGTGTGGTTCTGAGTGTGCTCTATATGGTATGCTTTTGGTTGTGTGTGTTATGTGTCGTGTGTTGAGTGCATGTCGTGTGCGTTCCTGGCGGTTGTGGGTGGTTCTGTATGAGTTGCGGGTGTTTTGTGTGTGTGACTGTGATTTGTGTGTGGCTGTGTTAGAGAGGTTGTGTGTGTGTTTGGCGGCTTGAGCTATGCGCATGAGGGGAGACATGTTGACTGTGTGGTTGTGCTTGCTTTGGGTGTCTCATGGAGTGTGCAGTATGTACCTGTGCAAAGACTTTCATGTGTATTGTGAGCAGTTTTGTGCCTTTGAGTATGTGCTGTGTCTCGGGTCTGTTGTGTGCTTCTGTGTTGTGCTCCTGTGTGAGGATATATGTGTGGTGTGTCTGCTTGGTTGTGTGTGTTGCGTGTAATGCACCAAGTGTGTCCTACGTGTGATCTTTGTTTTTTTGGGTGTGTTTTGCCTTTGTTTAATGTGTGCTGTGTGTCTTTTGCGTGGGTGAATGTGATTTCCGTGTGATTGTGTTTGAGTGGATTTGTGTGCGTTTGTTTGTTATGTGTGTGATGTCAGATGTGTTGTCTGTGTTTGGTTGTGCTTGTTTAGTGTTCCTCGTTGTGTGTGCTGTGTATACTCTCTCAAATGTGGTTTCTGTGTCTTGTGGGCTATTATGTGCTTTGTTGTGTCTGCTGTGTGTCCTGTGACTTTTGTTTTGTTACTGTATGGGTTTTGTGCACGTGTGCTTTGCGTACTGCTTTCCAAGGTGGATACGTGCGTGGGGTGTCTGTGTGTGACTGTGCACGTGGTGTGTCGTGTGTGACATGTGCGCTATGGGCTGTGATGTGTAGCGTGTGAAATGTGTGTTTTGTGTGTCTGTCGGGTTTGTTGTGTGTCTGGGGTCTGCCAGATTTGTTGGTCTATGGTAGTGATTTGTGGTGTTTGTTTTGTGTTTCTGTGTGTATTCTGTTGTGCCATGCGCTGTGCCATGTGTTCTTGAGTGTTTTGTGTTGTGTTGTATGTGATCTGTGCGTCTTGTTTGTTTTCTGTGTGTTGTGTACGAAATGTGCATAGTATGGGTTATTTACTGCTTGTTGATCGCCTTGTGCTCTGCGTTTTGATCTGGGGCATGTTATGTGTGATATGTGCAGGTTTGATCTTTGTGTTGTGTGAATTGGGTGGATCCTGTGGTGTTGTATATTTTGCCTTTCGATGAGCTTTCTGTTGGTGGTTGTGTTGTGTGTCTGGTGCGTGGCCTCCTTTGTCACGCTCAGGGTGAAATGTGTCTTTCTCTGTGTTGTGTGTTGTGTTACGTACTGTGTTCTGGGTTGTGTGTGCTGTGTACATGCTTTCCTGTGTGTTACGTATGGGGAAGGTGTTGGTTGGTCTGGGTATTTTGGGCATTGTGTGTGATGTTAATTGTGTGGTGTGTGTGATGTGCTTGTGTGCTTATTGTGTGTGTGTTGTGTGTATTGGGTTGTGCCGACAGTGTGTGGTTCTGAGTGTGCTCTATATGGTATGTTTGTGGTTGTGTGTGTTATGTGTCATGCGTTGAGTGCATGTCGTGTGCGTTCTTGGCGGTTGTGGGTGGTTCTGTATGTGCTGTGGGTGTTTTGTGTGTGTGACTGTGATTTGTGTGTGGCTGTGTTAGAGAAGTTGTGTGTGTGTTTGGCGGCTTGAGCTATGCGCATGAGGGGAGACATGTTGACTGTGTGGTTGTGCTTGCTTTGGGTGTCTCATGGAGTGTGCAGTATGTACCTGTGCAAAGACTTTCATGTGTATTGTGAGCAGTTTTGTGCCTTGAAGTATGTGCTGTGAGTCTCGGGTCTGTTGTGTGCTTCTGTGCTGTGCTCCTGTGTGAGGATATATGTGTGGTGTGTCTGCTTGGTTGTGTGTGTTGCGTGTAATGCACCAAGTGTGTGCTAAGTGCGATCTTTGTTTTTTTGTGTGTGTTTTGCCTTGGTTTTATGTGTGCTGTGTGTCTTTTGCGTGGGTGAATGTGATTTCCGTGTGATTGTGTTTGAGTGGATTTGTGTGCGTTTGTTTGTTAAGTGTGTGATGTGAGATGTGTTGTCTGTGTGTGGTTGTGCTTGTTTAGTGTGCCTCGTTGTGTGTGCTCTGTATACTCTCTCAAATGTGGTTTCTGTGTCTTGTGAGCTATTATGTGCTTTGTTGTGTCTGTGTGTGTCCTGTGACTTTTGTTTTGTTACTGTATGGGTTTTGTGCACGTGTGCTTTGCATAGTGCTTTCCTGGGTGGATACGTGCATGGGGTGTCTGTGTGTGACTGTGCACGTGGTGTGTCGTGTGTGACATGTGCGCTATGGGCTGTGATGTGTAGCGTGTGAAATGTGTGTTTTGTGTGTCTGTCGGGTTTGTTGTGTGTCTGGGGTCTGCCAGATTTGTTGGTCTATGGTAGTGATTTGTGGTGTTTGTTTTGTGTTTCTGTGTGTATTCTGTTGTGCCATGTGCTGTGCCATGTGTTCTTCAGTGTTTTGTGTTGTGTTGTATGTGATCTGTGCGTCTTGTTTGTTTTCTGTGTGTTGTGTACGAAATGTGCGTAGTATGGGTTACTTACTGCTTGTTGATCGCCTTGTGCTCTGCGTTTTGATCTGGGGCATGTTATGTGTGATATGTGCAGGTTTGATCTTTGTGTTGTGTGAATTGGGTGGATCCTGTGGTGTTGTATATTTTGCCTTTCGATGAGCTTTCTGTTGGTGGTTGTGTTGTGTGTCTGGTGCGTGGCCTCCTTTGTCACGCTCAGGGTGAAATGTGTCTTTCTCTGTGTTGTGTGTTGTGTTACGTACTGTGTTCTGGGTTGTGTGTGCTGTGTACATGCTTTCCTGTGTGTTACGTATGGGGAAGGTGTTGGTTGGTCTGGGTATTTTGGGCATTGTGTGTGATGTTAATTGTGTGGTGTGTGTGATGTGCTTGTGTGCTTATTGTGTGTGTGATGTGTGTATTGGGTTGTGCTGACAGTGTGTGGTTCTGAGTGTGCTCTATATGGTATGTTTGTGGTTGTGTGTGTTATGTGTCGTTTGTTGAATGCATGTCGTGTGCGTTCTTGGGGGTTGTATGGTTCTGTATGAGTTGTGGGTGTTTTGTGTGTGTGACTGTGATTTGTGTGTGGCTGTGTTAGAGAGGTTGTGTGTGTGTTTGGCGGCTTGAGCTATGCGCATGAGGGGAGACATGTTGACTGTGTGGTTGTGCTTGCTTTGGGTGTCTCATGGAGGGTGCAGTATGTACCTGTGCAAAGACTTTCATGTGTATTGTGAGCAGTTTTGTGCCTTGAAGTATGTGCTGTGAGTGTCCGGTCTGTTGTGTGCTTCTGTGTTGTGCTCCTGTGTGAGGATATATGTGTGGTGTGTCTGCTTGGTTGTGTGTGTTGCGTGTAATGCACCAAGTGTGTGCTAAGTGTGATCTTTGTTTTTTTGTGTGTGTTTTGCCTTTGTTTAATGTGTGCTGTGTGTCTTTTGCGTGGGTGAATGTGATTTCCGTCTGATTGTGTTTGAGTGGATTTGTGTGCGTTTGTTTGTTATGTGTGTGATGTCAGATGTGTTGTCTGTGTTTGGTTGTGCTTGTTTAGTGTTCCTCGTTGTGTGTGCTGTGTATACTCTCTCAAATGTGGTTTCTGTGTCTTGTGGGCTATTAGGTGCTTTGTTCTGTCTGCTGTGTGTCCTGTGACTTTTGTTTTGTTACTGTATGGGTTTTGTGCACGTGTGCTTTACGTAGTGCTTTCCTGGGTGGATACATGCGTGGGGTGTCTGTGTGTGACTGTGCACGTGGTGTGTCGTGTGTGACGTGTGCGCTACGGGCTGTGATGTGTAGCGTGTGAAATGTGTGTTTTGTGTGTCTGTCGGGTTTGTTGTGTGTCTGGGGTGCTGCCAGAGTTGGTCTATGGTAGTGATTTGTGGTGTTTGTTTGTGTTTCTGTGTGTATTCTGTGGTGCCATGCGGTGTGCCATGTGTTCTTGAGTGTTTTGTGTTGTGTTGTAAGTGATCTGTGCGTCTTGTTTGTTTTCTGTGTGTTGTGTACGAAATGTGCGTGGTATGGGTTATTTACAGCTTGTTGATCGCCTTGTGCTCTGCGTTTTGATCTGGGTCATGTCATGTGTGATATGTGCAGTTTTGAGCTTTGTGTTGTGTGAATTGAGTGGATCCTGTGGTGTTGTATATTTTGCCTTTCGATGAGCTTTCTGTTGGTGGTTGTGTTGTGTGTCTGGTGCGTGGCCTCCTTTGTCACGCTCAGGGTGAAATGTGTCTTTCTCTGTGTTGTGTGTTGTGTTACGTACTGTGTTCTGGGTTGTGTGTGCTGTGTACATGCTTTCCTGTGTGTTACGTATGGGGAAGGTGTTGGGTTGTCTGGGTATTTTGGGCATTGTGTGTGATGTTAATTGTGTGGTGTGTGTGATGTGCGTGTGTGCTTATTGTGTGTGTGATGTGTGTATTGGGTTGTGTTGACAGTGTGTGGTTCTGAGTGTGCTCTATATGGTATGCTTTTGGTTGTGTGTGTTATGTGTCGTGTGTTGAGTGCATGTCGTGTGCGTTCCTGGCGGTTGTGGGTGGTTCTGTATGAGTTGCGGGTGTTTTGTGTGTGTGACTGTGATTTGTGTGTGGCTGTGTTAGAGAGGTTGTGTGTGTGTTTGGCGGCTTGAGCTATGCGCATGAGGGGAGACATGTTGACTGTGTGGTTGTGCTTGCTTTGGGTGTCTCATGGAGTGTGCAGTATGTACCTGTGCAAAGACTTTCATGTGTATTGTGAGCAGTTTTGTGCCTTTGAGTATGTGCTGTGTCTCGGGTCTGTTGTGTGCTTCTGTGTTGTGCTCCTGTGTGAGGATATATGTGTGGTGTGTCTGCTTGGTTGTGTGTGTTGCGTGTAATGCACCAAGTGTGTCCTACGTGTGATCTTTGTTTTTTTGGGTGTGTTTTGCCTTTGTTTAATGTGTGCTGTGTGTCTTTTGCGTGGGTGAATGTGATTTCCGTGTGATTGTGTTTGAGTGGATTTGTGTGCGTTTGTTTGTTATGTGTGTGATGTCAGATGTGTTGTCTGTGTTTGGTTGTGCTTGTTTAGTGTTCCTCGTTGTGTGTGCTGTGTATACTCTCTCAAATGTGGTTTCTGTGTCTTGTGGGCTATTATGTGCTTTGTTGTGTCTGCTGTGTGTCCTGTGACTTTTGTTTTGTTACTGTATGGGTTTTGTGCACGTGTGCTTTGCGTACTGCTTTCCAAGGTGGATACGTGCGTGGGGTGTCTGTGTGTGACTGTGCACGTGGTGTGTCGTGTGTGACATGTGCGCTATGGGCTGTGATGTGTAGCGTGTGAAATGTGTGTTTTGTGTGTCTGTCGGGTTTGTTGTGTGTCTGGGATCTGCCAGATTTGTTGGTCTATGGTAGTGATTTGTGGTGTTTGTTTTGTGTTTCTGTGTGTATTCTGTTGTGCCATGCGCTGTGCCATGTGTTCTTGAGTGTTTTGTGTTGTGTTGTATGTGATCTGTGCGTCTTGTTTGTTTTCTGTGTGTTGTGTACGAAATGTGCGTAGTATGGGTTACTTACTGCTTGTTGATCGCCTTGTGCTCTGCGTTTTGATCTGGGGCATGTTATGTGTGATATGTGCAGGTTTGATCTTTGTGTTGTGTGAATTGGGTGGATCCTGTGGTGTTGTATATTTTGCCTTTCGATGAGCTTTCTGTTGGTGGTTGTGTTGTGTGTCTGGTGCGTGGCCTCCTTTGTCACGCTCAGGGTGAAATGTGTCTTTCTCTGTGTTGTGTGTTGTGTTACGTACTGTGTTCTGGGTTGTGTGTGCTGTGTACATGCTTTCCTGTGTGTTACGTATGGGGAAGGTGTTGGTTGGTCTGGGTATTTTGGGCATTGTGTGTGATGTTAATTGTGTGGTGTGTGTGATGTGCTTGTGTGCTTATTGTGTGTGTGTTGTGTGTATTGGGTTGTGCCGACAGTGTGTGGTTCTGAGTGTGCTCTATATGGTATGTTTGTGGTTGTGTGTGTTATGTGTCATGCGTTGAGTGCATGTCGTGTGCGTTCTTGGCGGTTGTGGGTGGTTCTGTATGTGCTGTGGGTGTTTTGTGTGTGTGACTGTGATTTGTGTGTGGCTGTGTTAGAGAAGTTGTGTGTGTGTTTGGCGGCTTGAGCTATGCGCATGAGGGGAGACATGTTGACTGTGTGGTTGTGCTTGCTTTGGGTGTCTCATGGAGTGTGCAGTATGTACCTGTGCAAAGACTTTCATGTGTATTGTGAGCAGTTTTGTGCCTTGAAGTATGTGCTGTGAGTCTCGGGTCTGTTGTGTGCTTCTGTGCTGTGCTCCTGTGTGAGGATATATGTGTGGTGTGTCTGCTTGGTTGTGTGTGTTGCGTGTAATGCACCAAGTGTGCGCTAAGTCTGATCTTTGTTTTTTTGTGTGTGTTTTGCCTTGGTTTTATGTGTGCTGTGTGTCTTTTGCGTGGGTGAATGTGATTTCCGTGTGATTGTGTTTGAGTGGATTTGTGTGCGTTTGTTTGTTAAGTGTGTGATGTGTGATGTGTTGTCTGTGTGTGGTTGTGCTTGTTTAGTGTGCCTCGTTGTGTGTGCTCTGTATACTCTCTCAAATGTGGTTTCTGTGTCTTGTGAGCTATTATGTGCTTTGTTGTGTCTGTGTGTGTCCTGTGACTTTTGTTTTGTTACTGTATGGGTTTTGTGCACGTGTGCTTTGCATAGTGCTTTCCTGGGTGGATACGTGCATGGGGTGTCTGTGTGTGACTGTGCACGTGGTGTGTCGTGTGTGACATGTGCGCTATGGGCTGTGATGTGTAGCGTGTGAAATGTGTGTTTTGTGTGTCTGTCGGGTTTGTTGTGTGTCTGGGGTCTGCCAGATTTGTTGGTCTATGGTAGTGATTTGTGGTGTTTGTTTTGTGTTTCTGTGTGTATTCTGTTGTGCCATGTGCTGTGCCATGTGTTCTTCAGTGTTTTGTGTTGTGTTGTATGTGATCTGTGCGTCTTGTTTGTTTTCTGTGTGTTGTGTACGAAATGTGCGTAGTATGGGTTACTTACTGCTTGTTGATCGCCTTGTGCTCTGCGTTTTGATCTGGGGCATGTTATGTGTGATATGTGCAGGTTTGATCTTTGTGTTGTGTGAATTGGGTGGATCCTGTGGTGTTGTATATTTTGCCTTTCGATGAGCTTTCTGTTGGTGGTTGTGTTGTGTGTCTGGTGCGTGGCCTCCTTTGTCACGCTCAGGGTGAAATGTGTCTTTCTCTGTGTTGTGTGTTGTGTTACGTACTGTGTTCTGGGTTGTGTGTGCTGTGTACATGCTTTCCTGTGTGTTACGTATGGGGAAGGTGTTGGTTGGTCTGGGTATTTTGGGCATTGTGTGTGATGTTAATTGTGTGGTGTGTGTGATGTGCTTGTGTGCTTATTGTGTGTGTGTTGTGTGTATTGGGTTGTGCTGACAGTGTGTGGTTCTGAGTGTGCTCTATATGGTATGTTTGTGGTTGTGTGTGTTATGTGTCGTTTGTTGAATGCATGTCGTGTGCGTTCTTGGGGGTTGTATGGTTCTGTATGAGTTGTGGGTGTTTTGTGTGTGTGACTGTGATTTGTGTGTGGCTGTGTTAGAGAGGTTGTGTGTGTGTTTGGCGGCTTGAGCTATGCGCATGAGGGGAGACATGTTGACTGTGTGGTTGTGCTTGCTTTGGGTGTCTCATGGAGGGTGCAGTATGTACCTGTGCAAAGACTTTCATGTGTATTGTGAGCAGTTTTGTGCCTTGAAGTATGTGCTGTGAGTGTCCGGTCTGTTGTGTGCTTCTGTGTTGTGCTCCTGTGTGAGGATATATGTGTGGTGTGTCTGCTTGGTTGTGTGTGTTGCGTGTAATGCACCAAGTGTGTGCTAAGTGTGATCTTTGTTTTTTTGTGTGTGTTTTGCCTTTGTTTAATGTGTGCTGTGTGTCTTTTGCGTGGGTGAATGTGATTTCCGTCTGATTGTGTTTGAGTGGATTTGTGTGCGTTTGTTTGTTATGTGTGTGATGTCAGATGTGTTGTCTGTGTTTGGTTGTGCTTGTTTAGTGTTCCTCGTTGTGTGTGCTGTGTATACTCTCTCAAATGTGGTTTCTGTGTCTTGTGGGCTATTAGGTGCTTTGTTGTGTCTGCTGTGTGTCCTGTGACTTTTGTTTTGTTACTGTATGGGTTTTGTGCACGTGTGCTTTACGTAGTGCTTTCCTGGGTGGATACGTGCGTGGGGTGTCTGTGTGTGACTGTGCACGTGGTGTGTCGTGTGTGACGTGTGCGCTACGGGCTGTGATGTGTAGCGTGTGAAATGTGTGTTTTGTGTGTCTGTCGGGTTTGTTGTGTGTCTGGGGTGCTGCCAGAGTTGGTCTATGGTAGTGATTTGTGGTGTTTGTTTGTGTTTCTGTGTGTATTCTGTGGTGCCATGCGGTGTGCCATGTGTTCTTGAGTGTTTTGTGTTGTGTTGTAAGTGATCTGTGCGTCTTGTTTGTTTTCTGTGTGTTGTGTACGAAATGTGCGTGGTATGGGTTATTTACAGCTTGTTGATCGCCTTGTGCTCTGCGTTTTGATCTGGGTCATGTCATGTGTGATATGTGCAGTTTTGAGCTTTGTGTTGTGTGAATTGGGTGGATCCTGTGGTGTTGTATATTTTGCCTTTCGATGAGCTTTCTGTTGGTGGTTGTGTTGTGTGTCTGGTGCGTGGCCTCCTTTGTCACGCTCAGGGTGAAATGTGTCTTTCTCTGTGTTGTGTGTTGTGTTACGTACTGTGTTCTGGGTTGTGTGTGCTGTGTACATGCTTTCCTGTGTGTTACGTATGGGGAAGGTGTTGGGTTGTCTGGGTATTTTGGGCATTGTGTGTGATGTTAATTGTGTGGTGTGTGTGATGTGCGTGTGTGCTTATTGTGTGTGTGATGTGTGTATTGGGTTGTGTTGACAGTGTGTGGTTCTGAGTGTGCTCTATATGGTATGCTTTTGGTTGTGTGTGTTATGTGTCGTGTGTTGAGTGCATGTCGTGTGCGTTCCTGGCGGTTGTGGGTGGTTCTGTATGAGTTGCGGGTGTTTTGTGTGTGTGACTGTGATTTGTGTGTGGCTGTGTTAGAGAGGTTGTGTGTGTGTTTGGCGGCTTGAGCTATGCGCATGAGGGGAGACATGTTGACTGTGTGGTTGTGCTTGCTTTGGGTGTCTCATGGAGTGTGCAGTATGTACCTGTGCAAAGACTTTCATGTGTATTGTGAGCAGTTTTGTGCCTTTGAGTATGTGCTGTGTCTCGGGTCTGTTGTGTGCTTCTGTGTTGTGCTCCTGTGTGAGGATATATGTGTGGTGTGTCTGCTTGGTTGTGTGTGTTGCGTGTAATGCACCAAGTGTGTCCTACGTGTGATCTTTGTTTTTTTGGGTGTGTTTTGCCTTTGTTTAATGTGTGCTGTGTGTCTTTTGCGTGGGTGAATGTGATTTCCGTGTGATTGTGTTTGAGTGGATTTGTGTGCGTTTGTTTGTTATGTGTGTGATGTCAGATGTGTTGTCTGTGTTTGGTTGTGCTTGTTTAGTGTTCCTCGTTGTGTGTGCTGTGTATACTCTCTCAAATGTGGTTTCTGTGTCTTGTGGGCTATTATGTGCTTTGTTGTGTCTGCTGTGTGTCCTGTGACTTTTGTTTTGTTACTGTATGGGTTTTGTGCATGTGTGCTTTGCGTACTGCTTTCCAAGGTGGATACGTGCGTGGGGTGTCTGTGTGTGACTGTGTACGTGGTGTGTCGTGTGTGACGTGTGCGCTACGGGCTGTGATGTGTAGCGTGTGAAATGTGTGTTTTGTGTGTCTGTCGGGTTTGTTGTGTGTCTGGGGTGCTGCCAGAGTTGGTCTATGGTAGTGATTTGTGGTGTTTGTTTGTGTTTCTGTGTGTATTCTGTGGTGCCATGCGGTGTGCCATGTGTTCTTGAGTGTTTTGTGTTGTGTTGTAAGTGATCTGTGTGTCTTGTTTGTTTTCTGTGTGTTGTGTACGAAATGTGCGTGGTATGGGTTATTTACAGCTTGTTGATCGCCTTGTGCTCTGCGTTTTGATCTGGGTCATGTCATGTGTGATATGTGCAGTTTTGAGCTTTGTGTTGTGTGAATTGAGTGGATCCTGTGGTGTATATTTTGCCTTTCGATGAGCTTTCTGTTGGTGGTTGTGTTGTGTGTCTGGTGCGTGGCCTCCTTTGTCATGCTCAGGGTGAAATGTGTCTTTCTCTGTGTTGTGTGTTGTGTTACGTACTGTGTTCTGGGTTGTGTGTGCTGTGTACATGCTTTCCTGTGTGTTACGTATGGGGAAGGTGTTGGTTGGTCTGGGTATTTTGGGCATTGTGTGTGATGTTAATTGTGTGGTGTGTGTGATGTGCTTGTGTGCTTATTGTGTGTGTGTTGTGTGTATTGGGTTGTGCCGACAGTGTGTGGTTCTGAGTGTGCTCTATATGGTATGTTTGTGGTTGTGTGTGTTATGTGTCATGCGTTGAGTGCATGTCGTGTGCGTTCTTGGCGGTTGTGGGTGGTTCTGTATGTGCTGTGGGTGTTTTGTGTGTGTGACTGTGATTTGTGTGTGGCTGTGTTAGAGAAGTTGTGTGTGTGTTTGGCGGCTTGAGCTATGCGCATGAGGGGAGACATGTTGACTGTGTGGTTGTGCTTGCTTTGGGTGTCTCATGGAGTGTGCAGTATGTACCTGTGCAAAGACTTTCATGTGTATTGTGAGCAGTTTTGTGCCTTGAAGTATGTGCTGTGAGTCTCGGGTCTGTTGTGTGCTTCTGTGCTGTGCTCCTGTGTGAGGATATATGTGTGGTGTGTCTGCTTGGTTGTGTGTGTTGCGTGTAATGCACCAAGTGTGCGCTAAGTGTGATCTTTGTTTTTTTGTGTGTGTTTTGCCTTGGTTTTATGTGTGCTGTGTGTCTTTTGCGTGGGTGAATGTGATTTCCGTGTGATTGTGTTTGAGTGGATTTGTGTGCGTTTGTTTGTTAAGTGTGTGATGTGAGATGTGTTGTCTGTGTGTGGTTGTGCTTGTTTAGTGTGCCTCGTTGTGTGTGCTCTGTATACTCTCTCAAATGTGGTTTCTGTGTCTTGTGAGCTATTATGTGCTTTGTTGTGTCTGTGTGTGTCCTGTGACTTTTGTTTTGTTACTGTATGGGTTTTGTGCACGTGTGCTTTGCATAGTGCTTTCCTGGGTGGATACGTGCATGGGGTGTCTGTGTGTGACTGTGCACGTGGTGTGTCGTGTGTGACATGTGCGCTATGGGCTGTGATGTGTAGCGTGTGAAATGTGTGTTTTGTGTGTCTGTCGGGTTTGTTGTGTGTCTGGGGTCTGCCAGATTTGTTGGTCTATGGTAGTGATTTGTGGTGTTTGTTTTGTGTTTCTGTGTGTATTCTGTTGTGCCATGTGCTGTGCCATGTGTTCTTCAGTGTTTTGTGTTGTGTTGTATGTGATCTGTGCGTCTTGTTTGTTTTCTGTGTGTTGTGTACGAAATGTGCGTAGTATGGGTTACTTACTGCTTGTTGATCGCCTTGTGCTCTGCGTTTTGATCTGGGGCATGTTATGTGTGATATGTGCAGGTTTGATCTTTGTGTTGTGTGAATTGGGTGGATCCTGTGGTGTTGTATATTTTGCCTTTCGATGAGCTTTCTGTTGGTGGTTGTGTTGTGTGTCTGGTGCGTGGCCTCCTTTGTCACGCTCAGGGTGAAATGTGTCTTTCTCTGTGTTGTGTGTTGTGTTACGTACTGTGTTCTGGGTTGTGTGTGCTGTGTACATGCTTTCCTGTGTGTTACGTATGGGGAAGGTGTTGGTTGGTCTGGGTATTTTGGGCATTGTGTGTGATGTTAATTGTGTGGTGTGTGTGATGTGCTTGTGTGCTTATTGTGTGTGTGTTGTGTGTATTGGGTTGTGCTGACAGTGTGTGGTTCTGAGTGTGCTCTATATGGTATGTTTGTGGTTGTGTGTGTTATGTGTCGTTTGTTGAATGCATGTCGTGTGCGTTCTTGGGGGTTGTATGGTTCTGTATGAGTTGTGGGTGTTTTGTGTGTGTGACTGTGATTTGTGTGTGGCTGTGTTAGAGAGGTTGTGTGTGTGTTTGGCGGCTTGAGCTATGCGCATGAGGGGAGACATGTTGACTGTGTGGTTGTGCTTGCTTTGGGTGTCTCATGGAGGGTGCAGTATGTACCTGTGCAAAGACTTTCATGTGTATTGTGAGCAGTTTTGTGCCTTGAAGTATGTGCTGTGAGTGTCCGGTCTGTTGTGTGCTTCTGTGTTGTGCTCCTGTGTGAGGATATATGTGTGGTGTGTCTGCTTGGTTGTGTGTGTTGCGTGTAATGCACCAAGTGTGTGCTAAGTGTGATCTTTGTTTTTTTGTGTGTGTTTTGCCTTTGTTTAATGTGTGCTGTGTGTCTTTTGCGTGGGTGAATGTGATTTCCGTCTGATTGTGTTTGAGTGGATTTGTGTGCGTTTGTTTGTTATGTGTGTGATGTCAGATGTGTTGTCTGTGTTTGGTTGTGCTTGTTTAGTGTTCCTCGTTGTGTGTGCTGTGTATACTCTCTCAAATGTGGTTTCTGTGTCTTGTGGGCTATTAGGTGCTTTGTTGTGTCTGCTGTGTGTCCTGTGACTTTTGTTTTGTTACTGTATGGGTTTTGTGCACGTGTGCTTTACGTAGTGCTTTCCTGGGTGGATACGTGCGTGGGGTGTCTGTGTGTGACTGTGCACGTGGTGTGTCGTGTGTGACGTGTGCGCTACGGGCTGTGATGTGTAGCGTGTGAAATGTGTGTTTTGTGTGTCTGTCGGGTTTGTTGTGTGTCTGGGGTGCTGCCAGAGTTGGTCTATGGTAGTGATTTGTGGTGTTTGTTTGTGTTTCTGTGTGTATTCTGTGGTGCCATGCGGTGTGCCATGTGTTCTTGAGTGTTTTGTGTTGTGTTGTAAGTGATCTGTGCGTCTTGTTTGTTTTCTGTGTGTTGTGTACGAAATGTGCGTGGTATGGGTTATTTACAGCTTGTTGATCGCCTTGTGCTCTGCGTTTTGATCTGGGTCATGTCATGTGTGATATGTGCAGTTTTGAGCTTTGTGTTGTGTGAATTGAGTGGATCCTGTGGTGTTGTATATTTTGCCTTTCGATGAGCTTTCTGTTGGTGGTTGTGTTGTGTGTCTGGTGCGTGGCCTCCTTTGTCACGCTCAGGGTGAAATGTGTCTTTCTCTGTGTTGTGTGTTGTGTTACGTACTGTGTTCTGGGTTGTGTGTGCTGTGTACATGCTTTCCTGTGTGTTACGTATGGGGAAGGTGTTGGGTTGTCTGGGTATTTTGGGCATTGTGTGTGATGTTAATTGTGTGGTGTGTGTGATGTGCGTGTGTGCTTATTGTGTGTGTGATGTGTGTATTGGGTTGTGTTGACAGTGTGTGGTTCTGAGTGTGCTCTATATGGTATGCTTTTGGTTGTGTGTGTTATGTGTCGTGTGTTGAGTGCATGTCGTGTGCGTTCCTGGCGGTTGTGGGTGGTTCTGTATGAGTTGCGGGTGTTTTGTGTGTGTGACTGTGATTTGTGTGTGGCTGTGTTAGAGAGGTTGTGTGTGTGTTTGGCGGCTTGAGCTATGCGCATGAGGGGAGACATGTTGACTGTGTGGTTGTGCTTGCTTTGGGTGTCTCATGGAGGGTGCAGTATGTACCTGTGCAAAGACTTTCATGTGTATTGTGAGCAGTTTTGTGCCTTGATGTATGTGCTGTGAGTGTCCGGTCTGTTGTGTGCTTCTGTGTTGTGCTCCTGTGTGAGGATATATGTGTGGTGTGTCTGCTTGGTTGTGTGTGTTGCGTGTAATGCACCAAGTGTGTCCTACGTGTGATCTTTGTTTTTTTGGGTGTGTTTTGCCTTTGTTTAATGTGTGCTGTGTGTCTTTTGCGTGGGTGAATGTGATTTCCGTGTGATTGTGTTTGAGTGGATTTGTGTGCGTTTGTTTGTTATGTGTGTGATGTCAGATGTGTTGTCTGTGTTTGGTTGTGCTTGTTTAGTGTTCCTCGTTGTGTGTGCTGTGTATACTCTCTCAAATGTGGTTTCTGTGTCTTGTGGGCTATTAGGTGCTTTGTTGTGTCTGCTGTGTGTCCTGTGACTTTTGTTTTGTTACTGTATGGGTTTTGTGCACGTGTGCTTTGCGTACTGCTTTCCAAGGTGGATACGTGCGTGGGGTGTCTGTGTGTGACTGTGCACGTGGTGTGTCGTGTGTGACATGTGCGCTATGGGCTGTGATGTGTAGCGTGTGAAATGTGTGTTTTGTGTGTCTGTCGGGTTTGTTGTGTGTCTGGGGTCTGCCAGATTTGTTGGTCTATGGTAGTGATTTGTGGTGTTTGTTTTGTGTTTCTGTGTGTATTCTGTTGTGCCATGCGCTGTGCCATGTGTTCTTGAGTGTTTTGTGTTGTGTTGTATGTGATCTGTGCGTCTTGTTTGTTTTCTGTGTGTTGTGTACGAAATGTGCGTAGTATGGGTTACTTACTGCTTGTTGATCGCCTTGTGCTCTGCGTTTTGATCTGGGGCATGTTATGTGTGATATGTGCAGGTTTAATCTTTGTGTTGTGTGAATTGGGTGGATCCTGTGGTGTTGTATATTTTGCCTTTCGATGAGCTTTCTGTTGGTGGTTGTGTTGTGTGTCTGGTGCGTGGCCTCCTTTGTCACGCTCAGGGTGAAATGTGTCTTTCTCTGTGTTGTGTGTTGTGTTACGTACTGTGTTCTGGGTTGTGTGTGCTGTGCACATGCTTTCCTGTGTGTTACGTATGGGGAAGGTGTTGGTTGGTCTGGGTATTTTGGGCATTGTGTGTGATGTTAATTGTGTGGTGTGTGTGATGTGCTTGTGTGCTTATTGTGTGTGTGTTGTGTGTATTGGGTTGTGCCGACAGTGTGTGGTTCTGAGTGTGCTCTATATGGTATGTTTGTGGTTGTGTGTGTTATGTGTCATGCGTTGAGTGCATGTCGTGTGCGTTCTTGGCGGTTGTGGGTGGTTCTGTATGTGCTGTGGGTGTTTTGTGTGTGTGACTGTGATTTGTGTGTGGCTGTGTTAGAGAAGTTGTGTGTGTGTTTGGCGGCTTGAGCTATGCGCATGAGGGGAGACATGTTGACTGTGTGGTTGTGCTTGCTTTGGGTGTCTCATGGAGTGTGCAGTATGTACCTGTGCAAAGACTTTCATGTGTATTGTGAGCAGTTTTGTGCCTTGAAGTATGTGCTGTGAGTCTCGGGTCTGTTGTGTGCTTCTGTGCTGTGCTCCTGTGTGAGGATATATGTGTGGTGTGTCTGCTTGGTTGTGTGTGTTGCGTGTAATGCACCAAGTGTGCGCTAAGTGTGATCTTTGTTTTTTTGTGTGTGTTTTGCCTTGGTTTTATGTGTGCTGTGTGTCTTTTGCGTGGGTGAATGTGATTTCCGTGTGATTGTGTTTGAGTGGATTTGTGTGCGTTTGTTTGTTAAGTGTGTGATGTGAGATGTGTTGTCTGTGTGTGGTTGTGCTTGTTTAGTGTGCCTCGTTGTGTGTGCTCTGTATACTCTCTCAAATGTGGTTTCTGTGTCTTGTGAGCTATTATGTGCTTTGTTGTGTCTGTGTGTGTCCTGTGACTTTTGTTTTGTTACTGTATGGGTTTTGTGCACGTGTGCTTTGCATAGTGCTTTCCTGGGTGGATACGTGCATGGGGTGTCTGTGTGTGACTGTGCACGTGGTGTGTCGTGTGTGACATGTGCGCTATGGGCTGTGATGTGTAGCGTGTGAAATGTGTGTTTTGTGTGTCTGTCGGGTTTGTTGTGTGTCTGGGGTCTGCCAGATTTGTTGGTCTATGGTAGTGATTTGTGGTGTTTGTTTTGTGTTTCTGTGTGTATTCTGTTGTGCCATGTGCTGTGCCATGTGTTCTTCAGTGTTTTGTGTTGTGTTGTATGTGATCTGTGCGTCTTGTTTGTTTTCTGTGTGTTGTGTACGAAATGTGCGTAGTATGGGTTACTTACTGCTTGTTGATCGCCTTGTGCTCTGCGTTTTGATCTGGGGCATGTTATGTGTGATATGTGCAGGTTTGATCTTTGTGTTGTGTGAATTGGGTGGATCCTGTGGTGTTGTATATTTTGCCTTTCGATGAGCTTTCTGTTGGTGGTTGTGTTGTGTGTCTGGTGCGTGGCCTCCTTTGTCACGCTCAGGGTGAAATGTGTCTTTCTCTGTGTTGTGTGTTGTGTTACGTACTGTGTTCTGGGTTGTGTGTGCTGTGTACATGCTTTCCTGTGTGTTACGTATGGGGAAGGTGTTGGTTGGTCTGGGTATTTTGGGCATTGTGTGTGATGTTAATTGTGTGGTGTGTGTGATGTGCTTGTGTGCTTATTGTGTGTGTGTTGTGTGTATTGGGTTGTGCTGACAGTGTGTGGTTCTGAGTGTGCTCTATATGGTATGTTTGTGGTTGTGTGTGTTATGTGTCGTTTGTTGAATGCATGTCGTGTGCGTTCTTGGGGGTTGTATGGTTCTGTATGAGTTGTGGGTGTTTTGTGTGTGTGACTGTGATTTGTGTGTGGCTGTGTTAGAGAGGTTGTGTGTGTGTTTGGCGGCTTGAGCTATGCGCATGAGGGGAGACATGTTGACTGTGTGGTTGTGCTTGCTTTGGGTGTCTCATGGAGGGTGCAGTATGTACCTGTGCAAAGAATTTCATGTGTATTGTGAGCAGTTTTGTGCCTTGAAGTATGTGCTGTGAGTGTCCAGTCTGTTGTGTGCTTCTGTGTTGTGCTCCTGTGTGAGGATATATGTGTGGTGTGTCTGCTTGGTTGTGTGTGTTGCGTGTAATGCACCAAGTGTGTGCTAAGTGTGATCTTTGTTTTTTTGTGTGTGTTTTGCCTTTGTTTAATGTGTGCTGTGTGTCTTTTGCGTGGGTGAATGTGATTTCCGTCTGATTGTGTTTGAGTGGATTTGTGTGCGTTTGTTTGTTATGTGTGTGATGTCAGATGTGTTGTCTGTGTTTGGTTGTGCTTGTTTAGTGTTCCTCGTTGTGTGTGCTGTGTATACTCTCTCAAATGTGGTTTCTGTGTCTTGTGGGCTATTAGGTGCTTTGTTGTGTCTGCTGTGTGTCCTGTGACTTTTGTTTTGTTACTGTATGGGTTTTGTGCACGTGTGCTTTACGTAGTGCTTTCCTGGGTGGATACGTGCGTGGGTGTCTGTGTGTGACTGTGCACGTGGTGTGTCGTGTGTGACGTGTGCGCTACGGGCTGTGATGTGTAGCGTGTGAAATGTGTGTTTTGTGTGTCTGTCGGGTTTGTTGTGTGTCTGGGGTGCTGCCAGAGTTGGTCTATGGTAGTGATTTGTGGTGTTTGTTTGTGTTTCTGTGTGTATTCTGTGGTGCCATGCGGTGTGCCATGTGTTCTTGAGTGTTTTGTGTTGTGTTGTAAGTGATCTGTGCGTCTTGTTTGTTTTCTGTGTGTTGTGTACGAAATGTGCGTGGTATGGGTTATTTACAGCTTGTTGATCGCCTTGTGCTCTGCGTTTTGATCTGGGTCATGTCATGTGTGATATGTGCAGTTTTGAGCTTTGTGTTGTGTGAATTGAGTGGATCCTGTGGTGTTGTATATTTTGCCTTTCGATGAGCTTTCTGTTGGTGGTTGTGTTGTGTGTCTGGTGCGTGGCCTCCTTTGTCACGCTCAGGGTGAAATGTGTCTTTCTCTGTGTTGTGTGTTGTGTTACGTACTGTGTTCTGGGTTGTGTGTGCTGTGCACATGCTTTCCTGTGTGTTACGTATGGGGAAGGTGTTGGGTTGTCTGGGTATTTTGGGCATTGTGTGTGATGTTAATTGTGTGGTGTGTGTGATGTGCGTGTGTGCTTATTGTGTGTGTGATGTGTGTATTGGGTTGTGTTGACAGTGTGTGGTTCTGAGTGTGCTCTATATGGTATGCTTTTGGTTGTGTGTGTTATGTGTCGTGTGTTGAGTGCATGTCGTGTGCGTTCCTGGCGGTTGTGGGTGGTTCTGTATGAGTTGCGGGTGTTTTGTGTGTGTGACTGTGATTTGTGTGTGGCTGTGTTAGAGAGGTTGTGTGTGTGTTTGGCGGCTTGAGCTATGCGCATGAGGGGAGACATGTTGACTGTGTGGTTGTGCTTGCTTTGGGTGTCTCATGGAGTGTGCAGTATGTACCTGTGCAAAGACTTTCATGTGTATTGTGAGCAGTTTTGTGCCTTTGAGTATGTGCTGTGTCTCGGGTCTGTTGTGTGCTTCTGTGTTGTGCTCCTGTGTGAGGATATATGTGTGGTGTGTCTGCTTGGTTGTGTGTGTTGCGTGTAATGCACCAAGTGTGTCCTACGTGTGATCTTTGTTTTTTTGGGTGTGTTTTGCCTTTGTTTAATGTGTGCTGTGTGTCTTTTGCGTGGGTGAATGTGATTTCCGTGTGATTGTGTTTGAGTGGATTTGTGTGCGTTTGTTTGTTATGTGTGTGATGTCAGATGTGTTGTCTGTGTTTGGTTGTGCTTGTTTAGTGTTCCTCGTTGTGTGTGCTGTGTATACTCTCTCAAATGTGGTTTCTGTGTCTTGTGGGCTATTATGTGCTTTGTTGTGTCTGCTGTGTGTCCTGTGACTTTTGTTTTGTTACTGTATGGGTTTTGTGCACGTGTGCTTTGCGTACTGCTTTCCAAGGTGGATACGTGCGTGGGGTGTCTGTGTGTGACTGTGCACGTGGTGTGTCGTGTGTGACATGTGCGCTATGGGCTGTGATGTGTAGCGTGTGAAATGTGTGTTTTGTGTGTCTGTCGGGTTTGTTGTGTGTCTGGGGTCTGCCAGATTTGTTGGTCTATGGTAGTGATTTGTGGTGTTTGTTTTGTGTTTCTGTGTGTATTCTGTTGTGCCATGTGCTGTGCCATGTGTTCTTCAGTGTTTTGTGTTGTGTTGTATGTGATCTGTGCGTCTTGTTTGTTTTCTGTGTGTTGTGTACGAAATGTGCGTAGTATGGGTTACTTACTGCTTGTTGATCGCCTTGTGCTCTGCGTTTTGATCTGGGGCATGTTATGTGTGATATGTGCAGGTTTGATCTTTGTGTTGTGTGAATTGGGTGGATCCTGTGGTGTTGTATATTTTGCCTTTCGATGAGCTTTCTGTTGGTGGTTGTGTTGTGTGTCTGGTGCGTGGCCTCCTTTGTCACGCTCAGGGTGAAATGTGTCTTTCTCTGTGTTGTGTGTTGTGTTACGTACTGTGTTCTGGGTTGTGTGTGCTGTGTACATGCTTTCCTGTGTGTTACGTATGGGGAAGGTGTTGGTTGGTCTGGGTATTTTGGGCATTGTGTGTGATGTTAATTGTGTGGTGTGTGTGATGTGCTTGTGTGCTTATTGTGTGTGTGTTGTGTGTATTGGGTTGTGCTGACAGTGTGTGGTTCTGAGTGTGCTCTATATGGTATGTTTGTGGTTGTGTGTGTTATGTGTCGTTTGTTGAATGCATGTCGTGTGCGTTCTTGGGGGTTGTATGGTTCTGTATGAGTTGTGGGTGTTTTGTGTGTGTGACTGTGATTTGTGTGTGGCTGTGTTAGAGAGGTTGTGTGTGTGTTTGGCGGCTTGAGCTATGCGCATGAGGGGAGACATGTTGACTGTGTGGTTGTGCTTGCTTTGGGTGTCTCATGGAGGGTGCAGTATGTACCTGTGCAAAGACTTTCATGTGTATTGTGAGCAGTTTTGTGCCTTGAAGTATGTGCTGTGAGTGTCCGGTCTGTTGTGTGCTTCTGTGTTGTGCTCCTGTGTGAGGATATATGTGTGGTGTGTCTGCTTGGTTGTGTGTGTTGCGTGTAATGCACCAAGTGTGTGCTAAGTGTGATCTTTGTTTTTTTGTGTGTGTTTTGCCTTTGTTTAATGTGTGCTGTGTGTCTTTTGCGTGGGTGAATGTGATTTCCGTCTGATTGTGTTTGAGTGGATTTGTGTGCGTTTGTTTGTTATGTGTGTGATGTCAGATGTGTTGTCTGTGTTTGGTTGTGCTTGTTTAGTGTTCCTCGTTGTGTGTGCTGTGTATACTCTCTCAAATGTGGTTTCTGTGTCTTGTGGGCTATTAGGTGCTTTGTTGTGTCTGCTGTGTGTCCTGTGACTTTTGTTTTGTTACTGTATGGGTTTTGTGCACGTGTGCTTTACGTAGTGCTTTCCTGGGTGGATACGTGCGTGGGGTGTCTGTGTGTGACTGTGCACGTGGTGTGTCGTGTGTGACGTGTGCGCTACGGGCTGTGATGTGTAGCGTGTGAAATGTGTGTTTTGTGTGTCTGTCGGGTTTGTTGTGTGTCTGGGGTGCTTCCAGAGTTGGTCTATGGTAGTGATTTGTGGTGTTTGTTTGTGTTTCTGTGTGTATTCTGTGGTGCCATGCGGTGTGCCATGTGTTCTTGAGTGTTTTGTGTTGTGTTGTAAGTGATCTGTGCGTCTTGTTTGTTTTCTGTGTGTTGTGTACGAAATGTGCGTGGTATGGGTTATTTACAGCTTGTTGATCGCCTTGTGCTCTGCGTTTTGATCTGGGTCATGTCATGTGTGATATGTGCAGTTTTGAGCTTTGTGTTGTGTGAATTGAGTGGATCCTGTGGTGTTGTATATTTTGCCTTTCGATGAGCTTTCTGTTGGTGGTTGTGTTGTGTGTCTGGTGCGTGGCCTCCTTTGTCACGCTCAGGGTGAAATGTGTCTTTCTCTGTGTTGTGTGTTGTGTTACGTACTGTGTTCTGGGTTGTGTGTGCTGTGTACATGCTTTCCTGTGTGTTACGTATGGGGAAGGTGTTGGGTTGTCTGGGTATTTTGGGCATTGTGTGTGATGTTAATTGTGTGGTGTGTGTGATGTGCGTGTGTGCTTATTGTGTGTGTGATGTGTGTATTGGGTTGTGTTGACAGTGTGTGGTTCTGAGTGTGCTCTATATGGTATGCTTTTGGTTGTGTGTGTTATGTGTCGTGTGTTGAGTGCATGTCGTGTGCGTTCCTGGCGGTTGTGGGTGGTTCTGTATGAGTTGCGGGTGTTTTGTGTGTGTGACTGTGATTTGTGTGTGGCTGTGTTAGAGAGGTTGTGTGTGTGTTTGGCGGCTTGAGCTATGCGCATGAGGGGAGACATGTTGACTGTGTGGTTGTGCTTGCTTTGGGTGTCTCATGGAGTGTGCAGTATGTACCTGTGCAAAGACTTTCATGTGTATTGTGAGCAGTTTTGTGCCTTTGAGTATGTGCTGTGTCTCGGGTCTGTTGTGTGCTTCTGTGTTGTGCTCCTGTGTGAGGATATATGTGTGGTGTGTCTGCTTGGTTGTGTGTGTTGCGTGTAATGCACCAAGTGTGTCCTACGTGTGATCTTTGTTTTTTTGGGTGTGTTTTGCCTTTGTTTAATGTGTGCTGTGTGTCTTTTGCGTGGGTGAATGTGATTTCCGTCTGATTGTGTTTGAGTGGATTTGTGTGCGTTTGTTTGTTATGTGTGTGATGTCAGATGTGTTGTCTGTGTTTGGTTGTGCTTGTTTAGTGTTCCTCGTTGTGTGTGCTGTGTATACTCTCTCAAATGTGGTTTCTGTGTCTTGTGGGCTATTATGTACTTTGTTGTGTCTGCTGTGTGTCCTGTGACTTTTGTTTTGTTACTGTATGGGTTTTGTGCACGTGTGCTTTGCGTACTGCTTTCCAAGGTGGATACGTGCGTGGGGTGTCTGTGTGTGACTGTGCACGTGGTGTGTCGTGTGTGACATGTGCGCTATGGGCTGTGATGTGTAGCGTGTGAAATGTGTGTTTTGTGTGTCTGTCGGGTTTGTTGTGTGTCTGGGGTCTGCCAGATTTGTTGGTCTATGGTAGTGATTTGTGGTGTTTGTTTTGTGTTTCTGTGTGTATTCTGTTGTGCCATGCGCTGTGCCATGTGTTCTTGAGTGTTTTGTGTTGTGTTGTATGTGATCTGTGCGTCTTGTTTGTTTTCTGTGTGTTGTGTACGAAATGTGCGTAGTATGGGTTACTTACTGCTTGTTGATCGCCTTGTGCTCTGCGTTTTGATCTGGGGCATGTTATGTGTGATATGTGCAGGTTTGATCTTTGTGTTGTGTGAATTGGGTGGATCCTGTGGTGTTGTATATTTTGCCTTTCGATGAGCTTTCTGTTGGTGGTTGTGTTGTGTGTCTGGTGCGTGGCCTCCTTTGTCACGCTCAGGGTGAAATGTGTCTTTCTCTGTGTTGTGTGTTGTGTTACGTACTGTGTTCTGGGTTGTGTGTGCTGTGTACATGCTTTCCTGTGTGTTACGTATGGGGAAGGTGTTGGTTGGTCTGGGTATTTTGGGCATTGTGTGTGATGTTAATTGTGTGGTGTGTGTGATGTGCTTGTGTGCTTATTGTGTGTGTGTTGTGTGTATTGGGTTGTGCCGACAGTGTGTGGTTCTGAGTGTGCTCTATATGGTATGTTTGTGGTTGTGTGTGTTATGTGTCATGCGTTGAGTGCATGTCGTGTGCGTTCTTGGCGGTTGTGGGTGGTTCTGTATGTGCTGTGGGTGTTTTGTGTGTGTGACTGTGATTTGTGTGTGGCTGTGTTAGAGAAGTTGTGTGTGTGTTTGGCGGCTTGAGCTATGCGCATGAGGGGAGACATGTTGACTGTGTGGTTGTGCTTGCTTTGGGTGTCTCATGGAGTGTGCAGTATGTACCTGTGCAAAGACTTTCATGTGTATTGTGAGCAGTTTTGTGCCTTGAAGTATGTGCTGTGAGTCTCGGGTCTGTTGTGTGCTTCTGTGCTGTGCTCCTGTGTGAGGATATATGTGTGGTGTGTCTGCTTGGTTGTGTGTGTTGCGTGTAATGCACCAAGTGTGCGCTAAGTGTGATCTTTGTTTTTTTGTGTGTGTTTTGCCTTGGTTTTATGTGTGCTGTGTGTCTTTTGCGTGGGTGAATGTGATTTCCGTGTGATTGTGTTTGAGTGGATTTGTGTGCGTTTGTTTGTTAAGTGTGTGATGTGAGATGTGTTGTCTGTGTGTGGTTGTGCTTGTTTAGTGTGCCTCGTTGTGTGTGCTCTGTATACTCTCTCAAATGTGGTTTCTGTGTCTTGTGAGCTATTATGTGCTTTGTTGTGTCTGTGTGTGTCCTGTGACTTTTGTTTTGTTACTGTATGGGTTTTGTGCACGTGTGCTTTGCATAGTGCTTTCCTGGGTGGATACGTGCATGGGGTGTCTGTGTGTGACTGTGCACGTGGTGTGTCGTGTGTGACATGTGCGCTATGGGCTGTGATGTGTAGCGTGTGAAATGTGTGTTTTGTGTGTCTGTCGGGTTTGTTGTGTGTCTGGGGTCTGCCAGATTTGTTGGTCTATGGTAGTGATTTGTGGTGTTTGTTTTGTGTTTCTGTGTGTATTCTGTTGTGCCATGTGCTGTGCCATGTGTTCTTCAGTGTTTTGTGTTGTGTTGTATGTGATCTGTGCGTCTTGTTTGTTTTCTGTGTGTTGTGTACGAAATGTGCGTAGTATGGGTTACTTACTGCTTGTTGATCGCCTTGTGCTCTGCGTTTTGATCTGGGGCATGTTATGTGTGATATGTGCAGGTTTGATCTTTGTGTTGTGTGAATTGGGTGGATCCTGTGGTGTTGTATATTTTGCCTTTCGATGAGCTTTCTGTTGGTGGTTGTGTTGTGTGTCTGGTGCGTGGCCTCCTTTGTCACGCTCAGGGTGAAATGTGTCTTTCTCTGTGTTGTGTGTTGTGTTACGTACTGTGTTCTGGGTTGTGTGTGCTGTGTACATGCTTTCCTGTGTGTTACGTATGGGGAAGGTGTTGGTTGGTCTGGGTATTTTGGGCATTGTGTGTGATGTTAATTGTGTGGTGTGTGTGATGTGCTTGTGTGCTTATTGTGTGTGTGTTGTGTGTATTGGGTTGTGCTGACAGTGTGTGGTTCTGAGTGTGCTCTATATGGTATGTTTGTGGTTGTGTGTGTTATGTGTCGTTTGTTGAATGCATGTCGTGTGCGTTCTTGGGGGTTGTATGGTTCTGTATGAGTTGTGGGTGTTTTGTGTGTGTGACTGTGATTTGTGTGTGGCTGTGTTAGAGAGGTTGTGTGTGTGTTTGGCGGCTTGAGCTATGCGCATGAGGGGAGACATGTTGACTGTGTGGTTGTGCTTGCTTTGGGTGTCTCATGGAGGGTGCAGTATGTACCTGTGCAAAGACTTTCATGTGTATTGTGAGCAGTTTTGTGCCTTGAAGTATGTGCTGTGAGTGTCCGGTCTGTTGTGTGCTTCTGTGTTGTGCTCCTGTGTGAGGATATATGTGTGGTGTGTCTGCTTGGTTGTGTGTGTTGCGTGTAATGCACCAAGTGTGTGCTAAGTGTGATCTTTGTTTTGTTGTGTGTGTTTTGCCTTTGTTTAATGTGTGCTGTGTGTCTTTTGCGTGGGTGAATGTGATTTCCGTCTGATTGTGTTTGAGTGGATTTGTGTGCGTTTGTTTGTTATGTGTGTGATGTCAGATGTGTTGTCTGTGTTTGGTTGTGCTTGTTTAGTGTTCCTCGTTGTGTGTGCTGTGTATACTCTCTCAAATGTGGTTTCTGTGTCTTGTGGGCTATTAGGTGCTTTGTTGTGTCTGCTGTGTGTCCTGTGACTTTTGTTTTGTTACTGTATGGGTTTTGTGCACGTGTGCTTTACGTAGTGCTTTCCTGGGTGTATACGTGCGTGGGTGTCTGTGTGTGACTGTGCACGTGGTGTGTCGTGTGTGACGTGTGCGCTACGGGCTGTGATGTGTAGCGTGTGAAATGTGTGTTTTGTGTGTCTGTCGGGTTTGTTGTGTGTCTGGGGTGCTGCCAGAGTTGGTCTATGGTAGTGATTTGTGGTGTTTGTTTGTGTTTCTGTGTGTATTCTGTGGTGCCATGCGGTGTGCCATGTGTTCTTGAGTGTTTTGTGTTGTGTTGTAAGTGATCTGTGCGTCTTGTTTGTTTTCTGTGTGTTGTGTACGAAATGTGCGTGGTATGGGTTATTTACAGCTTGTTGATCGCCTTGTGCTCTGCGTTTTGATCTGGGTCATGTCATGTGTGATATGTGCAGTTTTGAGCTTTGTGTTGTGTGAATTGAGTGGATCCTGTGGTGTTGTATATTTTGCCTTTCGATGAGCTTTCTGTTGGTGGTTGTGTTGTGTGTCTGGTGCGTGGCCTCCTTTGTCACGCTCAGGGTGAAATGTGTCTTTCTCTGTGTTGTGTGTTGTGTTACGTACTGTGTTCTGGGTTGTGTGTGCTGTGTACATGCTTTCCTGTGTGTTACGTATGGGGAAGGTGTTGGGTTGTCTGGGTATTTTGGGCATTGTGTGTGATGTTAATTGTGTGGTGTGTGTGATGTGCGTGTGTGCTTATTGTGTGTGTGATGTGTGTATTGGGTTGTGTTGACAGTGTGTGGTTCTGAGTGTGCTCTATATGGTATGCTTTTGGTTGTGTGTGTTATGTGTCGTGTGTTGAGTGCATGTCGTGTGCGTTCCTGGCGGTTGTGGGTGGTTCTGTATGAGTTGCGGGTGTTTTGTGTGTGTGACTGTGATTTGTGTGTGGCTGTGTTAGAGAGGTTGTGTGTGTGTTTGGCGGCTTGAGCTATGCGCATGAGGGGAGACATGTTGACTGTGTGGTTGTGCTTGCTTTGGGTGTCTCATGGAGTGTGCAGTATGTACCTGTGCAAAGACTTTCATGTGTATTGTGAGCAGTTTTGTGCCTTTGAGTATGTGCTGTGTCTCGGGTCTGTTGTGTGCTTCTGTGTTGTGCTCCTGTGTGAGGATATATGTGTGGTGTGTCTGCTTGGTTGTGTGTGTTGCGTGTAATGCACCAAGTGTGTCCTACGTGTGATCTTTGTTTTTTTGGGTGTGTTTTGCCTTTGTTTAATGTGTGCTGTGTGTCTTTTGCGTGGGTGAATGTGATTTCCGTGTGATTGTGTTTGAGTGGATTTGTGTGCGTTTGTTTGTTATGTGTGTGATGTCAGATGTGTTGTCTGTGTTTGGTTGTGCTTGTTTAGTGTTCCTCGTTGTGTGTGCTGTGTATACTCTCTCAAATGTGGTTTCTGTGTCTTGTGGGCTATTATGTGCTTTGTTGTGTCTGCTGTGTGTCCTGTGACTTTTGTTTTGTTACTGTATGGGTTTTGTGCACGTGTGCTTTGCGTACTGCTTTCCAAGGTGGATACGTGCGTGGGGTGTCTGTGTGTGACTGTGCACGTGGTGTGTCGTGTGTGACATGTGCGCTATGGGCTGTGATGTGTAGCGTGTGAAATGTGTGTTTTGTGTGTCTGTCGGGTTTGTTGTGTGTCTGGGGTCTGCCAGATTTGTTGGTCTATGGTAGTGATTTGTGGTGTTTGTTTTGTGTTTCTGTGTGTATTCTGTTGTGCCATGCGCTGTGCCATGTGTTCTTGAGTGTTTTGTGTTGTGTTGTATGTGATCTGTGCGTCTTGTTTGTTTTCTGTGTGTTGTGTACGAAATGTGCGTAGTATGGGTTACTTACTGCTTGTTGATCGCCTTGTGCTCTGCGTTTTGATCTGGGGCATGTTATGTGTGATATGTGCAGGTTTGATCTTTGTGTTGTGTGAATTGGGTGGATCCTGTGGTGTTGTATATTTTGCCTTTCGATGAGCTTTCTGTTGGTGGTTGTGTTGTGTGTCTGGTGCGTGGCCTCCTTTGTCACGCTCAGGGTGAAATGTGTCTTTCTCTGTGTTGTGTGTTGTGTTACGTACTGTGTTCTGGGTTGTGTGTGCTGTGTACATGCTTTCCTGTGTGTTACGTATGGGGAAGGTGTTGGTTGGTCTGGGTATTTTGGGCATTGTGTGTGATGTTAATTGTGTGGTGTGTGTGATGTGCTTGTGTGCTTATTGTGTGTGTGTTGTGTGTATTGGGTTGTGCCGACAGTGTGTGGTTCTGAGTGTGCTCTATATGGTATGTTTGTGGTTGTGTGTGTTATGTGTCATGCGTTGAGTGCATGTCGTGTGCGTTCTTGGCGGTTGTGGTTGGTTCTGTATGTGCTGTGGGTGTTTTGTGTGTGTGACTGTGATTTGTGTGTGGCTGTGTTAGAGAAGTTGTGTGTGTGTTTGGCGGCTTGAGCTATGCGCATGAGGGGAGACATGTTGACTGTGTGGTTGTGCTTGCTTTGGGTGTCTCATGGAGTGTGCAGTATGTACCTGTGCAAAGACTTTCATGTGTATTGTGAGCAGTTTTGTGCCTTGAAGTATGTGCTGTGAGTCTCGGGTCTGTTGTGTGCTTCTGTGCTGTGCTCCTGTGTGAGGATATATGTGTGGTGTGTCTGCTTGGTTGTGTGTGTTGCGTGTAATGCACCAAGTGTGCGCTAAGTGTGATCTTTGTTTTTTTGTGTGTGTTTTGCCTTGGTTTTATGTGTGCTGTGTGTCTTTTGCGTGGGTGAATGTGATTTCCGTGTGATTGTGTTTGAGTGGATTTGTGTGCGTTTGTTTGTTAAGTGTGTGATGTGAGATGTGTTGTCTGTGTGTGGTTGTGCTTGTTTAGTGTGCCTCGTTGTGTGTGCTCTGTATACTCTCTCAAATGTGGTTTCTGTGTCTTGTGAGCTATTAGGTGCTTTGTTGTGTCTGTGTGTGTCCTGTGACTTTTGTTTTGTTACTGTATGGGTTTTGTGCACGTGTGCTTTGCATAGTGCTTTCCTGGGTGGATACGTGCATGGGGTGTCTGTGTGTGACTGTGCACGTGGTGTGTCGTGTGTGACATGTGCGCTATGGGCTGTGATGTGTAGCGTGTGAAATGTGTGTTTTGTGTGTCTGTCGGGTTTGTTGTGTGTCTGGGGTCTGCCAGATTTGTTGGTCTATGGTAGTGATTTGTGGTGTTTGTTTTGTGTTTCTGTGTGTATTCTGTTGTGCCATGTGCTGTGCCATGTGTTCTTCAGTGTTTTGTGTTGTGTTGTATGTGATCTGTGCGTCTTGTTTGTTTTCTGTGTGTTGTGTACGAAATGTGCGTAGTATGGGTTACTTACTGCTTGTTGATCGCCTTGTGCTCTGCGTTTTGATCTGGGGCATGTTATGTGTGATATGTGCAGGTTTGATCTTTGTGTTGTGTGAATTGGGTGGATCCTGTGGTGTTGTATATTTTGCCTTTCGATGAGCTTTCTGTTGGTGGTTGTGTTGTGTGTCTGGTGCGTGGCCTCCTTTGTCACGCTCAGGGTGAAATGTGTCTTTCTCTGTGTTGTGTGTTGTGTTACGTACTGTGTTCTGGGTTGTGTGTGCTGTGTACATGCTTTCCTGTGTGTTACGTATGGGGAAGGTGTTGGTTGGTCTGAGTATTTTGGGCATTGTGTGTGATGTTAATTGTGTGGTGTGTGTGATGTGCTTGTGTGCTTATTGTGTGTGTGTTGTGTGTATTGGGTTGTGCTGACAGTGTGTGGTTCTGAGTGTGCTCTATATGGTATGTTTGTGGTTGTGTGTGTTATGTGTCGTTTGTTGAATGCATGTCGTGTGCGTTCTTGGGGGTTGTATGGTTCTGTATGAGTTGTGGGTGTTTTGTGTGTGTGACTGTGATTTGTGTGTGGCTGTGTTAGAGAGGTTGTGTGTGTGTTTGGCGGCTTGAGCTATGCGCATGAGGGGAGACATGTTGACTGTGTGGTTGTGCTTGCTTTGGGTGTCTCATGGAGGGTGCAGTATGTACCTGTGCAAAGACTTTCATGTGTATTGTGAGCAGTTTTGTGCCTTGAAGTATGTGCTGTGAGAGTCCGGTCTGTTGTGTGCTTCTGTGTTGTGCTCCTGTGTGAGGATATATGTGTGGTGTGTCTGCTTGGTTGTGTGTGTTGCGTGTAATGCACCAAGTGTGTGCTAAGTGTGATCTTTGTTTTTTTGTGTGTGTTTTGCCTTTGTTTAATGTGTGCTGTGTGTCTTTTGCGTGGGTGAATGTGATTTCCGTCTGATTGTGTTTGAGTGGATTTGTGTGCGTTTGTTTGTTATGTGTGTGATGTCAGATGTGTTGTCTGTGTTTGGTTGTGCTTGTTTAGTGTTCCTCGTTGTGTGTGCTGTGTATACTCTCTCAAATGTGGTTTCTGTGTCTTGTGGGCTATTAGGTGCTTTGTTGTGTCTGCTGTGTGTCCTGTGACTTTTGTTTTGTTACTGTATGGGTTTTGTGCACGTGTGCTTTACGTAGTGCTTTCCTGGGTGGATACGTGCGTGGGGTGTCTGTGTGTGACTGTGCACGTGGTGTGTCGTGTGTGACGTGTGCGCTACGGGCTGTGATGTGTAGCGTGTGAAATGTGTGTTTTGTGTGTCTGTCGGGTTTGTTGTGTGTCTGGGGTGCTGCCAGAGTTGGTCTATGGTAGTGATTTGTGGTGTTTGTTTGTGTTTCTGTGTGTATTCTGTGGTGCCATGCGGTGTGCCATGTGTTCTTGAGTGTTTTGTGTTGTGTTGTAAGTGATCTGTGCGTCTTGTTTGTTTTCTGTGTGTTGTGTACGAAATGTGCGTGGTATGGGTTATTTACAGCTTGTTGATCGCCTTGTGCTCTGCGTTTTGATCTGGGTCATGTCATGTGTGATATGTGCAGTTTTGAGCTTTGTGTTGTGTGAATTGAGTGGATCCTGTGGTGTTGTATATTTTGCCTTTCGATGAGCTTTCTGTTGGTGGTTGTGTTGTGTGTCTGGTGCGTGGCCTCCTTTGTCACGCTCAGGGTGAAATGTGTCTTTCTCTGTGTTGTGTGTTGTGTTACGTACTGTGTTCTGGGTTGTGTGTGCTGTGTACATGCTTTCCTGTGTGTTACGTATGGGGAAGGTGTTGGGTTGTCTGGGTATTTTGGGCATTGTGTGTGATGTTAATTGTGTGGTGTGTGTGATGTGCGTGTGTGCTTATTGTGTGTGTGATGTGTGTATTGGGTTGTGTTGACAGTGTGTGGTTCTGAGTGTGCTCTATATGGTATGCTTTTGGTTGTGTGTGTTATGTGTCGTGTGTTGAGTGCATGTCGTGTGCGTTCCTGGCGGTTGTGGGTGGTTCTGTATGAGTTGCGGGTGTTTTGTGTGTGTGACTGTGATTTGTGTGTGGCTGTGTTAGAGAGGTTGTGTGTGTGTTTGGCGGCTTGAGCTATGCGCATGAGGGGAGACATGTTGACTGTGTGGTTGTGCTTGCTTTGGGTGTCTCATGGAGTGTGCAGTATGTACCTGTGCAAAGACTTTCATGTGTATTGTGAGCAGTTTTGTGCCTTTGAGTATGTGCTGTGTCTCGGGTCTGTGGTGTGCTTCTGTGTTGTGCTCCTGTGTGAGGATATATGTGTGGTGTGTCTGCTTGGTTGTGTGTGTTGCGTGTAATGCACCAAGTGTGTCCTACGTGTGATCTTTGTTTTTTTGGGTGTGTTTTGCCTTTGTTTAATGTGTGCTGTGTGTCTTTTGCGTGGGTGAATGTGATTTCCGTGTGATTGTGTTTGAGTGGATTTGTGTGCGTTTGTTTGTTATGTGTGTGATGTCAGATGTGTTGTCTGTGTTTGGTTGTGCTTGTTTAGTGTTCCTCGTTGTGTGTGCTGTGTATACTCTCTCAAATGTGGTTTCTGTGTCTTGTGGGCTATTATGTGCTTTGTTGTGTCTGCTGTGTGTCCTGTGACTTTTGTTTTGTTACTGTATGGGTTTTGTGCACGTGTGCTTTGCGTACTGCTTTCCAAGGTGGATACGTGCGTGGGGTGTCTGTGTGTGACTGTGCACGTGGTGTGTCGTGTGTGACATGTGCGCTATGGGCTGTGATGTGTAGCGTGTGAAATGTGTGTTTTGTGTGTCTGTCGGGTTTGTTGTGTGTCTGGGGTCTGCCAGATTTGTTGGTCTATGGTAGTGATTTGTGGTGTTTGTTTTGTGTTTCTGTGTGTATTCTGTTGTGCCATGCGCTGTGCCATGTGTTCTTCAGTGTTTTGTGTTGTGTTGTATGTGATCTGTGCGTCTTGTTTGTTTTCTGTGTGTTGTGTACGAAATGTGCGTAGTATGGGTTACTTACTGCTTGTTGATCGCCTTGTGCTCTGCGTTTTGATCTGGGGCATGTTATGTGTGATATGTGCAGGTTTGATCTTTGTGTTGTGTGAATTGGGTGGATCCTGTGGTGTTGTATATTTTGCCTTTCGATGAGCTTTCTGTTGGTGGTTGTGTTGTGTGTCTGGTGCGTGGCCTCCTTTGTCACGCTCAGGGTGAAATGTGTCTTTCTCTGTGTTGTGTGTTGTGTTACGTACTGTGTTCTGGGTTGTGTGTGCTGTGTACATGCTTTCCTGTGTGTTACGTATGGGGAAGGTGTTGGTTGGTCTGGGTATTTTGGGCATTGTGTGTGATGTTAATTGTGTGGTGTGTGTGATGTGCTTGTGTGCTTATTGTGTGTGTGTTGTGTGTATTGGGTTGTGCCGACAGTGTGTGGTTCTGAGTGTGCTCTATATGGTATGTTTGTGGTTGTGTGTGTTATGTGTCATGCGTTGAGTGCATGTCGTGTGCGTTCTTGGCGGTTGTGGGTGGTTCTGTATGTGCTGTGGGTGTTTTGTGTGTGTGACTGTGATTTGTGTGTGGCTGTGTTAGAGAAGTTGTGTGTGTGTTTGGCGGCTTGAGCTATGCGCATGAGGGGAGACATGTTGACTGTGTGGTTGTGCTTGCTTTGGGTGTCTCATGGAGTGTGCAGTATGTACCTGTGCAAAGACTTTCATGTGTATTGTGAGCAGTTTTGTGCCTTGAAGTATGTGCTGTGAGTCTCGGGTCTATTGTGTGCTTCTGTGCTGTGCTCCTGTGTGAGGATATATGTGTGGTGTGTCTGCTTGGTTGTGTGTGTTGCGTGTAATGCACCAAGTGTGCGCTAAGTGTGATCTTTGTTTTTTTGTGTGTGTTTTGCCTTGGTTTTATGTGTGCTGTGTGTCTTTTGCGTGGGTGAATGTGATTTCCGTGTGATTGTGTTTGAGTGGATTTGTGTGCGTTTGTTTGTTAAGTGTGTGATGTGAGATGTGTTGTCTGTGTGTGGTTGTGCTTGTTTAGTGTGCCTCGTTGTGTGTGCTCTGTATACTCTCTCAAATGTGGTTTCTGTGTCTTGTGAGCTATTAGGTGCTTTGTTGTGTCTGTGTGTGTCCTGTGACTTTTGTTTTGTTACTGTATGGGTTTTGTGCACGTGTGCTTTGCATAGTGCTTTCCTGGGTGGATACGTGCATGGGGTGTCTGTGTGTGACTGTGCACGTGGTGTGTCGTGTGTGACATGTGCGCTATGGGCTGTGATGTGTAGCGTGTGAAATGTGTGTTTTGTGTGTCTGTCGGGTTTGTTGTGTGTCTGGGGTCTGCCAGATTTGTTGGTCTATGGTAGTGATTTGTGGTGTTTGTTTTGTGTTTCTGTGTGTATTCTGTTGTGCCATGTGCTGTGCCATGTGTTCTTCAGTGTTTTGTGTTGTGTTGTATGTGATCTGTGCGTCTTGTTTGTTTTCTGTGTGTTGTGTACGAAATGTGCGTAGTATGGGTTACTTACTGCTTGTTGATCGCCTTGTGCTCTGCGTTTTGATCTGGGGCATGTTATGTGTGATATGTGCAGGTTTGATCTTTGTGTTGTGTGAATTGGGTGGATCCTGTGGTGTTGTATATTTTGCCTTTCGATGAGCTTTCTGTTGGTGGTTGTGTTGTGTGTCTGGTGCGTGGCCTCCTTTGTCACGCTCAGGGTGAAATGTGTCTTTCTCTGTGTTGTGTGTTGTGTTACGTACTGTGTTCTGGGTTGTGTGTGCTGTGTACATGCTTTCCTGTGTGTTACGTATGGGGAAGGTGTTGGTTGGTCTGAGTATTTTGGGCATTGTGTGTGATGTTAATTGTGTGGTGTGTGTGATGTGCTTGTGTGCTTATTGTGTGTGTGTTGTGTGTATTGGGTTGTGCTGACAGTGTGTGGTTCTGAGTGTGCTCTATATGGTATGTTTGTGGTTGTGTGTGTTATGTGTCGTTTGTTGAATGCATGTCGTGTGCGTTCTTGGGGGTTGTATGGTTCTGTATGAGTTGTGGGTGTTTTGTGTGTGTGACTGTGATTTGTGTGTGGCTGTGTTAGAGAGGTTGTGTGTGTGTTTGGCGGCTTGAGCTATGCGCATGAGGGGAGACATGTTGACTGTGTGGTTGTGCTTGCTTTGGGTGTCTCATGGAGGGTGCAGTATGTACCTGTGCAAAGACTTTCATGTGTATTGTGAGCAGTTTTGTGCCTTGAAGTATGTGCTGTGAGAGTCCGGTCTGTTGTGTGCTTCTGTGTTGTGCTCCTGTGTGAGGATATATGTGTGGTGTGTCTGCTTGGTTGTGTGTGTTGCGTGTAATGCACCAAGTGTGTGCTAAGTGTGATCTTTGTTTTTTTGTGTGTGTTTTGCCTTTGTTTAATGTGTGCTGTGTGTCTTTTGCGTGGGTGAATGTGATTTCCGTCTGATTGTGTTTGAGTGGATTTGTGTGCGTTTGTTTGTTATGTGTGTGATGTCAGATGTGTTGTCTGTGTTTGGTTGTGCTTGTTTAGTGTTCCTCGTTGTGTGTGCTGTGTATACTCTCTCAAATGTGGTTTCTGTGTCTTGTGGGCTATTAGGTGCTTTGTTGTGTCTGCTGTGTGTCCTGTGACTTTTGTTTTGTTACTGTATGGGTTTTGTGCACGTGTGCTTTACGTAGTGCTTTCCTGGGTGGATACGTGCGTGGGTGTCTGTGTGTGACTGTGCACGTGGTGAGTCGTGTGTGACGTGTGCGCTACGGGCTGTGATGTGTAGCGTGTGAAATGTGTGTTTTGTGTGTCTGTCGGGTTTGTTGTGTGTCTGGGGTGCTGCCAGAGTTGGTCTATGGTAGTGATTTGTGGTGTTTGTTTGTGTTTCTGTGTGTATTCTGTGGTGCCATGCGGTGTGCCATGTGTTCTTGAGTGTTTTGTGTTGTGTTGTAAGTGATCTGTGCGTCTTGTTTGTTTTCTGTGTGTTGTGTACGAAATGTGCGTGGTATGGGTTATTTACAGCTTGTTGATCGCCTTGTGCTCTGCGTTTTGATCTGGGTCATGTCATGTGTGATATGTGCAGTTTTGAGCTTTGTGTTGTGTGAATTGAGTGGATCCTGTGGTGTTGTATATTTTGCCTTTCGATGAGCTTTCTGTTGGTGGTTGTGTTGTGTGTCTGGTGCGTGGCCTCCTTTGTCACGCTCAGGGTGAAATGTGTCTTTCTCTGTGTTGTGTGTTGTGTTACGTACTGTGTTCTGGGTTGTGTGTGCTGTGTACATGCTTTCCTGTGTGTTACGTATGGGGAAGGTGTTGGGTTGTCTGGGTATTTTGGGCATTGTGTGTGATGTTAATTGTGTGGTGTGTGTGATGTGCGTGTGTGCTTATTGTGTGTGTGATGTGTGTATTGGGTTGTGTTGACAGTGTGTGGTTCTGAGTGTGCTCTATATGGTATGCTTTTGGTTGTGTGTGTTATGTGTCGTGTGTTGAGTGCATGTCGTGTGCGTTCCTGGCGGTTGTGGGTGGTTCTGTATGAGTTGCGGGTGTTTTGTGTGTGTGACTGTGATTTGTGTGTGGCTGTGTTAGAGAGGTTGTGTGTGTGTTTGGCGGCTTGAGCTATGCGCATGAGGGGAGACATGTTGACTGTGTGGTTGTGCTTGCTTTGGGTGTCTCATGGAGTGTGCAGTATGTACCTGTGCAAAGACTTTCATGTGTATTGTGAGCAGTTTTGTGCCTTTGAGTATGTGCTGTGTCTCGGGTCTGTTGTGTGCTTCTGTGCTGTGCTCCTGTGTGAGGATATATGTGTGGTGTGTCTGCTTGGTTGTGTGTGTTGCGTGTAATGCACCAAGTGTGTCCTACGTGTGATCTTTGTTTTTTTGGGTGTGTTTTGCCTTTGTTTAATGTGTGCTGTGTGTCTTTTGCGTGGGTGAATGTGATTTCCGTGTGATTGTGTTTGAGTGGATTTGTGTGCGTTTGTTTGTTAAGTGTGTGATGTGAGATGTGTTGTCTGTGTGTGGTTGTGCTTGTTTAGTGTGCCTCGTTGTGTGTGCTCTGTATACTCTCTCAAATGTGGTTTCTGTGTCTTGTGGGCTATTATGTGCTTTGTTGTGTCTGCTGTGTGTCCTGTGACTTTTGTTTTGTTACTGTATGGGTTTTGTGCACGTGTGCTTTGCGTACTGCTTTCCAAGGTGGATACGTGCGTGGGGTGTCTGTGTGTGACTGTGCACGTGGTGTGTCGTGTGTGACATGTGCGCTATGGGCTGTGATGTGTAGCGTGTGAAATGTGTGTTTTGTGTGTCTGTCGGGTTTGTTGTGTGTCTGGGGTCTGCCAGATTTGTTGGTCTATGGTAGTGATTTGTGGTGTTTGTTTTGTGTTTCTGTGTGTATTCTGTTGTGCCATGCGCTGTGCCATGTGTTCTTCAGTGTTTTGTGTTGTGTTGTATGTGATCTGTGCGTCTTGTTTGTTTTCTGTGTGTTGTGTACGAAATGTGCGTAGTATGGGTTACTTACTGCTTGTTGATCGCCTTGTGCTCTGCGTTTTGATCTGGGGCATGTTATGTGTGATATGTGCAGGTTTGATCTTTGTGTTGTGTGAATTGGGTGGATCCTGTGGTGTTGTATATTTTGCCTTTCGATGAGCTTTCTGTTGGTGGTTGTGTTGTGTGTCTGGTGCGTGGCCTCCTTTGTCACGCTCAGGGTGAAATGTGTCTTTCTCTGTGTTGTGTGTTGTGTTACGTACTGTGTTCTGGGTTGTGTGTGCTGTGTACATGCTTTCCTGTGTGTTACGTATGGGGAAGGTGTTGGTTGGTCTGGGTATTTTGGGCATTGTGTGTGATGTTAATTGTGTGGTGTGTGTGATGTGCTTGTGTGCTTATTGTGTGTGTGTTGTGTGTATTGGGTTGTGCCGACAGTGTGTGGTTCTGAGTGTGCTCTATATGGTATGTTTGTGGTTGTGTGTGTTATGTGTCATGCGTTGAGTGCATGTCGTGTGCGTTCTTGGCGGTTGTGGGTGGTTCTGTATGTGCTGTGGGTGTTTTGTGTGTGTGACTGTGATTTGTGTGTGGCTGTGTTAGAGAAGTTGTGTGTGTGTTTGGCGGCTTGAGCTATGCGCATGAGGGGAGACATGTTGACTGTGTGGTTGTGCTTGCTTTGGGTGTCTCATGGAGTGTGCAGTATGTACCTGTGCAAAGACTTTCATGTGTATTGTGAGCAGTTTTGTGCCTTGAAGTATGTGCTGTGAGTCTCGGGTCTATTGTGTGCTTCTGTGCTGTGCTCCTGTGTGAGGATATATGTGTGGTGTGTCTGCTTGGTTGTGTGTGTTGCGTGTAATGCACCAAGTGTGCGCTAAGTGTGATCTTTGTTTTTTTGTGTGTGTTTTGCCTTGGTTTTATGTGTGCTGTGTGTCTTTTGCGTGGGTGAATGTGATTTCCGTGTGATTGTGTTTGAGTGGATTTGTGTGCGTTTGTTTGTTAAGTGTGTGATGTGAGATGTGTTGTCTGTGTGTGGTTGTGCTTGTTTAGTGTGCCTCGTTGTGTGTGCTCTGTATACTCTCTCAAATGTGGTTTCTGTGTCTTGTGAGCTATTAGGTGCTTTGTTGTGTCTGTGTGTGTCCTGTGACTTTTGTTTTGTTACTGTATGGGTTTTGTGCACGTGTGCTTTGCATAGTGCTTTCCTGGGTGGATACGTGCATGGGGTGTCTGTGTGTGACTGTGCACGTGGTGTGTCGTGTGTGACATGTGCGCTATGGGCTGTGATGTGTAGCGTGTGAAATGTGTGTTTTGTGTGTCTGTCGGGTTTGTTGTGTGTCTGGGGTCTGCCAGATTTGTTGGTCTATGGTAGTGATTTGTGGTGTTTGTTTTGTGTTTCTGTGTGTATTCTGTTGTGCCATGTGCTGTGCCATGTGTTCTTCAGTGTTTTGTGTTGTGTTGTATGTGATCTGTGCGTCTTGTTTGTTTTCTGTGTGTTGTGTACGAAATGTGCGTAGTATGGGTTACTTACTGCTTGTTGATCGCCTTGTGCTCTGCGTTTTGATCTGGGGCATGTTATGTGTGATATGTGCAGGTTTGATCTTTGTGTTGTGTGAATTGGGTGGATCCTGTGGTGTTGTATATTTTGCCTTTCGATGAGCTTTCTGTTGGTGGTTGTGTTGTGTGTCTGGTGCGTGGCCTCCTTTGTCACGCTCAGGGTGAAATGTGTCTTTCTCTGTGTTGTGTGTTGTGTTACGTACTGTGTTCTGGGTTGTGTGTGCTGTGTACATGCTTTCCTGTGTGTTACGTATGGGGAAGGTGTTGGTTGGTCTGAGTATTTTGGGCATTGTGTGTGATGTTAATTGTGTGGTGTGTGTGATGTGCTTGTGTGCTTATTGTGTGTGTGTTGTGTGTATTGGGTTGTGCTGACAGTGTGTGGTTCTGAGTGTGCTCTATATGGTATGTTTGTGGTTGTGTGTGTTATGTGTCGTTTGTTGAATGCATGTCGTGTGCGTTCTTGGGGGTTGTATGGTTCTGTATGAGTTGTGGGTGTTTTGTGTGTGTGACTGTGATTTGTGTGTGGCTGTGTTAGAGAGGTTGTGTGTGTGTTTGGCGGCTTGAGCTATGCGCATGAGGGGAGACATGTTGACTGTGTGGTTGTGCTTGCTTTGGGTGTCTCATGGAGGGTGCAGTATGTACCTGTGCAAAGACTTTCATGTGTATTGTGAGCAGTTTTGTGCCTTGAAGTATGTGCTGTGAGAGTCCGGTCTGTTGTGTGCTTCTGTGTTGTGCTCCTGTGTGAGGATATATGTGTGGTGTGTCTGCTTGGTTGTGTGTGTTGCGTGTAATGCACCAAGTGTGTGCTAAGTGTGATCTTTGTTTTTTTGTGTGTGTTTTGCCTTTGTTTAATGTGTGCTGTGTGTCTTTTGCGTGGGTGAATGTGATTTCCGTCTGATTGTGTTTGAGTGGATTTGTGTGCGTTTGTTTGTTATGTGTGTGATGTCAGATGTGTTGTCTGTGTTTGGTTGTGCTTGTTTAGTGTTCCTCGTTGTGTGTGCTGTGTATACTCTCTCAAATGTGGTTTCTGTGTCTTGTGGGCTATTAGGTGCTTTGTTGTGTCTGCTGTGTGTCCTGTGACTTTTGTTTTGTTACTGTATGGGTTTTGTGCACGTGTGCTTTACGTAGTGCTTTCCTGGGTGGATACGTGCGTGGGTGTCTGTGTGTGACTGTGCACGTGGTGAGTCGTGTGTGACGTGTGCGCTACGGGCTGTGATGTGTAGCGTGTGAAATGTGTGTTTTGTGTGTCTGTCGGGTTTGTTGTGTGTCTGGGGTGCTGCCAGAGTTGGTCTATGGTAGTGATTTGTGGTGTTTGTTTGTGTTTCTGTGTGTATTCTGTGGTGCCATGCGGTGTGCCATGTGTTCTTGAGTGTTTTGTGTTGTGTTGTAAGTGATCTGTGCGTCTTGTTTGTTTTCTGTGTGTTGTGTACGAAATGTGCGTGGTATGGGTTATTTACAGCTTGTTGATCGCCTTGTGCTCTGCGTTTTGATCTGGGTCATGTCATGTGTGATATGTGCAGTTTTGAGCTTTGTGTTGTGTGAATTGAGTGGATCCTGTGGTGTTGTATATTTTGCCTTTCGATGAGCTTTCTGTTGGTGGTTGTGTTGTGTGTCTGGTGCGTGGCCTCCTTTGTCACGCTCAGGGTGAAATGTGTCTTTCTCTGTGTTGTGTGTTGTGTTACGTACTGTGTTCTGGGTTGTGTGTGCTGTGTACATGCTTTCCTGTGTGTTACGTATGGGGAAGGTGTTGGGTTGTCTGGGTATTTTGGGCATTGTGTGTGATGTTAATTGTGTGGTGTGTGTGATGTGCGTGTGTGCTTATTGTGTGTGTGATGTGTGTATTGGGTTGTGTTGACAGTGTGTGGTTCTGAGTGTGCTCTATATGGTATGCTTTTGGTTGTGTGTGTTATGTGTCGTGTGTTGAGTGCATGTCGTGTGCGTTCCTGGCGGTTGTGGGTGGTTCTGTATGAGTTGCGGGTGTTTTGTGTGTGTGACTGTGATTTGTGTGTGGCTGTGTTAGAGAGGTTGTGTGTGTGTTTGGCGGCTTGAGCTATGCGCATGAGGGGAGACATGTTGACTGTGTGGTTGTGCTTGCTTTGGGTGTCTCATGGAGTGTGCAGTATGTACCTGTGCAAAGACTTTCATGTGTATTGTGAGCAGTTTTGTGCCTTTGAGTATGTGCTGTGTCTCGGGTCTGTTGTGTGCTTCTGTGCTGTGCTCCTGTGTGAGGATATATGTGTGGTGTGTCTGCTTGGTTGTGTGTGTTGCGTGTAATGCACCAAGTGTGTCCTACGTGTGATCTTTGTTTTTTTGGGTGTGTTTTGCCTTTGTTTAATGTGTGCTGTGTGTCTTTTGCGTGGGTGAATGTGATTTCCGTGTGATTGTGTTTGAGTGGATTTGTGTGCGTTTGTTTGTTAAGTGTGTGATGTGAGATGTGTTGTCTGTGTGTGGTTGTGCTTGTTTAGTGTGCCTCGTTGTGTGTGCTCTGTATACTCTCTCAAATGTGGTTTCTGTGTCTTGTGAGCTATTATGTGCTTTGTTGTGTCTGTGTGTGTCCTGTGACTTTTGTTTTGTTACTGTATGGGTTTTGTGCACGTGTGCTTTGCATAGTGCTTTCCTGGGTGGATACGTGCATGGGGTGTCTGTGTGTGACTGTGCACGTGGTGTGTCGTGTGTGACATGTGCGCTATGGGCTGTGATGTGTAGCGTGTGAAATGTGTGTTTTGTGTGTCTGTCGGGTTTGTTGTGTGTCTGGGGTCTGCCAGATTTGTTGGTCTATGGTAGTGATTTGTGGTGTTTGTTTTGTGTTTCTGTGTGTATTCTGTTGTGCCATGTGCTGTGCCATGTGTTCTTCAGTGTTTTGTGTTGTGTTGTATGTGATCTGTGCGTCTTGTTTGTTTTCTGTGTGTTGTGTACGAAATGTGCGTAGTATGGGTTACTTACTGCTTGTTGATCGCCTTGTGCTCTGCGTTTTGATCTGGGGCATGTTATGTGTGATATGTGCAGGTTTGATCTTTGTGTTGTGTGAATTGGGTGGATCCTGTGGTGTTGTATATTTTGCCTTTCGATGAGCTTTCTGTTGGTGGTTGTGTTGTGTGTCTGGTGCGTGGCCTCCTTTGTCACGCTCAGGGTGAAATGTGTCTTTCTCTGTGTTGTGTGTTGTGTTACGTACTGTGTTCTGGGTTGTGTGTGCTGTGTACATGCTTTCCTGTGTGTTACGTATGGGGAAGGTGTTGGTTGGTCTGGGTATTTTGGGCATTGTGTGTGATGTTAATTGTGTGGTGTGTGTGATGTGCTTGTGTGCTTATTGTGTGTGTGTTGTGTGTATTGGGTTGTGCTGACAGTGTGTGGTTCTGAGTGTGCTCTATATGGTATGTTTGTGGTTGTGTGTGTTATGTGTCGTTTGTTGAATGCATGTCGTGTGCGTTCTTGGGGGTTGTATGGTTCTGTATGAGTTGTGGGTGTTTTGTGTGTGTGACTGTGATTTGTGTGTGGCTGTGTTAGAGAGGTTGTGTGTGTGTTTGGCGGCTTGAGCTATGCGCATGAGGGGAGACATGTTGACTGTGTGGTTGTGCTTGCTTTGGGTGTCTCATGGAGGGTGCAGTATGTACCTGTGCAAAGACTTTCATGTGTATTGTGAGCAGTTTTGTGCCTTGAAGTATGTGCTGTGAGTGTCCGGTCTGTTGTGTGCTTCTGTGTTGTGCTCCTGTGTGAGGATATATGTGTGGTGTGTCTGCTTGGTTGTGTGTGTTGCGTGTAATGCACCAAGTGTGTGCTAAGTGTGATCTTTGTTTTTTTGTGTGTGTTTTGCCTTTGTTTAATGTGTGCTGTGTGTCTTTTGCGTGGGTGAATGTGATTTCCGTCTGATTGTGTTTGAGTGGATTTGTGTGCGTTTGTTTGTTATGTGTGTGATGTCAGATGTGTTGTCTGTGTTTGGTTGTGCTTGTTTAGTGTTCCTCGTTGTGTGTGCTGTGTATACTCTCTCTAATGTGGTTTCTGTGTCTTGTGGGCTATTATGTGCTTTGTTGTGTCTGCTGTGTGTCCTGTGACTTTTGTTTTGTTACTGTATGGGTTTTGTGCACGTGTGCTTTACGTAGTGCTTTCCTGGATGGATACGTGCGTGGGGTGTCTGTGTGTGACTGTGCACTTGGTGTGTCGTGTGTGACGTGTGCGCTACGGGCTGTGATGTGTAGCGTGTGAAATGTGTGTTTTGTGTGTCTGTCGGGTTTGTTGTGTGTCTGGGGTGCTGCCAGAGTTGTTGGTCTATGGTAGTGATTTGTGGTGTTTGTTTTGTGTTTCTGTGTGTATTCTGTTTTGCCATGTGGTGTGCCATGTGTTCTTGAGTGTTTTGTGTTGTGTTGTATGTGATCTGTGCGTCTTATTTGTTTTCTGTGTGTTGTGTACGAAATGTGCGTAGTATGGGTTACTTACTGCTTGTTGATCGCCTTGTGCTCTGCGTTTTGATCTGGGGCATGTTATGTGTGATATGTGCAGGTTTGATCTTTGTGTTGTGTGAATTGGGTGGATCCTGTGGTGTTGTATATTTTGCCTTTCGATGAGCTTTCTGTTGGTGGTTGTGTTGTGTGTCTGGTGCGTGGCCTCCTTTGTCACGCTCAGGGTGAAATGTGTCTTTCTCTGTGTTGTGTGTTGTGTTACGTACTGTGTTCTGGGTTGTGTGTGCTGTGCACATGCTTTCCTGTGTGTTACGTATGGGGAAGGTGTTGGTTGGTCTGGGTATTTTGGGCATTGTGTGTGATGTTAATTGTGTGGTGTGTGTGATGTGCTTGTGTGCTTATTGTGTGTGTGTTGTGTGTATTGGGTTGTGCCGACAGTGTGTGGTTCTGAGTGTGCTCTATATGGTATGTTTGTGGTTGTGTGTGTTATGTGTCATGCGTTGAGTGCATGTCGTGTGCGTTCTTGGCGGTTGTGGGTGGTTCTGTATGTGCTGTGGGTGTTTTGTGTGTGTGACTGTGATTTGTGTGTGGCTGTGTTAGAGAAGTTGTGTGTGTGTTTGGCGGCTTGAGCTATGCGCATGAGGGGAGACATGTTGACTGTGTGGTTGTGCTTGCTTTGGGTGTCTCATGGAGTGTGCAGTATGTACCTGTGCAAAGACTTTCATGTGTATTGTGAGCAGTTTTGTGCCTTGAAGTATGTGCTGTGAGTCTCGGGTCTGTTGTGTGCTTCTGTGCTGTGCTCCTGTGTGAGGATATATGTGTGGTGTGTCTGCTTGGTTGTGTGTGTTGCGTGTAATGCACCAAGTGTGTGCTAAGTGTGATCTTTGTTTTTTTCTGTGTGTTTTGCCTTGGTTTTATGTGTGCTGTGTGTCTTTTGCGTGGGTGAATGTGATTTCCGTGTGATTGTGTTTGAGTGGATTTGTGTGCGTTTGTTTGTTAAGTGTGTGATGTGAGATGTGTTGTCTGTGTGTGGTTGTGCTTGTTTAGTGTGCCTCGTTGTGTGTGCTCTGTATACTCTCTCAAATGTGGTTTCTGTGTCTTGTGAGCTATTAGGTGCTTTGTTGTGTCTGTGTGTGTCCTGTGACTTTTGTTTTGTTACTGTATGGGTTTTGTGCACGTGTGCTTTGCATAGTGCTTTCCTGGGTGGATACGTGCATGGGGTGTCTGTGTGTGACTGTGCACGTGGTGTGTCGTGTGTGACATGTGCGCTATGGGCTGTGATGTGTAGCGTGTGAAATGTGTGTTTTGTGTGTCTGTCGGGTTTGTTGTGTGTCTGGGGTCTGCCAGATTTGTTGGTCTATGGTAGTGATTTGTGGTGTTTGTTTTGTGTTTCTGTGTGTATTCTGTTGTGCCATGTGCTGTGCCATGTGTTCTTCAGTGTTTTGTGTTGTGTTGTATGTGATCTGTGCGTCTTGTTTGTTTTCTGTGTGTTGTGTACGAAATGTGCGTAGTATGGGTTACTTACTGCTTGTTGATCGCCTTGTGCTCTGCGTTTTGATCTGGGGCATGTTATGTGTGATATGTGCAGGTTTGATCTTTGTGTTGTGTGAATTGGGTGGATCCTGTGGTGTTGTATATTTTGCCTTTCGATGAGCTTTCTGTTGGTGGTTGTGTTGTGTGTCTGGTGCGTGGCCTCCTTTGTCACGCTCAGGGTGAAATGTGTCTTTCTCTGTGTTGTGTGTTGTGTTACGTACTGTGTTCTGGGTTGTGTGTGCTGTGTACATGCTTTCCTGTGTGTTACGTATGGGGAAGGTGTTGGTTGGTCTGGGTATTTTGGGCATTGTGTGTGATGTTAATTGTGTGGTGTGTGTGATGTGCTTGTGTGCTTATTGTGTGTGTGTTGTGTGTATTGGGTTGTGCTGACAGTGTGTGGTTCTGAGTGTGCTCTATATGGTATGTTTGTGGTTGTGTGTGTTATGTGTCGTTTGTTGAATGCATGTCGTGTGCGTTCTTGGGGGTTGTATGGTTCTGTATGAGTTGTGGGTGTTTTGTGTGTGTGACTGTGATTTGTGTGTGGCTGTGTTAGAGAGGTTGTGTGTGTGTTTGGCGGCTTGAGCTATGCGCATGAGGGGAGACATGTTGACTGTGTGGTTGTGCTTGCTTTGGGTGTCTCATGGAGGGTGCAGTATGTACCTGTGCAAAGACTTTCATGTGTATTGTGAGCAGTTTTGTGCCTTGAAGTATGTGCTGTGAGTGTCCGGTCTGTTGTGTGCTTCTGTGTTGTGCTCCTGTGTGAGGATATATGTGTGGTGTGTCTGCTTGGTTGTGTGTGTTGCGTGTAATGCACCAAGTGTGTGCTAAGTGTGATCTTTGTTTTTTTGTGTGTGTTTTGCCTTTGTTTAATGTGTGCTGTGTGTCTTTTGCGTGGGTGAATGTGATTTCCGTGTGATTGTGTTTGAGTGGATTTGTGTGCGTTTGTTTGTTATGTGTGTGATGTCAGATGTGTTGTCTGTGTTTGGTTGTGCTTGTTTAGTGTTCCTCGTTGTGTGTGCTGTGTATACTCTCTCAAATGTGGTTTCTGTGTCTTGTGGGCTATTAGGTGCTTTGTTGTGTCTGCTGTGTGTCCTGTGACTTTTGTTTTGTTACTGTATGGGTTTTGTGCACGTGTGCTTTACGTAGTGCTTTCCTGGGTGGATACGTGCGTGGGGTGTCTGTGTGTGACTGTGCACGTGGTGTGTCGTGTGTGACGTGTGCGCTACGGGCTGTGATGTGTAGCGTGTGAAATGTGTGTTTTGTGTGTCTGTCGGGTTTGTTGTGTGTCTGGGGTGCTGCCAGAGTTGGTCTATGGTAGTGATTTGTGGTGTTTGTTTGTGTTTCTGTGTGTATTCTGTGGTGCCATGCGGTGTGCCATGTGTTCTTGAGTGTTTTGTGTTGTGTTGTAAGTGATCTGTGCGTCTTGTTTGTTTTCTGTGTGTTGTGTACGAAATGTGCGTGGTATGGGTTATTTACAGCTTGTTGATCGCCTTGTGCTCTGCGTTTTGATCTGGGTCATGTCATGTGTGATATGTGCAGTTTTGAGCTTTGTGTTGTGTGAATTGAGTGGATCCTGTGGTGTTGTATATTTTGCCTTTCGATGAGCTTTCTGTTGGTGGTTGTGTTGTGTGTCTGGTGCGTGGCCTCCTTTGTCACGCTCAGGGTGAAATGTGTCTTTCTCTTTGTTGTGTGTTGTGTTACGTACTGTGTTCTGGGTTGTGTGTGCTGTGTACATGCTTTCCTGTGTGTTAGGTATGGGGAAGGTGTTGGGTTGTCTGGGTATTTTGGGCATTGTGTGTGATGTTAATTGTGTGGTGTGTGTGATGTGCGTGTGTGCTTATTGTGTGTGTGATGTGTGTATTGGGTTGTGTTGACAGTGTGTGGTTCTGAGTGTGCTCTATATGGTATGCTTTTGGTTGTGTGTTTTATGTGTCGTGTGTTGAGTGCATGTCGTGTGCGTTCCTGGCGGTTGTGGGTGGTTCTGTATGAGTTGCGGGTGTTTTGTGTGTGTGACTGTGATTTGTGTGTGGCTGTGTTAGAGAGGTTGTGTGTGTGTTTGGCGGCTTGAGCTATGCGCATGAGGGGAGACATGTTGACTGTGTGGTTGTGCTTGCTTTGGGTGTCTCATGGAGTGTGCAGTATGTACCTGTGCAAAGACTTTCATGTGTATTGTGAGCAGTTTTGTGCCTTTGAGTATGTGCTGTGTCTCGGGTCTGTTGTGTGCTTCTGTGTTGTGCTCCTGTGTGAGGATATATGTGTGGTGTGTCTGCTTGGTTGTGTGTGTTGCGTGTAATGCACCAAGTGTGTCCTACGTGTGATCTTTGTTTTTTTGGGTGTGTTTTGCCTTTGTTTAATGTGTGCTGTGTGTCTTTTGCGTGGGTGAATGTGATTTCCGTGTGATTGTGTTTGAGTGGATTTGTGTGCGTTTGTTTGTTATGTGTGTGATGTCAGATGTGTTGTCTGTGTTTGGTTGTGCTTGTTTAGTGTTCCTCGTTGTGTGTGCTGTGTATACTCTCTCAAATGTGGTTTCTGTGTCTTGTGGGCTATTATGTGCTTTGTTGTGTCTGCTGTGTGTCCTGTGACTTTTGTTTTGTTACTGTATGGGTTTTGTGCACGTGTGCTTTGCGTACTGCTTTCCAAGGTGGATACGTGCGTGGGGTGTCTGTGTGTGACTGTGCACGTGGTGTGTCGTGTGTGACATGTGCGCTATGGGCTGTGATGTGTAGCGTGTGAAATGTGTGTTTTGTGTGTCTGTCGGGTTTGTTGTGTGTCTGGGGTCTGCCAGATTTGTTGGCCTATGGTAGTGATTTGTGGTGTTTGTTTTGTGTTTCTGTGTGTATTCTGTTGTGCCATGCGCTGTGCCATGTGTTCTTGAGTGTTTTGTGTTGTGTTGTATGTGATCTGTGCGTCTTGTTTGTTTTCTGTGTGTTGTGTACGAAATGTGCGTAGTATGGGTTACTTACTGCTTGTTGATCGCCTTGTGCTCTGCGTTTTGATCTGGGGCATGTTATGTGTGATATGTGCAGGTTTGATCTTTGTGTTGTGTGAATTGGGTGGATCCTGTGGTGTTGTATATTTTGCCTTTCGATGAGCTTTCTGTTGGTGGTTGTGTTGTGTGTCTGGTGCGTGGCCTCCTTTGTCACGCTCAGGGTGAAATGTGTCTTTCTCTGTGTTGTGTGTTGTGTTACGTACTGTGTTCTGGGTTGTGTGTGCTGTGTACATGCTTTCCTGTGTGTTACGTATGGGGAAGGTGTTGGTTGGTCTGGGTATTTTGGGCATTGTGTGTGATGTTAATTGTGTGGTGTGTGTGATGTGCTTGTGTGCTTATTGTGTGTGTGTTGTGTGTATTGGGTTGTGCTGACAGTGTGTGGTTCTGAGTGTGCTCTATATGGTATGTTTGTGGTTGTGTGTGTTATGTGTCATGCGTTGAGTGCATGTCGTGTGCGTTCTTGGCGGTTGTGGGTGGTTCTGTATGTGCTGTGGGTGTTTTGTGTGTGTGACTGTGATTTGTGTGTGGCTGTGTTAGAGAAGTTGTGTGTGTGTTTGGCGGCTTGAGCTATGCGCATGAGGGGAGACATGTTGACTGTGTGGTTGTGCTTGCTTTGGGTGTCTCATGGAGTGTGCAGTATGTACCTGTGCAAAGACTTTCATGTGTATTGTGAGCAGTTTTGTGCCTTGAAGTATGTGCTGTGAGTCTCGGGTCTGTTGTGTGCTTCTGTGCTGTGCTCCTGTGTGAGGATATATGTGTGGTGTGTCTGCTTGGTTGTGTGTGTTGCGTGTAATGCACCAAGTGTGCGCTAAGTGTGATCTTTGTTTTTTTGTGTGTGTTTTGCCTTGGTTTTATGTGTGCTGTGTGTCTTTTGCGTGGGTGAATGTGATTTCCGTGTGATTGTGTTTGAGTGGATTTGTGTGCGTTTGTTTGTTAAGTGTGTGATGTGAGATGTGTTGTCTGTGTGTGGTTGTGCTTGTTTAGTGTGCCTCGTTGTGTGTGCTCTGTATACTCTCTCAAATGTGGTTTCTGTGTCTTGTGAGCTATTAGGTGCTTTGTTGTGTCTGTGTGTGTCCTGTGACTTTTGTTTTGTTACTGTATGGGTTTTGTGCACGTGTGCTTTGCATAGTGCTTTCCTGGGTGGATACGTGCATGGGGTGTCTGTGTGTGACTGTGCACGTGGTGTGTCGTGTGTGACATGTGCGCTATGGGCTGTGATGTGTAGCGTGTGAAATGTGTGTTTTGTGTGTCTGTCGGGTTTGTTGTGTGTCTGGGGTGCTGCCAGAGTTGTTGGTCTATGGTAGTGATTTGTGGTGTTTGTTTTGTGTTTCTGTGTGTATTCTGTTGTGCCATGTGCTGTGCCATGTGTTCTTCAGTGTTTTGTGTTGTGTTGTATGTGATCTGTGCGTCTTGTTTGTTTTCTGTGTGTTGTGTACGAAATGTGCGTAGTATGGGTTACTTACTGCTTGTTGATCGCCTTGTGCTCTGCGTTTTGATCTGGGGCATGTTATGTGTGATATGTGCAGGTTTGATCTTTGTGTTGTGTGAATTGGGTGGATCCTGTGGTGTTGTATATTTTGCCTTTCGATGAGCTTTCTGTTGGTGGTTGTGTTGTGTGTCTGGTGCGTGGCCTCCTTTGTCACGCTCAGGGTGAAATGTGTCTTTCTCTGTGTTGTGTGTTGTGTTACGTACTGTGTTCTGGGTTGTGTGTGCTGTGTACATGCTTTCCTGTGTGTTACGTATGGGGAAGGTGTTGGTTGGTCTGCGTATTTTGGGCATTGTGTGTGATGTTAATTGTGTGGTGTGTGTGATGTGCTTGTGTGCTTATTGTGTGTGTGTTGTGTGTATTGGGTTGTGCTGACAGTGTGTGGTTCTGAGTGTGCTCTATATGGTATGTTTGTGGTTGTGTGTGTTATGTGTCGTTTGTTGAATGCATGTCGTGTGCGTTCTTGGGGGTTGTATGGTTCTGTATGAGTTGTGGGTGTTTTGTGTGTGTGACTGTGATTTGTGTGTGGCTGTGTTAGAGAGGTTGTGTGTGTGTTTGGCGGCTTGAGCTATGCGCATGAGGGGAGACATGTTGACTGTGTGGTTGTGCTTGCTTTGGGTGTCTCATGGAGGGTGCAGTATGTACCTGTGCAAAGACTTTCATGTGTATTGTGAGCAGTTTTGTGCCTTGAAGTATGTGCTGTGAGTGTCCGGTCTGTTGTGTGCTTCTGTGTTGTGCTCCTGTGTGAGGATATATGTGTGGTGTGTCTGCTTGGTTGTGTGTGTTGCGTGTAATGCACCAAGTGTGTGCTAAGTGTGATCTTTGTTTTTTTGTGTGTGTTTTGCCTTTGTTTAATGTGTGCTGTGTGTCTTTTGCGTGGGTGAATGTGATTTCCGTGTGATTGTGTTTGAGTGGATTTGTGTGCGTTTGTTTGTTATGTGTGTGATGTCAGATGTGTTGTCTGTGTTTGGTTGTGCTTGTTTAGTGTTCCTCGTTGTGTGTGCTGTGTATACTCTCTCAAATGTGGTTTCTGTGTCTTGTGGGCTATTAGGTGCTTTGTTGTGTCTGCTGTGTGTCCTGTGACTTTTGTTTTGTTACTGTATGGGTTTTGTGCACGTGTGCTTTACGTAGTGCTTTCCTGGGTGGATACGTGCGTGGGGTGTCTGTGTGTGACTGTGCACGTGGTGTGTCGTGTGTGACGTGTGCGCTACGGGCTGTGATGTGTAGCGTGTGAAATGTGTGTTTTGTGTGTCTGTCGGGTTTGTTGTGTGTCTGGGGTGCTGCCAGAGTTGGTCTATGGTAGTGATTTGTGGTGTTTGTTTGTGTTTCTGTGTGTATTCTGTGGAGCCATGCGGTGTGCCATGTGTTCTTGAGTGTTTTGTGTTGTGTTGTAAGTGATCTGTGCGTCTTGTTTGTTTTCTGTGTGTTGTGTACGAAATGTGCGTGGTATGGGTTATTTACAGCTTGTTGATCGCCTTGTGCTCTGCGTTTTGATCTGGGTCATGTCATGTGTGATATGTGCAGTTTTGAGCTTTGTGTTGTGTGAATTGAGTGGATCCTGTGGTGTTGTATATTTTGCCTTTCGATGAGCTTTCTGTTGGTGGTTGTGTTGTGTGTCTGGTGCGTGGCCTCCTTTGTCACGCTCAGGGTGAAATGTGTCTTTCTCTTTGTTGTGTGTTGTGTTACGTACTGTGTTCTGGGTTGTGTGTGCTGTGTACATGCTTTCCTGTGTGTTACGTATGGGGAAGGTGTTGGGTTGTCTGGGTATTTTGGGCATTGTGTGTGATGTTAATTGTGTGGTGTGTGTGATGTGCGTGTGTGCTTATTGTGTGTGTGATGTGTGTATTGGGTTGTGTTGACAGTGTGTGGTTCTGAGTGTGCTCTATATGGTATGCTTTTGGTTGTGTGTGTTATGTGTCGTGTGTTGAGTGCATGTCGTGTGCGTTCCTGGCGGTTGTGGGTTGTTCTGTATGAGTTGCGGGTGTTTTGTGTGTGTGACTGTGATTTGTGTGTGGCTGTGTTAGAGAGGTTGTGTGTGTGTTTGGCGGCTTGAGCTATGCGCATGAGGGGAGACATGTTGACTGTGTGGTTGTGCTTGCTTTGGGTGTCTCATGGAGTGTGCAGTATGTACCTGTGCAAAGACTTTCATGTGTATTGTGAGCAGTTTTGTGCCTTTGAGTATGTGCTGTGTCTCGGGTCTGTTGTGTGCTTCTGTGTTGTGCTCCTGTGTGAGGATATATGTGTGGTGTGTCTGCTTGGTTGTGTGTGTTGCGTGTAATGCACCAAGTGTGTCCTACGTGTGATCTTTGTTTTTTTGGGTGTGTTTTGCCTTTGTTTAATGTGTGCTGTGTGTCTTTTGCGTGGGTGAATGTGATTTCCGTGTGATTGTGTTTGAGTGGATTTGTGTGCGTTTGTTTGTTATGTGTGTGATGTCAGATGTGTTGTCTGTGTTTGGTTGTGCTTGTTTAGTGTTCCTCGTTGTGTGTGCTGTGTATACTCTCTCAAATGTGGTTTCTGTGTCTTGTGGGCTATTATGTGCTTTGTTGTGTCTGCTGTGTGTCCTGTGACTTTTGTTTTGTTACTGTATGGGTTTTGTGCACGTGTGCTTTGCGTACTGCTTCCCAAGGTGGATACGTGCGTGGGGTGTCTGTGTGTGACTGTGCACGTGGTGTGTCGTGTGTGACATGTGCGCTATGGGCTGTGATGTGTAGCGTGTGAAATGTGTGTTTTGTGTGTCTGTCGGGTTTGTTGTGTGTCTGTGGTCTGCCAGATTTGTTGGTCTATGGTAGTGATTTGTGGTGTTTGTTTTGTGTTTCTGTGTGTATTCTGTTGTGCCATGCGCTGTGCCATGTGTTCTTGAGTGTTTTGTGTTGTGTTGTATGTGATCTGTGCGTCTTGTTTGTTTTCTGTGTGTTGTGTACGAAATGTGCGTAGTATGGGTTACTTACTGCTTGTTGATCGCCTTGTGCTCTGCGTTTTGATCTGGGGCATGTTATGTGTGATATGTGCAGGTTTGATCTTTGTGTTGTGTGAATTGGGTGGATCCTGTGGTGTTGTATATTTTGCCTTTCGATGAGCTTTCTGTTGGTGGTTGTGTTGTGTGTCTGGTGCGTGGCCTCCTTTGTCACGCTCAGGGTGAAATGTGTCTTTCTCTGTGTTGTGTGTTGTGTTACGTACTGTGTTCTGGGTTGTGTGTGCTGTGTACATGCTTTCCTGTGTGTTACGTATGGGGAAGGTGTTGGTTGGTCTGGGTATTTTGGGCATTGTGTGTGATGTTAATTGTGTGGTGTGTGTGATGTGCTTGTGTGCTTATTGTGTGTGTGTTGTGTGTATTGGGTTGTGCCGACAGTGTGTGGTTCTGAGTGTGCTCTATATGGTATGTTTGTGGTTGTGTGTTATGTGTCATGCGTTGAGTGCATGTCGTGTGCGTTCTTGGCGGTTGTGGGTGGTTCTGTATGTGCTGTGGGTGTTTTGTGTGTGTGACTGTGATTTGTGTGTGGCTGTGTTAGAGAAGTTGTGTGTGTGTTTGGCGGCTTGAGCTATGCGCATGAGGGGAGACATGTTGACTGTGTGGTTGTGCTTGCTTTGGGTGTCTCATGGAGTGTGCAGTATGTACCTGTGCAAAGACTTTCATGTGTATTGTGAGCAGTTTTGTGCCTTGAAGTATGTGCTGTGAGTCTCGGGTCTGTTGTGTGCTTCTGTGCTGTGCTCCTGTGTGAGGATATATGTGTGGTGTGTCTGCTTGGTTGTGTGTGTTGCGTGTAATGCACCAAGTGTGTGCTAAGTGTGATCTTTGTTTTTTTCTGTGTGTTTTGCCTTGGTTTTATGTGTGCTGTGTGTCTTTTGCGTGGGTGAATGTGATTTCCGTGTGATTGTGTTTGAGTGGATTTGTGTGCGTTTGTTTGTTAAGTGTGTGATGTGAGATGTGTTGTCTGTGTGTGGTTGTGCTTGTTTAGTGTGCCTCGTTGTGTGTGCTCTGTATACTCTCTCAAATGTGGTTTCTGTGTCTTGTGAGCTATTAGGTGCTTTGTTGTGTCTGTGTGTGTCCTGTGACTTTTGTTTTGTTACTGTATGGGTTTTGTGCACGTGTGCTTTGCATAGTGCTTTCCTGGGTGGATACGTGCATGGGGTGTCTGTGTGTGACTGTGCACGTGGTGTGTCGTGTGTGACATGTGCGCTATGGGCTGTGATGTGTAGCGTGTGAAATGTGTGTTTTGTGTGTCTGTCGGGTTTGTTGTGTGTCTGGGGTCTGCCAGATTTGTTGGTCTATGGTAGTGATTTGTGGTGTTTGTTTTGTGTTTCTGTGTGTATTCTGTTGTGCCATGTGCTGTGCCATGTGTTCTTCAGTGTTTTGTGTTGTGTTGTATGTGATCTGTGCGTCTTGTTTGTTTTCTGTGTGTTGTGTACGAAATGTGCGTAGTATGGGTTACTTACTGCTTGTTGATCGCCTTGTGCTCTGCGTTTTGATCTGGGGCATGTTATGTGTGATATGTGCAGGTTTGATCTTTGTGTTGTGTGAATTGGGTGGATCCTGTGGTGTTGTATATTTTGCCTTTCGATGAGCTTTCTGTTGGTGGTTGTGTTGTGTGTCTGGTGCGTGGCCTCCTTTGTCACGCTCAGGGTGAAATGTGTCTTTCTCTGTGTTGTGTGTTGTGTTACGTACTGTGTTCTGGGTTGTGTGTGCTGTGTACATGCTTTCCTGTGTGTTACGTATGGGGAAGGTGTTGGTTGGTCTGGGTATTTTGGGCATTGTGTGTGATGTTAATTGTGTGGTGTTTGTGATGTGCTTGTGTGCTTATTGTGTGTGTGTTGTGTGTATTGGGTTGTGCTGACAGTGTGTGGTTCTGAGTGTGCTCTATATGGTATGTTTGTGGTTGTGTGTGTTATGTGTCGTTTGTTGAATGCATGTCGTGTGCGTTCTTGGGGGTTGTATGGTTCTGTATGAGTTGTGGGTGTTTTGTGTGTGTGACTGTGATTTGTGTGTGGCTGTGTTAGAGAGGTTGTGTGTGTGTTTGGCGGCTTGAGCTATGCGCATGAGGGGAGACATGTTGACTGTGTGGTTGTGCTTGCTTTGGGTGTCTCATGGAGGGTGCAGTATGTACCTGTGCAAAGACTTTCATGTGTATTGTGAGCAGTTTTGTGCCTTGAAGTATGTGCTGTGAGTGTCCGGTCTGTTGTGTGCTTCTGTGTTGTGCTCCTGTGTGAGGATATATGTGTGGTGTGTCTGCTTGGTTGTGTGTGTTGCGTGTAATGCACCAAGTGTGTGCTAAGTGTGATCTTTGTTTTTTTTTGTGTGTTTTGCCTTTGTTTAATGTGTGCTGTGTGTCTTTTGCGTGGGTGAATGTGATTTCCGTCTGATTGTGTTTGAGTGGATTTGTGTGCGTTTGTTTGTTATGTGTGTGATGTCAGATGTGTTGTCTGTGTTTGGTTGTGCTTGTTTAGTGTTCCTCGTTGTGTGTGCTGTGTATACTCTCTCAAATGTGGTTTCTGTGTCTTGTGGGCTATTAGGTGCTTTGTTGTGTCTGCTGTGTGTCCTGTGACTTTTGTTTTGTTACTGTATGGGTTTTGTGCACGTGTGCTTTACGTAGTGCTTTCCTGGGTGGATACGTGCGTGGGGTGTCTGTGTGTGACTGTGCACGTGGTGTGTCGTGTGTGACGTGTGCGCTACGGGCTGTGATGTGTAGCGTGTGAAATGTGTGTTTTGTGTGTCTGTCGGGTTTGTTGTGTGTCTGGGGTGCTGCCAGAGTTGGTCTATGGTAGTGATTTGTGGTGTTTGTTTGTGTTTCTGTGTGTATTCTGTGGTGCCATGCGGTGTGCCATGTGTTCTTGAGTGTTTTGTGTTGTGTTGTAAGTGATCTGTGCGTCTTGTTTGTTTTCTGTGTGTTGTGTACGAAATGTGCGTGGTATGGGTTATTTACAGCTTGTTGATCGCCTTGTGCTCTGCGTTTTGATCTGGGTCATGTCATGAGTGATATGTGCAGTTTTGAGCTTTGTGTTGTGTGAATTGAGTGGATCCTGTGGTGTTGTATATTTTGCCTTTCGATGAGCTTTCTGTTGGTGGTTGTGTTGTGTGTCTGGTGCGTGGCCTCCTTTGTCACGCTCAGGGTGAAATGTGTCTTTCTCTTTGTTGTGTGTTGTGTTACGTACTGTGTTCTGGGTTGTGTGTGCTGTGTACATGCTTTCCTGTGTGTTACGTATGGGGAAGGTGTTGGGTTGTCTGGGTATTTTGGGCATTGTGTGTGATGTTAATTGTGTGGTGTGTGTGATGTGCGTGTGTGCTTATTGTGTGTGTGATGTGTGTATTGGGTTGTGTTGACAGTGTGTGGTTCTGAGTGTGCTCTATATGGTATGCTTTTGGTTGTGTGTGTTATGTGTCGTGTGTTGAGTGCATGTCGTGTGCGTTCCTGGCGGTTGTGGGTGGTTCTGCATGAGTTGCGGGTGTTTTGTGTGTGTGACTGTGATTTGTGTGTGGCTGTGTTAGAGAGGTTGTGTGTGTGTTTGGCGGCTTGAGCTATGCGCATGAGGGGAGACATGTTGACTGTGTGGTTGTGCTTGCTTTGGGTGTCTCATGGAGTGTGCAGTAGGTACCTGTGCAAAGACTTTCATGTGTATTGTGAGCAGTTTTGTGCCTTGAAGTATGTGCTGTGAGTCTCGGGTCTGTTGTGTGCTTCTGTGCTGTGCTCCTGTGTGAGGATATATGTGTGGTGTGTCTGCTTGGTTGTGTGTGTTGCGTGTAATGCACCAAGTGTGCGCTAAGTGTGATCTTTGTTTTTTTGTGTGTGTTTTGCCTTGGTTTTATGTGTGCTGTGTGTCTTTTGCGTGGGTGAATGTGATTTCCGTGTGATTGTGTTTGAGTGGATTTGTGTGCGTTTGTTTGTTAAGTGTGTGATGTGAGATGTGTTGTCTGTGTGTGGTTGTGCTTGTTTAGTGTGCCTCGTTGTGTGTGCTGTGTATACTCTCTCAAATGTGGTTTCTGTGTCTTGTGAGCTATTAGGTGCTTTGTTGTGTCTGTGTGTGTCCTGTGACTTTTGTTTTGTTACTGTATGGGTTTTGTGCACGTGTGCTTTGCATAGTGCTTTCCTGGGTGGATACGTGCATGGGGTGTCTGTGTGTGACTGTGCACGTGGTGTGTCGTGTGTGACATGTGCGCTATGGGCTGTGATGTGTAGCGTGTGAAATGTGTGTTTTGTGTGTCTGTCGGGTTTGTTGTGTGTCTGGGGTCTGCCAGATTTGTTGGTCTATGGTAGTGATTTGTGGTGTTTGTTTTGTGTTTCTGTGTGTATTCTGTTGTGCCATGCGCTGTGCCATGTGTTCTTGAGTGTTTTGTGTTGTGTTGTATGTGATCTGTGCGTCTTGTTTGTTTTCTGTGTGTTGTGTACGAAATGTGCGTAGTATGGGTTACTTACTGCTTGTTGATCGCCTTGTGCTCTGCGTTTTGATCTGGGGCATGTTATGTGTGATATGTGCAGGTTTGATCTTTGTGTTGTGTGAATTGGGTGGATCCTGTGGTGTTGTATATTTTGCCTTTCGATGAGCTTTCTGTTGGTGGTTGTGTTGTGTGTCTGGTGCGTGGCCTCCTTTGTCACGCTCAGGGTGAAATGTGTCTTTCTCTGTGTTGTGTGTTGTGTTACGTACTGTGTTCTGGGTTGTGTGTGCTGTGTACATGCTTTCCTGTGTGTTACGTATGGGGAAGGTGTTGGTTGGTCTGGGTATTTTGGGCATTGTGTGTGATGTTAATTGTGTGGTGTGTGTGATGTGCTTGTGTGCTTATTGTGTGTGTGTTGTGTGTATTGGGTTGTGCCGACAGTGTGTGGTTCTGAGTGTGCTCTATATGGTATGTTTGTGGTTGTGTGTTATGTGTCATGCGTTGAGTGCATGTCGTGTGCGTTCTTGGCGGTTGTGGGTGGTTCTGTATGTGCTGTGGGTGTTTTGTGTGTGTGACTGTGATTTGTGTGTGGCTGTGTTAGAGAAGTTGTGTGTGTGTTTGGCGGCTTGAGCTATGCGCATGAGGGGAGACATGTTGACTGTGTGGTTGTGCTTGCTTTGGGTGTCTCATGGAGTGTGCAGTATGTACCTGTGCAATGACTTTCATGTGTATTGTGAGCAGTTTTGTGCCTTGAAGTATGTGCTGTGAGTCTCGGGTCTGTTGTGTGCTTCTGTGCTGTGCTCCTGTGTGAGGATATATGTGTGGTGTGTCTGCTTGGTTGTGTGTGTTGCGTGTAATGCACCAAGTGTGCGCTAAGTGTGATCTTTGTTTTTTTGTGTGTGTTTTGCCTTGGTTTTATGTGTGCTGTGTGTCTTTTGCGTGGGTGAATGTGATTTCCGTGTGATTGTGTTTGAGTGGATTTGTGTGCGTTTGTTTGTTAAGTGTGTGATGTGAGATGTGTTGTCTGTGTGTGGTTGTGCTTGTTTAGTGTGCCTCGTTGTGTGTGCTGTGTATACTCTCTCAAATGTGGTTTCTGTGTCTTGTGAGCTATTAGGTGCTTTGTTGTGTCTGTGTGTGTCCTGTGACTTTTGTTTTGTTACTGTATGGGTTTTGTGCACGTGTGCTTTGCATAGTGCTTTCCTGGGTGGATACGTGCATGGGGTGTCTGTGTGTGACTGTGCACGTGGTGTGTCGTGTGTGACATGTGCGCTATGGGCTGTGATGTGTAGCGTGTGAAATGTGTGTTTTGTGTGTCTGTCGGGTTTGTTGTGTGTCTGGGGTCTGCCAGATTTGTTGGTCTATGGTAGTGATTTGTGGTGTTTGTTTTGTGTTTCTGTGTGTATTCTGTTGTGCCATGTGCTGTGCCATGTGTTCTTCAGTGTTTTGTGTTGTGTTGTATGTGATCTGTGCGTCTTGTTTGTTTTCTGTGTGTTGTGTACGAAATGTGCGTAGTATGGGTTACTTACTGCTTGTTGATCGCCTTGTGCTCTGCGTTTTGATCTGGGGCATGTTATGTGTGATATGTGCAGGTTTGATCTTTGTGTTGTGTGAATTGGGTGGATCCTGTGGTGTTGTATATTTTGCCTTTCGATGAGCTTTCTGTTGGTGGTTGTGTTGTGTGTCTGGTGCGTGGCCTCCTTTGTCACGCTCAGGGTGAAATGTGTCTTTCTCTGTGTTGTGTGTTGTGTTACGTACTGTGTTCTGGGTTGTGTGTGCTGTGTACATGCTTTCCTGTGTGTTACGTATGGGGAAGGTGTTGGTTGGTCTGGGTATTTTGGGCATTGTGTGTGATGTTAATTGTGTGGTGTTTGTGATGTGCTTGTGTGCTTATTGTGTGTGTGTTGTGTGTATTGGGTTGTGCTGACAGTGTGTGGTTCTGAGTGTGCTCTATATGGTATGTTTGTGGTTGTGTGTGTTATGTGTCGTTTGTTGAATGCATGTCGTGTGCGTTCTTGGGGGTTGTATGGTTCTGTATGAGTTGTGGGTGTTTTGTGTGTGTGACTGTGATTTGTGTGTGGCTGTGTTAGAGAGGTTGTGTGTGTGTTTGGCGGCTTGAGCTATGCGCATGAGGGGAGACATGTTGACTGTGTGGTTGTGCTTGCTTTGGGTGTCTCATGGAGGGTGCAGTATGTACCTGTGCAAAGACTTTCATGTGTATTGTGAGCAGTTTTGTGCCTTGAAGTATGTGCTGTGAGTGTCCGGTCTGTTGTGTGCTTCTGTGTTGTGCTCCTGTGTGAGGATATATGTGTGGTGTGTCTGCTTGGTTGTGTGTGTTGCGTGTAATGCACCAAGTGTGTGCTAAGTGTGATCTTTGTTTTTTTGTGTGTGTTTTGCCTTTGTTTAATGTGTGCTGTGTGTCTTTTGCGTGGGTGAATGTGATTTCCGTCTGATTGTGTTTGAGTGGATTTGTGTGCGTTTGTTTGTTATGTGTGTGATGTCAGATGTGTTGTCTGTGTTTGGTTGTGCTTGTTTAGTGTTCCTCGTTGTGTGTGCTGTGTATACTCTCTCAAATGTGGTTTCTGTGTCTTGTGGGCTATTAGGTGCTTTGTTGTGTCTGCTGTGTGTCCTGTGACTTTTGTTTTGTTACTGTATGGGTTTTGTGCACGTGTGCTTTACGTAGTGCTTTCCTGGGTGGATACGTGCGTGGGGTGTCTGTGTGTGACTGTGCACGTGGTGTGTCGTGTGTGACGTGTGCGCTACGGGCTGTGATGTGTAGCGTGTGAAATGTGTGTTTTGTGTGTCTGTCGGGTTTGTTGTGTGTCTGGGGTGCTGCCAGAGTTGGTCTATGGTAGTGATTTGTGGTGTTTGTTTGTGTTTCTGTGTGTATTCTGTGGTGCCATGCGGTGTGCCATGTGTTCTTGAGTGTTTTGTGTTGTGTTGTAAGTGATCTGTGCGTCTTGTTTGTTTTCTGTGTGTTGTGTACGAAATGTGCGTGGTATGGGTTATTTACAGCTTGTTGATCGCCTTGTGCTCTGCGTTTTGATCTGGGTCATGTCATGAGTGATATGTGCAGTTTTGAGCTTTGTGTTGTGTGAATTGAGTGGATCCTGTGGTGTTGTATATTTTGCCTTTCGATGAGCTTTCTGTTGGTGGTTGTGTTGTGTGTCTGGTGCGTGGCCTCCTTTGTCACGCTCAGGGTGAAATGTGTCTTTCTCTTTGTTGTGTGTTGTGTTACGTACTGTGTTCTGGGTTGTGTGTGCTGTGTACATGCTTTCCTGTGTGTTACGTATGGGGAAGGTGTTGGGTTGTCTGGGTATTTTGGGCATTGTGTGTGATGTTAATTGTGTGGTGTGTGTGATGTGCGTGTGTGCTTATTGTGTGTGTGATGTGTGTATTGGGTTGTGTTGACAGTGTGTGGTTCTGAGTGTGCTCTATATGGTATGCTTTTGGTTGTGTGTGTTATGTGTCGTGTGTTGAGTGCATGTCGTGTGCGTTCCTGGCGGTTGTGGGTGGTTCTGTATGAGTTGCGGGTGTTTTGTGTGTGTGACTGTGATTTGTGTGTATCTGTGTTAGAGAAGTTGTGTGTGTGTTTGGCGGCTTGAGCTATGCGCATGAGGGGAGACATGTTGACTGTGTGGTTGTGCTTGCTTTGGGTGTCTCATGGAGTGTGCAGTAGGTACCTGTTCAAAGACTTTCATGTGTATTGTGAGCAGTTTTGTGCCTTGAAGTATGTGCTGTGAGTCTCGGGTCTGTTGTGTGCTTCTGTGCTGTGCTCCTGTGTGAGGATATATGTGTGGTGTGTCTGCTTGGTTGTGTGTGTTGCGTGTAATGCACCAAGTGTGCGCTAAGTGTGATCTTTGTTTTTTTGTGTGTGTTTTGCCTTGGTTTTATGTGTGCTGTGTGTCTTTTGCGTGGGTGAATGTGATTTCCGTGTGATTGTGTTTGAGTGGATTTGTGTGCGTTTGTTTGTTAAGTGTGTGATGTGAGATGTGTTGTCTGTGTGTGGTTGTGCTTGTTTAGTGTGCCTCGTTGTGTGTGCTGTGTATACTCTCTCAAATGTGGTTTCTGTGTCTTGTGAGCTATTAGGTGCTTTGTTGTGTCTGTGTGTGTCCTGTGACTTTTGTTTTGTTACTGTATGGGTTTTGTGCACGTGTGCTTTGCATAGTGCTTTCCTGGGTGGATACGTGCATGGGGTGTCTGTGTGTGACTGTGCACGTGGTGTGTCGTGTGTGACATGTGCGCTATGGGCTGTGATGTGTAGCGTGTGAAATGTGTGTTTTGTGTGTCTGTCGGGTTTGTTGTGTGTCTGGGGTCTGCCAGATTTGTTGGTCTATGGTAGTGATTTGTGGTGTTTGTTTTGTGTTTCTGTGTGTATTCTGTTGTGCCATGTGCTGTGCCATGTGTTCTTCAGTGTTTTGTGTTGTGTTGTATGTGATCTGTGCGTCTTGTTTGTTTTCTGTGTGTTGTGTACGAAATGTGCGTAGTATGGGTTACTTACTGCTTGTTGATCGCCTTGTGCTCTGCGTTTTGATCTGGGGCATGTTATGTGTGATATGTGCAGGTTTGATCTTTGTGTTGTGTGAATTGGGTGGATCCTGTGGTGTTGTATATTTTGCCTTTCGATGAGCTTTCTGTTGGTGGTTGTGTTGTGTGTCTGGTGCGTGGCCTCCTTTGTCACGCTCAGGGTGAAATGTGTCTTTCTCTGTGTTGTGTGTTGTGTTACGTACTGTGTTCTGGGTTGTGTGTGCTGTGTACATGCTTTCCTGTGTGTTACGTATGGGGAAGGTGTTGGTTGGTCTGGGTATTTTGGGCATTGTGTGTGATGTTAATTGTGTGGTGTTTGTGATGTGCTTGTGTGCTTATTGTGTGTGTGTTGTGTGTATTGGGTTGTGCTGACAGTGTGTGGTTCTGAGTGTGCTCTATATGGTATGTTTGTGGTTGTGTGTGTTATGTGTCGTTTGTTGAATGCATGTCGTGTGCGTTCTTGGGGGTTGTATGGTTCTGTATGAGTTGTGGGTGTTTTGTGTGTGTGACTGTGATTTGTGTGTGGCTGTGTTAGAGAGGTTGTGTGTGTGTTTGGCGGCTTGAGCTATGCGCATGAGGGGAGACATGTTGACTGTGTGGTTGTGCTTGCTTTGGGTGTCTCATGGAGGGTGCAGTATGTACCTGTGCAAAGACTTTCATGTGTATTGTGAGCAGTTTTGTGCCTTGAAGTATGTGCTGTGAGTGTCCGGTCTGTTGTGTGCTTCTGTGTTGTGCTCCTGTGTGAGGATATATGTGTGGTGTGTCTGCTTGGTTGTGTGTGTTGCGTGTAATGCACCAAGTGTGTGCTAAGTGTGATCTTTGTTTTTTTGTGTGTGTTTTGCCTTTGTTTAATGTGTGCTGTGTGTCTTTTGCGTGGGTGAATGTGATTTCCGTCTGATTGTGTTTGAGTGGATTTGTGTGCGTTTGTTTGTTATGTGTGTGATGTCAGATGTGTTGTCTGTGTTTGGTTGTGCTTGTTTAGTGTTCCTCGTTGTGTGTGCTGTGTATACTCTCTCAAATGTGGTTTCTGTGTCTTGTGGGCTATTAGGTGCTTTGTTGTGTCTGCTGTGTGTCCTGTGACTTTTGTTTTGTTACTGTTTAGGTTTTGTGCACGTGTGCTTTACGTAGTGCTTTCCTGGGTGGATACGTGCGTGGGGTGTCTGTGTGTGACTGTGCACGTGGTGTGTCGTGTGTGACGTGTGCGCTACGGGCTGTGATGTGTAGCGTGTGAAATGTGTGTTTTGTGTGTCTGTCGGGTTTGTTGTGTGTCTGGGGTGCTGCCAGAGTTGGTCTATGGTAGTGATTTGTGGTGTTTGTTTGTGTTTCTGTGTGTATTCTGTGGTGCCATGCGGTGTGCCATGTGTTCTTGAGTGTTTTGTGTTGTGTTGTAAGTGATCTGTGCGTCTTGTTTGTTTTCTGTGTGTTGTGTACGAAATGTGCGTGGTATGGGTTATTTACAGCTTGTTGATCGCCTTGTGCTCTGCGTTTTGATCTGGGTCATGTCATGTGTGATATGTGCAGTTTTGAGCTTTGTGTTGTGTGAATTGAGTGGATCCTGTGGTGTTGTATATTTTGCCTTTCGATGAGCTTTCTGTTGGTGGTTGTGTTGTGTGTCTGGTGCGTGGCCTCCTTTGTCACGCTCAGGGTGAAATGTGTCTTTCTCTGTGTTGTGTGTTGTGTTACGTACTGTGTTCTGGGTTGTGTGTGCTGTGTACATGCTTTCCTGTGTGTTACGTATGGGGAAGGTGTTGGGTTGTCTGGGTATTTTGGGCATTGTGTGTGATGTTAATTGTGTGGTGTGTGTGATGTGCGTGTGTGCTTATTGTGTGTGTGATGTGTGTATTGGGTTGTGTTGACAGTGTGTGGTTCTGAGTGTGCTCTATATGGTATGCTTTTGGTTGTGTGTGTTATGTGTCGTGTGTTGAGTGCATGTCGTGTGCGTTCCTGGCGGTTGTGGGTGGTTCTGTATGAGTTGCGGGTGTTTTGTGTGTGTGACTGTGATTTGTGTGTGGCTGTGTTAGAGAGGTTGTGTGTGTGTTTGGCGGCTTGAGCTATGCGCATGAGGGGAGACATGTTGACTGTGTGGTTGTGCTTGCTTTGGGTGTCTCATGGAGTGTGCAGTATGTACCTGTGCAAAGACTTTCATGTGTATTGTGAGCAGTTTTGTGCCTTTGAGTATGTGCTGTGTCTCGGGTCTGTTGTGTGCTTCTGTGTTGTGCTCCTGTGTGAGGATATATGTGTGGTGTGTCTGCTTGGTTGTGTGTGTTGCGTGTAATGCACCAAGTGTGTCCTACGTGTGATCTTTGTTTTTTTGGGTGTGTTTTGCCTTTGTTTAATGTGTGCTGTGTGTCTTTTGCGTGGGTGAATGTGATTTCCGTGTGATTGTGTTTGAGTGGATTTGTGTGCGTTTGTTTGTTATGTGTGTGATGTCAGATGTGTTGTCTGTGTTTGGTTGTGCTTGTTTAGTGTTCCTCGTTGTGTGTGCTGTGTATACTCTCTCAAATGTGGTTTCTGTGTCTTGTGGGCTATTATGTGCTTTGTTGTGTCTGCTGTGTGTCCTGTGACTTTTGTTTTGTTACTGTATGGGTTTTGTGCACGTGTGCTTTGCGTACTGCTTTCCAAGGTGGATACGTGCGTGGGGTGTCTGTGTGTGACTGTGCACGTGGTGTGTCGTGTGTGACATGTGCGCTATGGGCTGTGATGTGTAGCGTGTGAAATGTGTGTTTTGTGTGTCTGTCGGGTTTGTTGTGTGTCTGGGGTCTGCCAGATTTGTTGGTCTATGGTAGTGATTTGTGGTGTTTGTTTTGTGTTTCTGTGTGTATTCTGTTGTGCCATGCGCTGTGCCATGTGTTCTTGAGTGTTTTGTGTTGTGTTGTATGTGATCTGTGCGTCTTGTTTGTTTTCTGTGTGTTGTGTACGAAATGTGCATAGTATGGGTTATTTACTGTTTGTTGATCGCCTTGTGCTCTGCGTTTTGATCTGGGGCATGTTATGTGTGATATGTGCAGGTTTGATCTTTGTGTTGTGTGAATTGGGTGGATCCTGTGGTGTTGTATATTTTGCCTTTCGATGAGCTTTCTGTTGGTGGTTGTGTTGTGTGTCTGGTGCGTGGCCTCCTTTGTCACGCTCAGGGTGAAATGTGTCTTTCTCTGTGTTGTGTGTTGTGTTACGTACTGTGTTCTGGGTTGTGTGTGCTGTGTACATGCTTTCCTGTGTGTTACGTATGGGGAAGGTGTTGGTTGGTCTGGGTATTTTGGGCATTGTGTGTGATGTTAATTGTGTGGTGTGTGTGATGTGCTTGTGTGCTTATTGTGTGTGTGTTGTGTGTATTGGGTTGTGCCGACAGTGTGTGGTTCTGAGTGTGCTCTATATGGTATGTTTGTGGTTGTGTGTGTTATGTGTCATGCGTTGAGTGCATGTCGTGTGCGTTCTTGGCGGTTGTGGGTGGTTCTGTATGTGCTGTGGGTGTTTTGTGTGTGTGACTGTGATTTGTGTGTGGCTGTGTTAGAGAAGTTGTGTGTGTGTTTGGCGGCTTGAGCTATGCGCATGAGGGGAGACATGTTGACTGTGTGGTTGTGCTTGCTTTGGGTGTCTCATGGAGTGTGCAGTATGTACCTGTGCAAAGACTTTCATGTGTATTGTGAGCAGTTTTGTGCCTTGAAGTATGTGCTGTGAGTCTCGGGTCTGTTGTGTGCTTCTGTGCTGTGCTCCTGTGTGAGGATATATGTGTGGTGTGTCTGCTTGGTTGTGTGTGTTGCGTGTAATGCACCAAGTGTGCGCTAAGTGTGATCTTTGTTTTTTTGTGTGTGTTTTGCCTTGGTTTTATGTGTGCTGTGTGTCTTTTGCGTGGGTGAATGTGATTTCCGTGTGATTGTGTTTGAGTGGATTTGTGTGCGTTTGTTTGTTAAGTGTGTGATGTGAGATGTGTTGTCTGTGTGTGGTTGTGCTTGTTTAGTGTGCCTCGTTGTGTGTGCTCTGTATACTCTCTCAAATGTGGTTTCTGTGTCTTGTGAGCTATTATGTGCTTTGTTGTGTCTGTGTGTGTCCTGTGACTTTTGTTTTGTTACTGTATGGGTTTTGTGCACGTGTGCTTTGCATAGTGCTTTCCTGGGTGGATACGTGCATGGGGTGTCTGTGTGTGACTGTGCACGTGGTGTGTCGTGTGTGACGTGTGCGCTACGGGCTGTGATGTGTAGCGTGTGAAATGTGTGTTTTGTGTGTCTGTCGGGTTTGTTGTGTGTCTGGGGTCTGCCAGATTTGTTGGTCTATGGTAGTGATTTGTGGTGTTTGTTTTGTGTTTCTGTGTGTATTCTGTTGTGCCATGTGCTGTGCCATGTGTTCTTCAGTGTTTTGTGTTGTGTTGTATGTGATCTGTGCGTCTTGTTTGTTTTCTGTGTGTTGTGTACGAAATGTGCGTAGTATGGGTTACTTACTGCTTGTTGATCGCCTTGTGCTCTGCGTTTTGATCTGGGGCATGTTATGTGTGATATGTGCAGGTTTGATCTTTGTGTTGTGTGAATTGGGTGGATCCTGTGGTGTTGTATATTTTGCCTTTCGATGAGCTTTCTGTTGGTGGTTGTGTTGTGTGTCTGGTGCGTGGCCTCCTTTGTCACGCTCAGGGTGAAATGTGTCTTTCTCTGTGTTGTGTGTTGTGTTACGTACTGTGTTCTGGGTTGTGTGTGCTGTGTACATGCTTTCCTGTGTGTTACGTATGGGGAAGGTGTTGGTTGGTCTGGGTATTTTGGGCATTGTGTGTGATGTTAATTGTGTGGTGTGTGTGATGTGCTTGTGTGCTTATTGTGTGTGTGTTGTGTGTATTGGGTTGTGCTGACAGTGTGTGGTTCTGAGTGTGCTCTATATGGTATGTTTGTGGTTGTGTGTGTTATGTGTCGTTTGTTGAATGCATGTCGTGTGCGTTCTTGGGGGTTGTATGGTTCTGTATGAGTTGTGGGTGTTTTGTGTGTGTGACTGTGATTTGTGTGTGGCTGTGTTAGAGAGGTTGTGTGTGTGTTTGGCGGCTTGAGCTATGCGCATGAGGGGAGACATGTTGACTGTGTGGTTGTGCTTGCTTTGGGTGTCTCATGGAGGGTGCAGTATGTACCTGTGCAAAGACTTTCATGTGTATTGTGAGCAGTTTTGTGCCTTGAAGTATGTGCTGTGAGTGTCCGGTCTGTTGTGTGCTTCTGTGTTGTGCTCCTGTGTGAGGATATATGTGTGGTGTGTCTGCTTGGTTGTGTGTGTTGCGTGTAATGCACCAAGTGTGTGCTAAGTGTGATCTTTGTTTTTTTGTGTGTGTTTTGCCTTTGTTTAATGTGTGCTGTGTGTCTTTTGCGTGGGTGAATGTGATTTCCGTCTGATTGTGTTTGAGTGGATTTGTGTGCGTTTGTTTGTTATGTGTGTGATGTCAGATGTGTTGTCTGTGTTTGGTTGTGCTTGTTTAGTGTTCCTCGTTGTGTGTGCTGTGTATACTCTCTCAAATGTGGTTTCTGTGTCTTGTGGGCTATTAGGTGCTTTGTTGTGTCTGCTGTGTGTCCTGTGACTTTTGTTTTGTTACTGTATGGGTTTTGTGCACGTGTGCTTTACGTAGTGCTTTCCTGGGTGGATACGTGCGTGGGGTGTCTGTGTGTGACTGTGCACGTGGTGTGTCGTGTGTGACGTGTGCGCTACGGGCTGTGATGTGTAGCGTGTGAAATGTGTGTTTTGTGTGTCTGTCGGGTTTGTTGTGTGTCTGGGGTGCTGCCAGAGTTGGTCTATGGTAGTGATTTGTGGTGTTTGTTTGTGTTTCTGTGTGTATTCTGTGGTGCCATGCGGTGTGCCATGTGTTCTTGAGTGTTTTGTGTTGTGTTGTAAGTGATCTGTGCGTCTTGTTTGTTTTCTGTGTGTTGTGTACGAAATGTGCGTGGTATGGGTTATTTACAGCTTGTTGATCGCCTTGTGCTCTGCGTTTTGATCTGGGTCATGTCATGTGTGATATGTGCAGTTTTGAGCTTTGTGTTGTGTGAATTGAGTGGATCCTGTGGTGTTGTATATTTTGCCTTTCGATGAGCTTTCTGTTGGTGGTTGTGTTGTGTGTCTGGTGCGTGGCCTCCTTTGTCACGCTCAGGGTGAAATGTGTCTTTCTCTGTGTTGTGTGTTGTGTTACGTACTGTGTTCTGGGTTGTGTGTGCTGTGTACATGCTTTCCTGTGTGTTACGTATGGGGAAGGTGTTGGGTTGTCTGGGTATTTTGGGCATTGTGTGTGATGTTAATTGTGTGGTGTGTGTGATGTGCGTGTGTGCTTATTGTGTGTGTGATGTGTGTATTGGGTTGTGTTGACAGTGTGTGGTTCTGAGTGTGCTCTATATGGTATGCTTTTGGTTGTGTGTGTTATGTGTCGTGTGTTGAGTGCATGTCGTGTGCGTTCCTGGCGGTTGTGGGTGGTTCTGTATGAGTTGCGGGTGTTTTGTGTGTGTGACTGTGATTTGTGTGTGGCTGTGTTAGAGAGGTTGTGTGTGTGTTTGGCGGCTTGAGCTATGCGCATGAGGGGAGACATGTTGACTGTGTGGTTGTGCTTGCTTTGGGTGTCTCATGGAGTGTGCAGTATGTACCTGTGCAAAGACTTTCATGTGTATTGTGAGCAGTTTTGTGCCTTTGAGTATGTGCTGTGTCTCGGGTCTGTTGTGTGCTTCTGTGTTGTGCTCCTGTGTGAGGATATATGTGTGGTGTGTCTGCTTGGTTGTGTGTGTTGCGTGTAATGCACCAAGTGTGTCCTACGTGTGATCTTTGTTTTTTTGGGTGTGTTTTGCCTTTGTTTAATGTGTGCTGTGTGTCTTTTGCGTGGGTGAATGTGATTTCCGTGTGATTGTGTTTGAGTGGATTTGTGTGCGTTTGTTTGTTATGTGTGTGATGTCAGATGTGTTGTCTGTGTTTGGTTGTGCTTGTTTAGTGTTCCTCGTTGTGTGTGCTGTGTATACTCTCTCAAATGTGGTTTCTGTGTCTTGTGGGCTGTTAGGTGCTTTGTTGTGTCTGCTGTGTGTCCTGTGACTTTTGTTTTGTTACTGTATGGGTTTTGTGCACGTGTGCTTTGCGTACTGCTTTCCAAGGTGGATACGTGCGTGGGGTGTCTGTGTGTGACTGTGCACGTGGTGTGTCGTGTGTGACATGTGCGCTATGGGCTGTGATGTGTAGCGTGTGAAATGTGTGTTTTGTGTGTCTGTCGGGTTTGTTGTGTGTCTGGGGTCTGCCAGATTTGTTGGTCTATGGTAGTGATTTGTGGTGTTTGTTTTGTGTTTCTGTGTGTATTCTGTTGTGCCATGCGCTGTGCCATGTGTTCTTGAGTGTTTTGTGTTGTGTTGTATGTGATCTGTGCGTCTTGTTTGTTTTCTGTGTGTTGTGTACGAAATGTGCGTAGTATGGGTTACTTACTGCTTGTTGATCGCCTTGTGCTCTGCGTTTTGATCTGGGGCATGTTGTGATATGTGCAGGTTTGATCTTTGTGTTGTGTGAATTGGGTGGATCCTGTGGTGTTGTATATTTTGCCTTTCGATGAGCTTTCTGTTGGTGGTTGTGTTGTGTGTCTGGTGCGTGGCCTCCTTTGTCACGCTCAGGGTGAAATGTGTCTTTCTCTGTGTTGTGTGTTGTGTTACGTACTGTGTTCTGGGTTGTGTGTGCTGTGTACATGCTTTCCTGTGTGTTACGTATGGGGAAGGTGTTGGTTGGTCTGGGTATTTTGGGCATTGTGTGTGATGTTAATTGTGTGGTGTGTGTGATGTGCTTGTGTGCTTATTGTGTGTGTGTTGTGTGTATTGGGTTGTGCCGACAGTGTGTGGTTCTGAGTGTGCTCTATATGGTATGTTTGTGGTTGTGTGTGTTATGTGTCATGCGTTGAGTGCATGTCGTGTGCGTTCTTGGCGGTTGTGGGTGGTTCTGTATGTGCTGTGGGTGTTTTGTGTGTGTGACTGTGATTTGTGTGTGGCTGTGTTAGAGAAGTTGTGTGTGTGTTTGGCGGCTTGAGCTATGCGCATGAGGGGAGACATGTTGACTGTGTGGTTGTGCTTGCTTTGGGTGTCTCATGGAGTGTGCAGTATGTACCTGTGCAAAGACTTTCATGTGTATTGTGAGCAGTTTTGTGCCTTGAAGTATGTGCTGTGAGTCTCGGGTCTGTTGTGTGCTTCTGTGCTGTGCTCCTGTGTGAGGATATATGTGTGGTGTGTCTGCTTGGTTGTGTGTGTTGCGTGTAATGCACCAAGTGTGCGCTAAGTGTGATCTTTGTTTTTTTGTGTGTGTTTTGCCTTGGTTTTATGTGTGCTGTGTGTCTTTTGCGTGGGTGAATGTGATTTCCGTGTGATTGTGTTTGAGTGGATTTGTGTGCGTTTGTTTGTTAAGTGTGTGATGTGAGATGTGTTGTCTGTGTGTGGTTGTGCTTGTTTAGTGTGCCTCGTTGTGTGTGCTCTGTATACTCTCTCAAATGTGGTTTCTGTGTCTTGTGAGCTATTATGTGCTTTGTTGTGTCTGTGTGTGTCCTGTGACTTTTGTTTTGTTACTGTATGGGTTTTGTGCACGTGTGCTTTGCATAGTGCTTTCCTGGGTGGATACGTGCATGGGGTGTCTGTGTGTGACTGCACGTGGTGTGTCGTGTGTGACGTGTGCGCTACGGGCTGTGATGTGTAGCGTGTGAAATGTGTGTTTTGTGTGTCTGTCGGGTTTGTTGTGTGTCTGGGGTCTGCCAGATTTGTTGGTCTATGGTAGTGATTTGTGGTGTTTGTTTTGTGTTTCTGTGTGTATTCTGTTGTGCCATGTGCTGTGCCATGTGTTCTTGAGTGTTTTGTGTTGTGTTGTATGTGATCTGTGCGTCTTGTTTGTTTTCTGTGTGTTGTGTACGAAATGTGCGTAGTATGGGTTACTTACTGCTTGTTGATCGCCTTGTGCTCTGCGTTTTGATCTGGGGCATGTTATGTGTGATATGTGCAGGTTTGATCTTTGTGTTGTGTGAATTGGGTGGATCCTGTGGTGTTGTATATTTTGCCTTTCGATGAGCTTTCTGTTGGTGGTTGTGTTGTGTGTCTGGTGCGTGGCCTCCTTTGTCACGCTCAGGGTGAAATGTGTCTTTCTCTGTGTTGTGTGTTGTGTTACGTACTGTGTTCTGGGTTGTGTGTGCTGTGTACATGCTTTCCTGTGTGTTACGTATGGGGAAGGTGTTGGTTGGTCTGGGTATTTTGGGCATTGTGTGTGATGTTAATTGTGTGGTGTGTGTGATGTGCTTGTGTGCTTATTGTGTGTGTGTTGTGTGTATTGGGTTGTGCCGACAGTGTGTGGTTCTGAGTGTGCTCTATATGGTATGTTTGTGGTTGTGTGTGTTATGTGTCATGCGTTGAGTGCATGTCGTGTGCGTTCTTGGCGGTTGTGGGTGGTTCTGTATGTGCTGTGGGTGTTTTGTGTGTGTGACTGTGATTTGTGTGTGGCTGTGTTAGAGAAGTTGTGTGTGTGTTTGGCGGCTTGAGCTATGCGCATGAGGGGAGACATGTTGACTGTGTGGTTGTGCTTGCTTTGGGTGTCTCATGGAGTGTGCAGTATGTACCTGTGCAAAGACTTTCATGTGTATTGTGAGCAGTTTTGTGCCTTGAAGTATGTGCTGTGAGTCTCGGGTCTGTTGTGTGCTTCTGTGCTGTGCTCCTGTGTGAGGATATATGTGTGGTGTGTCTGCTTGGTTGTGTGTGTTGCGTGTAATGCACCAAGTGTGCGCTAAGTGTGATCTTTGTTTTTTTGTGTGTGTTTTGCCTTGGTTTTATGTGTGCTGTGTGTCTTTTGCGTGGGTGAATGTGATTTCCGTGTGATTGTGTTTGAGTGGATTTGTGTGCGTTTGTTTGTTAAGTGTGTGATGTGAGATGTGTTGTCTGTGTGTGGTTGTGCTTGTTTAGTGTGCCTCGTTGTGTGTGCTCTGTATACTCTCTCAAATGTGGTTTCTGTGTCTTGTGAGCTATTATGTGCTTTGTTGTGTCTGTGTGTGTCCTGTGACTTTTGTTTTGTTACTGTATGGGTTTTGTGCACGTGTGCTTTGCATAGTGCTTTCCTGGGTGGATACGTGCATGGGGTGTCTGTGTGTGACTGCACGTGGTGTGTCGTGTGTGACGTGTGCGCTACGGGCTGTGATGTGTAGCGTGTGAAATGTGTGTTTTGTGTGTCTGTCGGGTTTGTTGTGTGTCTGGGGTCTGCCAGATTTGTTGGTCTATGGTAGTGATTTGTGGTGTTTGTTTTGTGTTTCTGTGTGTATTCTGTTGTGCCATGTGCTGTGCCATGTGTTCTTCAGTGTTTTGTGTTGTGTTGTATGTGATCTGTGCGTCTTGTTTGTTTTCTGTGTGTTGTGTACGAAATGTGCGTAGTATGGGTTACTTACTGCTTGTTGATCGCCTTGTGCTCTGCGTTTTGATCTGGGGCATGTTATGTGTGATATGTGCAGGTTTGATCTTTGTGTTGTGTGAATTGGGTGGATCCTGTGGTGTTGTATATTTTGCCTTTCGATGAGCTTTCTGTTGGTGGTTGTGTTGTGTGTCTGGTGCGTGGCCTCCTTTGTCACGCTCAGGGTGAAATGTGTCTTTCTCTGTGTTGTGTGTTGTGTTACGTACTGTGTTCTGGGTTGTGTGTGCTGTGTACATGCTTTCCTGTGTGTTACGTATGGGGAAGGTGTTGGTTGGTCTGGGTATTTTGGGCATTGTGTGTGATGTTAATTGTGTGGTGTGTGTGATGTGCTTGTGTGCTTATTGTGTGTGTGTTGTGTGTATTGGGTTGTGCTGACAGTGTGTGGTTCTGAGTGTGCTCTATATGGTATGTTTGTGGTTGTGTGTGTTATGTGTCGTTTGTTGAATGCATGTCGTGTGCGTTCTTGGGGGTTGTATGGTTCTGTATGAGTTGTGGGTGTTTTGTGTGTGTGACTGTGATTTGTGTGTGGCTGTGTTAGAGAGGTTGTGTGTGTGTTTGGCGGCTTGAGCTATGCGCATGAGGGGAGACATGTTGACTGTGTGGTTGTGCTTGCTTTGGGTGTCTCATGGAGGGTGCAGTATGTACCTGTGCAAAGACTTTCATGTGTATTGTGAGCAGTTTTGTGCCTTGAAGTATGTGCTGTGAGTGTCCGGTCTGTTGTGTGCTTCTGTGTTGTGCTCCTGTGTGAGGATATATGTGTGGTGTGTCTGCTTGGTTGTGTGTGTTGCGTGTAATGCACCAAGTGTGTGCTAAGTGTGATCTTTGTTTTTTTGTGTGTGTTTTGCCTTTGTTTAATGTGTGCTGTGTGTCTTTTGCGTGGGTGAATGTGATTTCCGTGTGATTGTGTTTGAGTGGATTTGTGTGCGTTTGTTTGTTATGTGTGTGATGTCAGATGTGTTGTCTGTGTTTGGTTGTGCTTGTTTAGTGTTCCTCGTTGTGTGTGCTGTGTATACTCTCTCAAATGTGGTTTCTGTGTCTTGTGGGCTATTAGGTGCTTTGTTGTGTCTGCTGTGTGTCCTGTGACTTTTGTTTTGTTACTGTATGGGTTTTGTGCACGTGTGCTTTACGTAGTGCTTTCCTGGGTGGATACGTGCGTGGGGTGTCTGTGTGTGACTGTGCACGTGGTGTGTCGTGTGTGACGTGTGCGCTACGGGCTGTGATGTGTAGCGTGTGAAATGTGTGTTTTGTGTGTCTGTCGGGTTTGTTGTGTGTCTGGGGTGCTGCCAGAGTTGGTCTATGGTAGTGATTTGTGGTGTTTGTTTGTGTTTCTGTGTGTATTGTGTGGTGCCATGCGGTGTGCCATGTGTTCTTGAGTGTTTTGTGTTGTGTTGTAAGTGATCTGTGCGTCTTGTTTGTTTTCTGTGTGTTGTGTACGAAATGTGCGTGGTATGGGTTATTTACAGCTTGTTGATCGCCTTGTGCTCTGCGTTTTGATCTGGGTCATGTCATGTGTGATATGTGCAGTTTTGAGCTTTGTGTTGTGTGAATTGAGTGGATCCTGTGGTGTTGTATATTTTGCCTTTCGATGAGCTTTCTGTTGGTGGTTGTGTTGTGTGTCTGGTGCGTGGCCTCCTTTGTCACGCTCAGGGTGAAATGTGTCTTTCTCTGTGTTGTGTGTTGTGTTACGTACTGTGTTCTGGGTTGTGTGTGCTGTGTACATGCTTTCCTGTGTGTTACGTATGGGGAAGGTGTTGGGTTGTCTGGGTATTTTGGGCATTGTGTGTGATGTTAATTGTGTGGTGTGTGTGATGTGCGTGTGTGCTTATTGTGTGTGTGATGTGTGTATTGGGTTGTGTTGACAGTGTGTGGTTCTGAGTGTGCTCTATATGGTATGCTTTTGGTTGTGTGTGTTATGTGTCGTGTGTTGAGTGCATGTCGTGTGCGTTCCTGGCGGTTGTGGGTGGTTCTGTATGAGTTGCGGGTGTTTTGTGTGTGTGACTGTGATTTGTGTGTGGCTGTGTTAGAGAGGTTGTGTGTGTGTTTGGCGGCTTGAGCTATGCGCATGAGGGGAGACATGTTGACTGTGTGGTTGTGCTTGCTTTGGGTGTCTCATGGAGTGTGCAGTATGTACCTGTGCAAAGACTTTCATGTGTATTGTGAGCAGTTTTGTGCCTTTGAGTATGTGCTGTGTCTCGGGTCTGTTGTGTGCTTCTGTGTTGTGCTCCTGTGTGAGGATATATGTGTGGTGTGTCTGCTTGGTTGTGTGTGTTGCGTGTAATGCACCAAGTGTGTCCTACGTGTGATCTTTGTTTTTTTGGGTGTGTTTTGCCTTTGTTTAATGTGTGCTGTGTGTCTTTTGCGTGGGTGAATGTGATTTCCGTGTGATTGTGTTTGAGTGGATTTGTGTGCGTTTGTTTGTTATGTGTGTGATGTCAGATGTGTTGTCTGTGTTTGGTTGTGCTTGTTTAGTGTTCCTCGTTGTGTGTGCTGTGTATACTCTCTCAAATGTGGTTTCTGTGTCTTGTGGGCTGTTAGGTGCTTTGTTGTGTCTGCTGTGTGTCCTGTGACTTTTGTTTTGTTACTGTATGGGTTTTGTGCACGTGTGCTTTGCGTACTGCTTTCCAAGGTGGATACGTGCGTGGGGTGTCTGTGTGTGACTGTGCACGTGGTGTGTCGTGTGTGACATGTGCGCTATGGGCTGTGATGTGTAGCGTGTGAAATGTGTGTTTTGTGTGTCTGTCGGGTTTGTTGTGTGTCTGGGGTCTGCCAGATTTGTTGGTCTATGGTAGTGATTTGTGGTGTTTGTTTTGTGTTTCTGTGTGTATTCTGTTGTGCCATGCGCTGTGCCATGTGTTCTTGAGTGTTTTGTGTTGTGTTGTATGTGATCTGTGCGTCTTGTTTGTTTTCTGTGTGTTGTGTACGAAATGTGCGTAGTATGGGTTACTTACTGCTTGTTGATCGCCTTGTGCTCTGCGTTTTGATCTGGGGCATGTTGTGATATGTGCAGGTTTGATCTTTGTGTTGTGTGAATTGGGTGGATCCTGTGGTGTTGTATATTTTGCCTTTCGATGAGCTTTCTGTTGGTGGTTGTGTTGTGTGTCTGGTGCGTGGCCTCCTTTGTCACGCTCAGGGTGAAATGTGTCTTTCTCTGTGTTGTGTGTTGTGTTACGTACTGTGTTCTGGGTTGTGTGTGCTGTGTACATGCTTTCCTGTGTGTTACGTATGGGGAAGGTGTTGGTTGGTCTGGGTATTTTGGGCATTGTGTGTGATGTTAATTGTGTGGTGTGTGTGATGTGCTTGTGTGCTTATTGTGTGTGTGTTGTGTGTATTGGGTTGTGCCGACAGTGTGTGGTTCTGAGTGTGCTCTATATGGTATGTTTGTGGTTGTGTGTGTTATGTGTCATGCGTTGAGTGCATGTCGTGTGCGTTCTTGGCGGTTGTGGGTGGTTCTGTATGTGCTGTGGGTGTTTTGTGTGTGTGACTGTGATTTGTGTGTGGCTGTGTTAGAGAAGTTGTGTGTGTGTTTGGCGGCTTGAGCTATGCGCATGAGGGGAGACATGTTGACTGTGTGGTTGTGCTTGCTTTGGGTGTCTCATGGAGTGTGCAGTATGTACCTGTGCAAAGACTTTCATGTGTATTGTGAGCAGTTTTGTGCCTTGAAGTATGTGCTGTGAGTCTCGGGTCTGTTGTGTGCTTCTGTGCTGTGCTCCTGTGTGAGGATATATGTGTGGTGTGTCTGCTTGGTTGTGTGTGTTGCGTGTAATGCACCAAGTGTGCGCTAAGTGTGATCTTTGTTTTTTTGTGTGTGTTTTGCCTTGGTTTTATGTGTGCTGTGTGTCTTTTGCGTGGGTGAATGTGATTTCCGTGTGATTGTGTTTGAGTGGATTTGTGTGCGTTTGTTTGTTAAGTGTGTGATGTGAGATGTGTTGTCTGTGTGTGGTTGTGCTTGTTTAGTGTGCCTCGTTGTGTGTGCTCTGTATACTCTCTCAAATGTGGTTTCTGTGTCTTGTGAGCTATTATGTGCTTTGTTGTGTCTGTGTGTGTCCTGTGACTTTTGTTTTGTTACTGTATGGGTTTTGTGCACGTGTGCTTTGCATAGTGCTTTCCTGGGTGGATACGTGCATGGGGTGTCTGTGTGTGACTGCACGTGGTGTGTCGTGTGTGACGTGTGCGCTACGGGCTGTGATGTGTAGCGTGTGAAATGTGTGTTTTGTGTGTCTGTCGGGTTTGTTGTGTGTCTGGGGTCTGCCAGATTTGTTGGTCTATGGTAGTGATTTGTGGTGTTTGTTTTGTGTTTCTGTGTGTATTCTGTTGTGCCATGTGCTGTGCCATGTGTTCTTGAGTGTTTTGTGTTGTGTTGTATGTGATCTGTGCGTCTTGTTTGTTTTCTGTGTGTTGTGTACGAAATGTGCGTAGTATGGGTTACTTACTGCTTGTTGATCGCCTTGTGCTCTGCGTTTTGATCTGGGGCATGTTATGTGTGATATGTGCAGGTTTGATCTTTGTGTTGTGTGAATTGGGTGGATCCTGTGGTGTTGTATATTTTGCCTTTCGATGAGCTTTCTGTTGGTGGTTGTGTTGTGTGTCTGGTGCGTGGCCTCCTTTGTCACGCTCAGGGTGAAATGTGTCTTTCTCTGTGTTGTGTGTTGTGTTACGTACTGTGTTCTGGGTTGTGTGTGCTGTGTACATGCTTTCCTGTGTGTTACGTATGGGGAAGGTGTTGGTTGGTCTGGGTATTTTGGGCATTGTGTGTGATGTTAATTGTGTGGTGTGTGTGATGTGCTTGTGTGCTTATTGTGTGTGTGTTGTGTGTATTGGGTTGTGCCGACAGTGTGTGGTTCTGAGTGTGCTCTATATGGTATGTTTGTGGTTGTGTGTGTTATGTGTCATGCGTTGAGTGCATGTCGTGTGCGTTCTTGGCGGTTGTGGGTGGTTCTGTATGTGCTGTGGGTGTTTTGTGTGTGTGACTGTGATTTGTGTGTGGCTGTGTTAGAGAAGTTGTGTGTGTGTTTGGCGGCTTGAGCTATGCGCATGAGGGGAGACATGTTGACTGTGTGGTTGTGCTTGCTTTGGGTGTCTCATGGAGTGTGCAGTATGTACCTGTGCAAAGACTTTCATGTGTATTGTGAGCAGTTTTGTGCCTTGAAGTATGTGCTGTGAGTCTCGGGTCTGTTGTGTGCTTCTGTGCTGTGCTCCTGTGTGAGGATATATGTGTGGTGTGTCTGCTTGGTTGTGTGTGTTGCGTGTAATGCACCAAGTGTGCGCTAAGTGTGATCTTTGTTTTTTTGTGTGTGTTTTGCCTTGGTTTTATGTGTGCTGTGTGTCTTTTGCGTGGGTGAATGTGATTTCCGTGTGATTGTGTTTGAGTGGATTTGTGTGCGTTTGTTTGTTAAGTGTGTGATGTGAGATGTGTTGTCTGTGTGTGGTTGTGCTTGTTTAGTGTGCCTCGTTGTGTGTGCTCTGTATACTCTCTCAAATGTGGTTTCTGTGTCTTGTGAGCTATTATGTGCTTTGTTGTGTCTGTGTGTGTCCTGTGACTTTTGTTTTGTTACTGTATGGGTTTTGTGCACGTGTGCTTTGCATAGTGCTTTCCTGGGTGGATACGTGCATGGGGTGTCTGTGTGTGACTGCACGTGGTGTGTCGTGTGTGACGTGTGCGCTACGGGCTGTGATGTGTAGCGTGTGAAATGTGTGTTTTGTGTGTCTGTCGGGTTTGTTGTGTGTCTGGGGTCTGCCAGATTTGTTGGTCTATGGTAGTGATTTGTGGTGTTTGTTTTGTGTTTCTGTGTGTATTCTGTTGTGCCATGTGCTGTGCCATGTGTTCTTCAGTGTTTTGTGTTGTGTTGTATGTGATCTGTGCGTCTTGTTTGTTTTCTGTGTGTTGTGTACGAAATGTGCGTAGTATGGGTTACTTACTGCTTGTTGATCGCCTTGTGCTCTGCGTTTTGATCTGGGGCATGTTATGTGTGATATGTGCAGGTTTGATCTTTGTGTTGTGTGAATTGGGTGGATCCTGTGGTGTTGTATATTTTGCCTTTCGATGAGCTTTCTGTTGGTGGTTGTGTTGTGTGTCTGGTGCGTGGCCTCCTTTGTCACGCTCAGGGTGAAATGTGTCTTTCTCTGTGTTGTGTGTTGTGTTACGTACTGTGTTCTGGGTTGTGTGTGCTGTGTACATGCTTTCCTGTGTGTTACGTATGGGGAAGGTGTTGGTTGGTCTGGGTATTTTGGGCATTGTGTGTGATGTTAATTGTGTGGTGTGTGTGATGTGCTTGTGTGCTTATTGTGTGTGTGTTGTGTGTATTGGGTTGTGCTGACAGTGTGTGGTTCTGAGTGTGCTCTATATGGTATGTTTGTGGTTGTGTGTGTTATGTGTCGTTTGTTGAATGCATGTCGTGTGCGTTCTTGGGGGTTGTATGGTTCTGTATGAGTTGTGGGTGTTTTGTGTGTGTGACTGTGATTTGTGTGTGGCTGTGTTAGAGAGGTTGTGTGTGTGTTTGGCGGCTTGAGCTATGCGCATGAGGGGAGACATGTTGACTGTGTGGTTGTGCTTGCTTTGGGTGTCTCATGGAGGGTGCAGTATGTACCTGTGCAAAGACTTTCATGTGTATTGTGAGCAGTTTTGTGCCTTGAAGTATGTGCTGTGAGTGTCCGGTCTGTTGTGTGCTTCTGTGTTGTGCTCCTGTGTGAGGATATATGTGTGGTGTGTCTGCTTGGTTGTGTGTGTTGCGTGTAATGCACCAAGTGTGTGCTAAGTGTGATCTTTGTTTTTTTGTGTGTGTTTTGCCTTTGTTTAATGTGTGCTGTGTGTCTTTTGCGTGGGTGAATGTGATTTCCGTGTGATTGTGTTTGAGTGGATTTGTGTGCGTTTGTTTGTTATGTGTGTGATGTCAGATGTGTTGTCTGTGTTTGGTTGTGCTTGTTTAGTGTTCCTCGTTGTGTGTGCTGTGTATACTCTCTCAAATGTGGTTTCTGTGTCTTGTGGGCTATTAGGTGCTTTGTTGTGTCTGCTGTGTGTCCTGTGACTTTTGTTTTGTTACTGTATGGGTTTTGTGCACGTGTGCTTTACGTAGTGCTTTCCTGGGTGGATACGTGCGTGGGGTGTCTGTGTGTGACTGTGCACGTGGTGTGTCGTGTGTGACGTGTGCGCTACGGGCTGTGATGTGTAGCGTGTGAAATGTGTGTTTTGTGTGTCTGTCGGGTTTGTTGTGTGTCTGGGGTGCTGCCAGAGTTGGTCTATGGTAGTGATTTGTGGTGTTTGTTTGTGTTTCTGTGTGTATTCTGTGGTGCCATGCGGTGTGCCATGTGTTCTTGAGTGTTTTGTGTTGTGTTGTAAGTGATCTGTGCGTCTTGTTTGTTTTCTGTGTGTTGTGTACGAAATGTGCGTGGTATGGGTTATTTACAGCTTGTTGATCGCCTTGTGCTCTGCGTTTTGATCTGGGTCATGTCATGTGTGATATGTGCAGTTTTGAGCTTTGTGTTGTGTGAATTGAGTGGATCCTGTGGTGTTGTATATTTTGCCTTTCGATGAGCTTTCTGTTGGTGGTTGTGTTGTGTGTCTGGTGCGTGGCCTCCTTTGTCACGCTCAGGGTGAAATGTGTCTTTCTCTGTGTTGTGTGTTGTGTTACGTACTGTGTTCTGGGTTGTGTGTGCTGTGTACATGCTTTCCTGTGTGTTACGTATGGGGAAGGTGTTGGGTTGTCTGGGTATTTTGGGCATTGTGTGTGATGTTAATTGTGTGGTGTGTGTGATGTGCGTGTGTGCTTATTGTGTGTGTGATGTGTGTATTGGGTTGTGTTGACAGTGTGTGGTTCTGAGTGTGCTCTATATGGTATGCTTTTGGTTGTGTGTGTTATGTGTCGTGTGTTGAGTGCATGTCGTGTGCGTTCCTGGCGGTTGTGGGTGGTTCTGTATGAGTTGCGGGTGTTTTGTGTGTGTGACTGTGATTTGTGTGTGGCTGTGTTAGAGAGGTTGTGTGTGTGTTTGGCGGCTTGAGCTATGCGCATGAGGGGAGACATGTTGACTGTGTGGTTGTGCTTGCTTTGGGTGTCTCATGGAGTGTGCAGTATGTACCTGTGCAAAGACTTTCATGTGTATTGTGAGCAGTTTTGTGCCTTGAAGTATGTGCTGTGAGTCTCGGGTCTGTTGTGTGCTTCTGTGTTGTGCTCCTGTGTGAGGATATATGTGTGGTGTGTCTGCTTGGTTGTGTGTGTTGCGTGTAATGCACCAAGTGTGTCCTACGTGTGATCTTTGTTTTTTTGGGTGTGTTTTGCCTTTGTTTAATGTGTGCTGTGTGTCTTTTGCGTGGGTGAATGTGATTTCCGTGTGATTGTGTTTGAGTGGATTTGTGTGCGTTTGTTTGTTATGTGTGTGATGTCAGATGTGTTGTCTGTGTTTGGTTGTGCTTGTTTAGTGTTCCTCGTTGTGTGTGCTGTGTATACTCTCTCAAATGTGGTTTCTGTGTCTTGTGGGCTATTATGTGCTTTGTTGTGTCTGCTGTGTGTCCTGTGACTTTTGTTTTGTTACTGTATGGGTTTTGTGCACGTGTGCTTTGCGTACTGCTTTCCAAGGTGGATACGTGCGTGGGGTGTCTGTGTGTGACTGTGCACGTGGTGTGTCGTGTGTGACATGTGCGCTATGGGCTGTGATGTGTAGCGTGTGAAATGTGTGTTTTGTGTGGCTGTCGGGTTTGTTGTGTGTCTGGGGTCTGCCAGATTTGTTGGTCTATGGTAGTGATTTGTGGTGTTTGTTTTGTGTTTCTGTGTGTATTCTGTTGTGCCATGCGCTGTGCCATGTGTTCTTGAGTGTTTTGTGTTGTGTTGTATGTGATCTGTGCGTCTTGTTTGTTTTCTGTGTGTTGTGTACGAAATGTGCATAGTATGGGTTATTTACTGCTTGTTGATCGCCTTGTGCTCTGCGTTTTGATCTGGGGCATGTTATGTGTGATATGTGCAGGTTTGATCTTTGTGTTGTGTGAATTGGGTGGATCCTGTGGTGTTGTATATTTTGCCTTTCGATGAGCTTTCTGTTGGTGGTTGTGTTGTGTGTCTGGTGCGTGGCCTCCTTTGTCACGCTCAGGGTGAAATGTGTCTTTCTCTGTGTTGTGTGTTGTGTTACGTACTGTGTTCTGGGTTGTGTGTGCTGTGTACATGCTTTCCTGTGTGTTACGTATGGGGAAGGTGTTGGTTGGTCTGGGTATTTTGGGCATTGTGTGTGATGTTAATTGTGTGGTGTGTGTGATGTGCTTGTGTGCTTATTGTGTGTGTGTTGTGTGTATTGGGTTGTGCCGACAGTGTGTGGTTCTGAGTGTGCTCTATATGGTATGTTTGTGGTTGTGTGTGTTATGTGTCATGCGTTGAGTGCATGTCGTGTGCGTTCTTGGCGGTTGTGGGTGGTTCTGTATGTGCTGTGGGTGTTTTGTGTGTGTGACTGTGATTTGTGTGTGGCTGTGTTAGAGAAGTTGTGTGTGTGTTTGGCGGCTTGAGCTATGCGCATGAGGGGAGACATGTTGACTGTGTGGTTGTGCTTGCTTTGGGTGTCTCATGGAGTGTGCAGTATGTACCTGTGCAAAGACTTTCATGTGTATTGTGAGCAGTTTTGTGCCTTGAAGTATGTGCTGTGAGTCTCGGGTCTGTTGTGTGCTTCTGTGCTGTGCTCCTGTGTGAGGATATATGTGTGGTGTGTCTGCTTGGTTGTGTGTGTTGCGTGTAATGCACCAAGTGTGTGCTAAGTGTGATCTTTGTTTTTTTGTGTGTGTTTTGCCTTGGTTTTATGTGTGCTGTGTGTCTTTTGCGTGGGTGAATGTGATTTCCGTGTGATTGTGTTTGAGTGGATTTGTGTGCGTTTGTTTGTTAAGTGTGTGATGTGAGATGTGTTGTCTGTGTGTGGTTGTGCTTGTTTAGTGTGCCTCGTTGTGTGTGCTCTGTATACTCTCTCAAATGTGGTTTCTGTGTCTTGTGAGCTATTATGTGCTTTGTTGTGTCTGTGTGTGTCCTGTGACTTTTGTTTTGTTACTGTATGGGTTTTGTGCACGTGTGCTTTGCATAGTGCTTTCCTGGGTGGATACGTGCATGGGGTGTCTGTGTGTGACTGTGCACGTGGTGTGTCGTGTGTGACATGTGCGCTATGGGCTGTGATGTGTAGCGTGTGAAATGTGTGTTTTGTGTGTCTGTCGGGTTTGTTGTGTGTCTGGGGTCTGCCAGATTTGTTGGTCTATGGTAGTGATTTGTGGTGTTTGTTTTGTGTTTCTGTGTGTATTCTGTTGTGCCATGCGCTGTGCCATGTGTTCTTGAGTGTTTTGTGTTGTGTTGTATGTGATCTGTGCGTCTTGTTTGTTTTCTGTGTGTTGTGTACTAAATGTGCGTAGTATGGGTTACTTACTGCTTGTTGATCGCCTTGTGCTCTGCGTTTTGATCTGGGGCATGTTATGTGTGATATGTGCAGGTTTGATCTTTGTGTTGTGTGAATTGGGTGGATCCTGTGGTGTTGTATATTTTGCCTTTCGATGAGCTTTCTGTTGGTGGTTGTGTTGTGTGTCTGGTGCGTGGCCTCCTTTGTCACGCTCAGGGTGAAATGTGTCTTTCTCTGTGTTGTGTGTTGTGTTACGTACTGTGTTCTGGGTTGTGTGTGCTGTGTACATGCTTTCCTGTGTGTTACGTATGGGGAAGGTGTTGGTTGGTCTGGGTATTTTGGGCATTGTGTGTGATGTTAATTGTGTGGTGTGTGTGATGTGCTTGTGTGCTTATTGTGTGTGTGTTGTGTGTATTGGGTTGTGCTGACAGTGTGTGGTTCTGAGTGTGCTCTATATGGTATGTTTGTGGTTGTGTGTGTTATGTGTCGTTTGTTGAATGCATGTCGTGTGCGTTCTTGGGGGTTGTATGGTTCTGTATGAGTTGTGGGTGTTTTGTGTGTGTGACTGTGATTTGTGTGTGGCTGTGTTAGAGAGGTTGTGTGTGTGTTTGGCGGCTTGAGCTATGCGCATGAGGGGAGACATGTTGACTGTGTGGTTGTGCTTGCTTTGGGTGTCTCATGGAGGGTGCAGTATGTACCTGTGCAAAGACTTTCATGTGTATTGTGAGCAGTTTTGTGCCTTGAAGTATGTGCTGTGAGTGTCCGGTCTGTTGTGTGCTTCTGTGTTGTGCTCCTGTGTGAGGATATATGTGTGGTGTGTCTGCTTGGTTGTGTGTGTTGCGTGTAATGCACCAAGTGTGTGCTAAGTGTGATCTTTGTTTTTTTGTGTGTGTTTTGCCTTTGTTTAATGTGTGCTGTGTGTCTTTTGCGTGGGTGAATGTGATTTCCGTCTGATTGTGTTTGAGTGGATTTGTGTGCGTTTGTTTGTTATGTGTGTGATGTCAGATGTGTTGTCTGTGTTTGGTTGTGCTTGTTTAGTGTTCCTCGTTGTGTGTGCTGTGTATACTCTCTCAAATGTGGTTTCTGTGTCTTGTGGGCTATTATGTGCTTTGTTGTGTCTGCTGTGTGTCCTGTGACTTTTGTTTTGTTACTGTATGGGTTTTGTGCACGTGTGCTTTGCGTACTGCTTTCCAAGGTGGATACGTGCGTGGGGTGTCTGTGTGTGACTGTGCACGTGGTGTGTCGTGTGTGACATGTGCGCTATGGGCTGTGATGTGTAGCGTGTGAAATGTGTGTTTTGTGTGTCTGTCGGGTTTGTTGTGTGTCTGGGGTCTGCCAGATTTGTTGGTCTATGGTAGTGATTTGTGGTGTTTGTTTTGTGTTTCTGTGTGTATTCTGTTGTGCCATGCGCTGTGCCATGTGTTCTTGAGTGTTTTGTGTTGTGTTGTATGTGATCTGTGCGTCTTGTTTGTTTTCGGTGTGTTGTGTACGAAATGTGCATAGTATGGGTTATTTACTGCTTGTTGATCGCCTTGTGCTCTGCGTTTTGATCTGGGGCATGTTATGTGTGATATGTGCAGGTTTGATCTTTGTGTTGTGTGAATTGGGTGAATCCTGTGGTGTTGTATATTTTGCCTTTCGATGAGCTTTCTGTTGGTGGTTGTGTTGTGTGTCTGGTGCGTGGCCTCCTTTGTCACGCTCAGGGTGAAATGTGTCTTTCTCTGTGTTGTGTGTTGTGTTACGTACTGTGTTCTGGGTTGTGTGTGCTGTGTACATGCTTTCCTGTGTGTTACGTATGGGGAAGGTGTTGGTTGGTCTGGGTATTTTGGGCATTGTGTGTGATGTTAATTGTGTGGTGTGTGTGATGTGCTTGTGTGCTTATTGTGTGTGTGTTGTGTGTATTGGGTTGTGCCGACAGTGTGTGGTTCTGAGTGTGCTCTATATGGTATGTTTGTGGTTGTGTGTGTTATGTGTCATGCGTTGAGTGCATGTCGTGTGCGTTCTTGGCGGTTGTGGGTGGTTCTGTATGTGCTGTGGGTGTTTTGTGTGTGTGACTGTGATTTGTGTGTGGCTGTGTTAGAGAAGTTGTGTGTGTGTTTGGCGGCTTGAGCTATGCGCATGAGGGGAGACATGTTGACTGTGTGGTTGTGCTTGCTTTGGGTGTCTCATGGAGTGTGCAGTATGTACCTGTGCAAAGACTTTCATGTGTATTGTGAGCAGTTTTGTGCCTTGAAGTATGTGCTGTGAGTCTCGGGTCTGTTGTGTGCTTCTGTGCTGTGCTCCTGTGTGAGGATATATGTGTGGTGTGTCTGCTTGGTTGTGTGTGTTGCGTGTAATGCACCAAGTGTGTGCTAAGTGTGATCTTTGTTTTTTTGTGTGTGTTTTGCCTTGGTTTTATGTGTGCTGTGTGTCTTTTGCGTGGGTGAATGTGATTTCCGTGTGATTGTGTTTGAGTGGATTTGTGTGCGTTTGTTTGTTAAGTGTGTGATGTGAGATGTGTTGTCTGTGTGTGGTTGTGCTTGTTTAGTGTGCCTCGTTGTGTGTGCTCTGTATACTCTCTCAAATGTGGTTTCTGTGTCTTGTGAGCTATTATGTGCTTTGTTGTGTCTGTGTGTGTCCTGTGACTTTTGTTTTGTTACTGTATGGGTTTTGTGCACGTGTGCTTTGCATAGTGCTTTCCTGGGTGGATACGTGCATGGGGTGTCTGTGTGTGACTGTGCACGTGGTGTGTCGTGTGTGACATGTGCGCTATGGGCTGTGATGTGTAGCGTGTGAAATGTGTGTTTTGTGTGTCTGTCGGGTTTGTTGTGTGTCTGGGGTCTGCCAGATTTGTTGGTCTATGGTAGTGATTTGTGGTGTTTGTTTTGTGTTTCTGTGTGTATTCTGTTGTGCCATGCGCTGTGCCATGTGTTCTTCAGTGTTTTGTGTTGTGTTGTATGTGATCTGTGCGTCTTGTTTGTTTTCTGTGTGTTGTGTACGAAATGTGCGTAGTATGGGTTACTTACTGCTTGTTGATCGCCTTGTGCTCTGCGTTTTGATCTGGGGCATGTTATGTGTGATATGTGCAGGTTTGATCTTTGTGTTGTGTGAATTGGGTGGATCCTGTGGTGTTGTATATTTTGCCTTTCGATGAGCTTTCTGTTGGTGGTTGTGTTGTGTGTCTGGTGCGTGGCCTCCTTTGTCACGCTCAGGGTGAAATGTGTCTTTCTCTGTGTTGTGTGTTGTGTTACGTACTGTGTTCTGGGTTGTGTGTGCTGTGTACATGCTTTCCTGTGTGTTACGTATGGGGAAGGTGTTGGTTGGTCTGGGTATTTTGGGCATTGTGTGTGATGTTAATTGTGTGGTGTGTGTGATGTGCTTGTGTGCTTATTGTGTGTGTGTTGTGTGTATTGGGTTGTGCTGACAGTGTGTGGTTCTGAGTGTGCTCTATATGGTATGTTTGTGGTTGTGTGTGTTATGTGTCGTTTGTTGAATGCATGTCGTGTGCGTTCTTGGGGGTTGTATGGTTCTGTATGAGTTGTGGGTGTTTTGTGTGTGTGACTGTGATTTGTGTGTGGCTGTGTTAGAGAGGTTGTGTGTGTGTTTGGCGGCTTGAGCTATGCGCATGAGGGGAGACATGTTGACTGTGTGGTTGTGCTTGCTTTGGGTGTCTCATGGAGGGTGCAGTATGTACCTGTGCAAAGACTTTCATGTGTATTGTGAGCAGTTTTGTGCCTTGAAGTATGTGCTGTGAGTGTCCGGTCTGTTGTGTGCTTCTGTGTTGTGCTCCTGTGTGAGGATATATGTGTGGTGTGTCTGCTTGGTTGTGTGTGTTGCGTGTAATGCACCAAGTGTGTGCTAAGTGTGATCTTTGTTTTTTTGTGTGTGTTTTGCCTTTGTTTAATGTGTGCTGTGTGTCTTTTGCGTGGGTGAATGTGATTTCCGTCTGATTGTGTTTGAGTGGATTTGTGTGCGTTTGTTTGTTATGTGTGTGATGTCAGATGTGTTGTCTGTGTTTGGTTGTGCTTGTTTAGTGTTCCTCGTTGTGTGTGCTGTGTATACTCTCTCTAATGTGGTTTCTGTGTCTTGTGGGCTATTATGTGCTTTGTTGTGTCTGCTGTGTGTCCTGTGACTTTTGTTTTGTTACTGTATGGGTTTTGTGCACGTGTGCTTTACGTAGTGCTTTCCTGGATGGATACGTGCGTGGGGTGTCTGTGTGTGACTGTGCACTTGGTGTGTCGTGTGTGACGTGTGCGCTACGGGCTGTGATGTGTAGCGTGTGAAATGTGTGTTTTGTGTGTCTGTCGGGTTTGTTGTGTGTCTGGGGTGCTGCCAGAGTTGTTGGTCTATGGTAGTGATTTGTGGTGTTTGTTTTGTGTTTCTGTGTGTATTCTGTTTTGCCATGTGGTGTGCCATGTGTTCTTGAGTGTTTTGTGTTGTGTTGTATGTGATCTGTGCGTCTTATTTGTTTTCTGTGTGTTGTGTACGAAATGTGCGTAGTATGGGTTACTTACTGCTTGTTGATCGCCTTGTGCTCTGCGTTTTGATCTGGGTCATGTCATGTGTGATATGTGCAGTTTTGAGCTTTGTGTTGTGTGAATTGAGTGGATCCTGTGGTGTTGTATATTTTGCCTTTCGATGAGCTTTCTGTTGGTGGTTGTGTTGTGTGTCTGGTGCGTGGCCTCCTTTGTCACGCTCAGGGTGAAATGTGTCTTTCTCTGTGTTGTGTGTTGTGTTACGTACTGTGTTCTGGGTTGTGTGTGCTGTGTACATGCTTTCCTGTGTGTTACGTATGGGGAAGGTGTTGGTTGGTCTGGGTATTTTGGGCATTGTGTGTGATGTTAATTGTGTGGTGTGTGTGATGTGCTTGTGTGCTTATTGTGTGTGTGTTGTGTGTATTGGGTTGTGCCGACAGTGTGTGGTTCTGAGTGTGCTCTATATGGTATGTTTGTGGTTGTGTGTGTTATGTGTCATGCGTTGAGTGCATGTCGTGTGCGTTCTTGGCGGTTGTGGGTGGTTCTGTATGTGCTGTGGGTGTTTTGTGTGTGTGACTGTGATTTGTGTGTGGCTGTGTTAGAGAAGTTGTGTGTGTGTTTGGCGGCTTGAGCTATGCGCATGAGGGGAGACATGTTGACTGTGTGGTTGTGCTTGCTTTGGGTGTCTCATGGAGTGTGCAGTATGTACCTGTGCAAAGACTTTCATGTGTATTGTGAGCAGTTTTGTGCCTTGAAGTATGTGCTGTGAGTCTCGGGTCTGTTGTGTGCTTCTGTGCTGTGCTCCTGTGTGAGGATATATGTGTGGTGTGTCTGCTTGGTTGTGTGTGTTGCGTGTAATGCACCAAGTGTGCGCTAAGTGTGATCTTTGTTTTTTTGTGTGTGTTTTGCCTTGGTTTTATGTGTGCTGTGTGTCTTTTGCGTGGGTGAATGTGATTTCCGTGTGATTGTGTTTGAGTGGATTTGTGTGCGTTTGTTTGTTAAGTGTGTGATGTGAGATGTGTTGTCTGTGTGTGGTTGTGCTTGTTTAGTGTGCCTCGTTGTGTGTGCTCTGTATACTCTCTCAAATGTGGTTTCTGTGTCTTGTGAGCTATTATGTGCTTTGTTGTGTCTGTGTGTGTCCTGTGACTTTTGTTTTGTTACTGTATGGGTTTTGTGCACGTGTGCTTTGCATAGTGCTTTCCTGGGTGGATACGTGCATGGGGTGTCTGTGTGTGACTGTGCACGTGGTGTGTCGTGTGTGACGTGTGCGCTACGGGCTGTGATGTGTAGCGTGTGAAATGTGTGTTTTGTGTGTCTGTCGGGTTTGTTGTGTGTCTGGGGTCTGCCAGATTTGTTGGTCTATGGTAGTGATTTGTGGTGTTTGTTTTGTGTTTCTGTGTGTATTCTGTTGTGCCATGTGCTGTGCCATGTGTTCTTCAGTGTTTTGTGTTGTGTTGTATGTGATCTGTGCGTCTTGTTTGTTTTCTGTGTGTTGTGTACGAAATGTGCGTAGTATGGGTTACTTACTGCTTGTTGATCGCCTTGTGCTCTGCGTTTTGATCTGGGGCATGTTATGTGTGATATGTGCAGGTTTGATCTTTGTGTTGTGTGAATTGGGTGGATCCTGTGGTGTTGTATATTTTGCCTTTCGATGAGCTTTCTGTTGGTGGTTGTGTTGTGTGTCTGGTGCGTGGCCTCCTTTGTCACGCTCAGGGTGAAATGTGTCTTTCTCTGTGTTGTGTGTTGTGTTACGTACTGTGTTCTGGGTTGTGTGTGCTGTGTACATGCTTTCCTGTGTGTTACGTATGGGGAAGGTGTTGGTTGGTCTGGGTATTTTGGGCATTGTGTGTGATGTTAATTGTGTGGTGTGTGTGATGTGCTTGTGTGCTTATTGTGTGTGTGTTGTGTGTATTGGGTTGTGCTGACAGTGTGTGGTTCTGAGTGTGCTCTATATGGTATGTTTGTGGTTGTGTGTGTTATGTGTCGTTTGTTGAATGCATGTCGTGTGCGTTCTTGGGGGTTGTATGGTTCTGTATGAGTTGTGGGTGTTTTGTGTGTGTGACTGTGATTTGTGTGTGGCTGTGTTAGAGAGGTTGTGTGTGTGTTTGGCGGCTTGAGCTATGCGCATGAGGGGAGACATGTTGACTGTGTGGTTGTGCTTGCTTTGGGTGTCTCATGGAGGGTGCAGTATGTACCTGTGCAAAGACTTTCATGTGTATTGTGAGCAGTTTTGTGCCTTGAAGTATGTGCTGTGAGTGTCCGGTCTGTTGTGTGCTTCTGTGTTGTGCTCCTGTGTGAGGATATATGTGTGGTGTGTCTGCTTGGTTGTGTGTGTTGCGTGTAATGCACCAAGTGTGTGCTAAGTGTGATCTTTGTTTTTTTGTGTGTGTTTTGCCTTTGTTTAATGTGTGCTGTGTGTCTTTTGCGTGGGTGAATGTGATTTCCGTCTGATTGTGTTTGAGTGGATTTGTGTGCGTTTGTTTGTTATGTGTGTGATGTCAGATGTGTTGTCTGTGTTTGGTTGTGCTTGTTTAGTGTTCCTCGTTGTGTGTGCTGTGTATACTCTCTCTAATGTGGTTTCTGTGTCTTGTGGGCTATTATGTGCTTTGTTGTGTCTGCTGTGTGTCCTGTGACTTTTGTTTTGTTACTGTATGGGTTTTGTGCACGTGTGCTTTACGTAGTGCTTTCCTGGATGGATACGTGCGTGGGGTGTCTGTGTGTGACTGTGCACTTGGTGTGTCGTGTGTGACGTGTGCGCTACGGGCTGTGATGTGTAGCGTGTGAAATGTGTGTTTTGTGTGTCTGTCGGGTTTGTTGTGTGTCTGGGGTGCTGCCAGAGTTGTTGGTCTATGGTAGTGATTTGTGGTGTTTGTTTTGTGTTTCTGTGTGTATTCTGTTTTGCCATGTGGTGTGCCATGTGTTCTTGAGTGTTTTGTGTTTTGTTGTATGTGATCTGTGCGTCTTATTTGTTTTCTGTGTGTTGTGTACGAAATGTGCGTAGTATGGGTTACTTACTGCTTGTTGATCGCCTTGTGCTCTGCGTTTTGATCTGGGTCATGTCATGTGTGATATGTGCAGTTTTGAGCTTTGTGTTGTGTGAATTGAGTGGATCCTGTGGTGTTGTATATTTTGCCTTTCGATGAGCTTTCTGTTGGTGGTTGTGTTGTGTGTCTGGTGCGTGGCCTCCTTTGTCACGCTCAGGGTGAAATGTGTCTTTCTCTGTGTTGTGTGTTGTGTTACGTACTGTGTTCTGGGTTGTGTGTGCTGTGTACATGCTTTCCTGTGTGTTACGTATGGGGAAGGTGTTGGTTGGTCTGGGTATTTTGGGCATTGTGTGTGATGTTAATTGTGTGGTGTGTGTGATGTGCTTGTGTGCTTATTGTGTGTGTGTTGTGTGTATTGGGTTGTGCCGACAGTGTGTGGTTCTGAGTGTGCTCTATATGGTATGTTTGTGGTTGTGTGTGTTATGTGTCATGCGTTGAGTGCATGTCGTGTGCGTTCTTGGCGGTTGTGGGTGGTTCTGTATGTGCTGTGGGTGTTTTGTGTGTGTGACTGTGATTTGTGTGTGGCTGTGTTAGAGAAGTTGTGTGTGTGTTTGGCGGCTTGAGCTATGCGCATGAGGGGAGACATGTTGACTGTGTGGTTGTGCTTGCTTTGGGTGTCTCATGGAGTGTGCAGTATGTACCTGTGCAAAGACTTTCATGTGTATTGTGAGCAGTTTTGTGCCTTGAAGTATGTGCTGTGAGTCTCGGGTCTGTTGTGTGCTTCTGTGCTGTGCTCCTGTGTGAGGATATATGTGTGGTGTGTCTGCTTGGTTGTGTGTGTTGCGTGTAATGCACCAAGTGTGCGCTAAGTGTGATCTTTGTTTTTTTGTGTGTGTTTTGCCTTGGTTTTATGTGTGCTGTGTGTCTTTTGCGTGGGTGAATGTGATTTCCGTGTGATTGTGTTTGAGTGGATTTGTGTGCGTTTGTTTGTTAAGTGTGTGATGTGAGATGTGTTGTCTGTGTGTGGTTGTGCTTGTTTAGTGTGCCTCGTTGTGTGTGCTCTGTATACTCTCTCAAATGTGGTTTCTGTGTCTTGTGAGCTATTATGTGCTTTGTTGTGTCTGTGTGTGTCCTGTGACTTTTGTTTTGTTACTGTATGGGTTTTGTGCACGTGTGCTTTGCATAGTGCTTTCCTGGGTGGATACGTGCATGGGGTGTCTGTGTGTGACTGTGCACGTGGTGTGTCGTGTGTGACGTGTGCGCTACGGGCTGTGATGTGTAGCGTGTGAAATGTGTGTTTTGTGTGTCTGTCGGGTTTGTTGTGTGTCTGGGGTCTGCCAGATTTGTTGGTCTATGGTAGTGATTTGTGGTGTTTGTTTTGTGTTTCTGTGTGTATTCTGTTGTGCCATGTGCTGTGCCATGTGTTCTTCAGTGTTTTGTGTTGTGTTGTATGTGATCTGTGCGTCTTGTTTGTTTTCTGTGTGTTGTGTACGAAATGTGCGTAGTATGGGTTACTTACTGCTTGTTGATCGCCTTGTGCTCTGCGTTTTGATCTGGGGCATGTTATGTGTGATATGTGCAGGTTTGATCTTTGTGTTGTGTGAATTGGGTGGATCCTGTGGTGTTGTATATTTTGCCTTTCGATGAGCTTTCTGTTGGTGGTTGTGTTGTGTGTCTGGTGCGTGGCCTCCTTTGTCACGCTCAGGGTGAAATGTGTCTTTCTCTGTGTTGTGTGTTGTGTTACGTACTGTGTTCTGGGTTGTGTGTGCTGTGTACATGCTTTCCTGTGTGTTACGTATGGGGAAGGTGTTGGTTGGTCTGGGTATTTTGGGCATTGTGTGTGATGTTAATTGTGTGGTGTGTGTGATGTGCTTGTGTGCTTATTGTGTGTGTGTTGTGTGTATTGGGTTGTGCTGACAGTGTGTGGTTCTGAGTGTGCTCTATATGGTATGTTTGTGGTTGTGTGTGTTATGTGTCGTTTGTTGAATGCATGTCGTGTGCGTTCTTGGGGGTTGTATGGTTCTGTATGAGTTGTGGGTGTTTTGTGTGTGTGACTGTGATTTGTGTGTGGCTGTGTTAGAGAGGTTGTGTGTGTGTTTGGCGGCTTGAGCTATGCGCATGAGGGGAGACATGTTGACTGTGTGGTTGTGCTTGCTTTGGGTGTCTCATGGAGGGTGCAGTATGTACCTGTGCAAAGACTTTCATGTGTATTGTGAGCAGTTTTGTGCCTTGAAGTATGTGCTGTGAGTGTCCGGTCTGTTGTGTGCTTCTGTGTTGTGCTCCTGTGTGAGGATATATGTGTGGTGTGTCTGCTTGGTTGTGTGTGTTGCGTGTAATGCACCAAGTGTGTGCTAAGTGTGATCTTTGTTTTTTTGTGTGTGTTTTGCCTTTGTTTAATGTGTGCTGTGTGTCTTTTGCGTGGGTGAATGTGATTTCCGTCTGATTGTGTTTGAGTGGATTTGTGTGCGTTTGTTTGTTATGTGTGTGATGTCAGATGTGTTGTCTGTGTTTGGTTGTGCTTGTTTAGTGTTCCTCGTTGTGTGTGCTGTGTATACTCTCTCAAATGTGGTTTCTGTGTCTTGTGGGCTATTAGGTGCTTTGTTGTGTCTGCTGTGTGTCCTGTGACTTTTGTTTTGTTACTGTATGGGTTTTGTGCACGTGTGCTTTACGTAGTGCTTTCCTGGGTGGATACGTGCGTGGGGTGTCTGTGTGTGACTGTGCACGTGGTGTGTCGTGTGTGACGTGTGCGCTACGGGCTGTGATGTGTAGCGTGTGAAATGTGTGTTTTGTGTGTCTGTCGGGTTTGTTGTGTGTCTGGGGTGCTGCCAGAGTTGGTCTATGGTAGTGATTTGTGGTGTTTGTTTGTGTTTCTGTGTGTATTCTGTGGTGCCATGCGGTGTGCCATGTGTTCTTGAGTGTTTTGTGTTGTGTTGTAAGTGATCTGTGCGTCTTGTTTGTTTTCTGTGTGTTGTGTACGAAATGTGCGTGGTATGGGTTATTTACAGCTTGTTGATCGCCTTGTGCTCTGCGTTTTGATCTGGGTCATGTCATGTGTGATATGTGCAGTTTTGAGCTTTGTGTTGTGTGAATTGAGTGGATCCTGTGGTGTTGTATATTTTGCCTTTCGATGAGCTTTCTGTTGGTGGTTGTGTTGTGTGTCTGGTGCGTGGCCTCCTTTGTCACGCTCAGGGTGAAATGTGTCTTTCTCTTTGTTGTGTGTTGTGTTACGTACTGTGTTCTGGGTTGTGTGTGCTGTGTACATGCTTTCCTGTGTGTTACGTATGGGGAAGGTGTTGGGTTGTCTGGGTATTTTGGGCATTGTGTGTGATGTTAATTGTGTGGTGTGTGTGATGTGCGTGTGTGCTTATTGTGTGTGTGATGTGTGTATTGGGTTGTGTTGACAGTGTGTGGTTCTGAGTGTGCTCTATATGGTATGCTTTTGGTTGTGTGTGTTATGTGTCGTGTGTTGAGTGCATGTCGTGTGCGTTCCTGGCGGTTGTGGGTGGTTCTGTATGAGTTGCGGGTGTTTTGTGTGTGTGACTGTGATTTGTGTGTGGCTGTGTTAGAGAGGTTGTGTGTGTGTTTGGCGGCTTGAGCTATGCGCATGAGGGGAGACATGTTGACTGTGTGGTTGTGCTTGCTTTGGGTGTCTCATGGAGTGTGCAGTATGTACCTGTGCAAAGACTTTCATGTGTATTGTGAGCAGTTTTGTGCCTTTGAGTATGTGCTGTGTCTCGGGTCTGTTGTGTGCTTCTGTGTTGTGCTCCTGTGTGAGGTTATATGTGTGGTGTGTCTGCTTGGTTGTGTGTGTTGCGTGTAATGCACCAAGTGTGTCCTACGTGTGATCTTTGTTTTTTTGGGTGTGTTTTGCCTTTGTTTAATGTGTGCTGTGTGTCTTTTGCGTGGGTGAATGTGATTTCCGTGTGATTGTGTTTGAGTGGATTTGTGTGCGTTTGTTTGTTATGTGTGTGATGTCAGATGTGTTGTCTGTGTTTGGTTGTGCTTGTTTAGTGTTCCTCGTTGTGTGTGCTGTGTATACTCTCTCAAATGTGGTTTCTGTGTCTTGTGGGCTATTATGTGCTTTGTTGTGTCTGCTGTGTGTCCTGTGACTTTTGTTTTGTTACTGTATGGGTTTTGTGCACGTGTGCTTTGCGTACTGCTTTCCAAGGTGGATACGTGCGTGGGGTGTCTGTGTGTGACTGTGCACGTGGTGTGTCGTGTGTGACATGTGCGCTATGGGCTGTGATGTGTAGCGTGTGAAATGTGTGTTTTGTGTGTCTGTCGGGTTTGTTGTGTGTCTGGGGTCTGCCAGATTTGTTGGTCTATGGTAGTGATTTGTGGTGTTTGTTTTGTGTTTCTGTGTGTATTCTGTTGTGCCATGCGCTGTGCCATGTGTTCTTGAGTGTTTTGTGTTGTGTTGTATGTGATCTGTGCGTCTTGTTTGTTTTCTGTGTGTTGTGTACGAAATGTGCATAGTATGGGTTATTTACTGCTTGTTGATCGCCTTGTGCTCTGCGTTTTGATCTGGGGCATGTTATGTGTGATATGTGCAGGTTTGATCTTTGTGTTGTGTGAATTGGGTGGATCCTGTGGTGTTGTATATTTTGCCTTTCGATGAGCTTTCTGTTGGTGGTTGTGTTGTGTGTCTGGTGCGTGGCCTCCTTTGTCACGCTCAGGGTGAAATGTGTCTTTCTCTGTGTTGTGTGTTGTGTTACGTACTGTGTTCTGGGTTGTGTGTGCTGTGTACATGCTTTCCTGTGTGTTACGTATGGGGAAGGTGTTGGTTGGTCTGGGTATTTTGGGCATTGTGTGTGATGTTAATTGTGTGGTGTGTGTGATGTGCTTGTGTGCTTATTGTGTGTGTGTTGTGTGTATTGGGTTGTGCCGACAGTGTGTGGTTCTGAGTGTGCTCTATATGGTATGTTTGTGGTTGTGTGTGTTATGTGTCATGCGTTGAGTGCATGTCGTGTGCGTTCTTGGCGGTTGTGGGTGGTTCTGTATGTGCTGTGGGTGTTTTGTGTGTGTGACTGTGATTTGTGTGTGGCTGTGTTAGAGAAGTTGTGTGTGTGTTTGGCGGCTTGAGCTATGCGCATGAGGGGAGACATGTTGACTGTGTGGTTGTGCTTGCTTTGGGTGCCTCATGGAGTGTGCAGTATGTACCTGTGCAAAGACTTTCATGTGTATTGTGAGCAGTTTTGTGCCTTGAAGTATGTGCTGTGAGTCTCGGGTCTGTTGTGTGCTTCTGTGCTGTGCTCCTGTGTGAGGATATATGTGTGGTGTGTCTGCTTGGTTGTGTGTGTTGCGTGTAATGCACCAAGTGTGTGCTAAGTGTGATCTTTGTTTTTTTGTGTGTGTTTTGCCTTGGTTTTATGTGTGCTGTGTGTCTTTTGCGTGGGTGAATGTGATTTCCGTGTGATTGTGTTTGAGTGGATTTGTGTGCGTTTGTTTGTTAAGTGTGTGATGTGAGATGTGTTGTCTGTGTGTGGTTGTGCTTGTTTAGTGTGCCTCGTTGTGTGTGCTCTGTATACTCTCTCAAATGTGGTTTCTGTGTCTTGTGAGCTATTATGTGCTTTGTTGTGTCTGTGTGTGTCCTGTGACTTTTGTTTTGTTACTGTATGGGTTTTGTGCACGTGTGCTTTGCATAGTGCTTTCCTGGGTGGATACGTGCATGGGGTGTCTGTGTGTGACTGTGCACGTGGTGTGTCGTGTGTGACATGTGCGCTATGGGCTGTGATGTGTAGCGTGTGAAATGTGTGTTTTGTGTGTCTGTCGGGTTTGTTGTGTGTCTGGGGTCTGCCAGATTTGTTGGTCTATGGTAGTGATTTGTGGTGTTTGTTTTGTGTTTCTGTGTGTATTCTGTTGTGCCATGTGCTGTGCCATGTGTTCTTCAGTGTTTTGTGTTGTGTTGTATGTGATCTGTGCGTCTTGTTTGTTTTCTGTGTGTTGTGTACGAAATGTGCGTAGTATGGGTTACTTACTGCTTGTTGATCGCCTTGTGCTCTGCGTTTTGATCTGGGGCATGTTATGTGTGATATGTGCAGGTTTGATCTTTGTGTTGTGTGAATTGGGTGGATCCTGTGGTGTTGTATATTTTGCCTTTCGATGAGCTTTCTGTTGGTGGTTGTGTTGTGTGTCTGGTGCGTGGCCTCCTTTGTCACGCTCAGGGTGAAATGTGTCTTTCTCTGTGTTGTGTGTTGTGTTACGTACTGTGTTCTGGGTTGTGTGTGCTGTGTACATGCTTTCCTGTGTGTTACGTATGGGGAAGGTGTTGGTTGGTCTGGGTATTTTGGGCATTGTGTGTGATGTTAATTGTGTGGTGTGTGTGATGTGCTTGTGTGCTTATTGTGTGTGTGTTGTGTGTATTGGGTTGTGCTGACAGTGTGTGGTTCTGAGTGTGCTCTATATGGTATGTTTGTGGTTGTGTGTGTTATGTGTCGTTTGTTGAATGCATGTCGTGTGCGTTCTTGGGGGTTGTATGGTTCTGTATGAGTTGTGGGTGTTTTGTGTGTGTGACTGTGATTTGTGTGTGGCTGTGTTAGAGAGGTTGTGTGTGTGTTTGGCGGCTTGAGCTATGCGCATGAGGGGAGACATGTTGACTGTGTGGTTGTGCTTGCTTTGGGTGTCTCATGGAGGGTGCAGTATGTACCTGTGCAAAGACTTTCATGTGTATTGCGAGCAGTTTTGTGCCTTGAAGTATGTGCTGTGAGTGTCCGGTCTGTTGTGTGCTTCTGTGTTGTGCTCCTGTGTGAGGATATATGTGTGGTGTGTCTGCTTGGTTGTGTGTGTTGCGTGTAATGCACCAAGTGTGTGCTAAGTGTGATCTTTGTTTTTTTGTGTGTGTTTTGCCTTTGTTTAATGTGTGCTGTGTGTCTTTTGCGTGGGTGAATGTGATTTCCGTCTGATTGTGTTTGAGTGGATTTGTGTGCGTTTGTTTGTTATGTGTGTGATGTCAGATGTGTTGTCTGTGTTTGGTTGTGCTTGTTTAGTGTTCCTCGTTGTGTGTGCTGTGTATACTCTCTCTAATGTGGTTTCTGTGTCTTGTGGGCTATTATGTGCTTTGTTGTGTCTGCTGTGTGTCCTGTGACTTTTGTTTTGTTACTGTATGGGTTTTGTGCACGTGTGCTTTACGTAGTGCTTTCCAGGATGGATACGTGCGTGGGGTGTCTGTGTGTGACTGTGCACTTGGTGTGTCGTGTGTGACGTGTGCGCTACGGGCTGTGATGTGTAGCGTGTGAAATGTGTGTTTTGTGTGTCTGTCGGGTTTGTTGTGTGTCTGGGGTGCTGCCAGAGTTGTTGGTCTATGGTAGTGATTTGTGGTGTTTGTTTTGTGTTTCTGTGTGTATTCTGTTTTGCCATGTGGTGTGCCATGTGTTCTTGAGTGTTTTGTGTTGTGTTGTATGTGATCTGTGCGTCTTATTTGTTTTCTGTGTGTTGTGTACAAAATGTGCGTAGTATGGGTTACTTACTGCTTGTTGATCGCCTTGTGCTCTGCGTTTTGATCTGGGTCATGTCATGTGTGATATGTGCAGTTTTGAGCTTTGTGTTGTGTGAATTGAGTGGATCCTGTGGTGTTGTATATTTTGCCTTTCGATGAGCTTTCTGTTGGTGGTTGTGTTGTGTGTCTGGTGCGTGGCCTCCTTTGTCACGCTCAGGGTGAAATGTGTCTTTCTCTGTGTTGTGTGTTGTGTTACGTACTGTGTTCTGGGTTGTGTGTGCTGTGTACAAGCTTTCCTGTGTGTTACGTATGGGGAAGGTGTTGGGTTGTCTGGGTATTTTGGGCATTGTGTGTGATGTTAATTGTGTGGTGTGTGTGATGTGCGTGTGTGCTTATTGTGTGTGTGATGTGTGTATTGGGTTGTGTTGACAGTGTGTGGTTCTGAGTGTGCTCTATATGGTATGCTTTTGGTTGTGTGTGTTATGTGTCGTGTGTTGAGTGCATGTCGTGTGCGTTCCTGGCGGTTGTGGGTGGTTCTGTATGAGTTGCGGGTGTTTTGTGTGTGTGACTGTGATTTGTGTGTGGCTGTGTTAGAGAGGTTGTGTGTGTGTTTGGCGGCTTGAGCTATGCGCATGAGGGGAGACATGTTGACTGTGTGGTTGTGCTTGCTTTGGGTGTCTCATGGAGTGTGCAGTATGTACCTGTGCAAAGACTTTCATGTGTATTGTGAGCAGTTTTGTGCCTTTGAGTATGTGCTGTGTCTCGGGTCTGTTGTGTGCTTCTGTGTTGTGCTCCTGTGTGAGGATATATGTGTGGTGTGTCTGCTTGGTTGTGTGTGTTGCGTGTAATGCACCAAGTGTGTCCTACGTGTGATCTTTGTTTTTTTGGGTGTGTTTTGCCTTTGTTTAATGTGTGCTGTGTGTCTTTTGCGTGGGTGAATGTGATTTCCGTGTGATTGTGTTTGAGTGGATTTGTGTGCGTTTGTTTGTTAAGTGTGTGATGTGAGATGTGTTGTCTGTGTGTGGTTGTGCTTGTTTAGTGTGCCTCGTTGTGTGTGCTCTGTATACTCTCTCAAATGTGGTTTCTGTGTCTTGTGGGCTATTATGTGCTTTGTTGTGTCTGCTGTGTGTCCTGTGACTTTTGTTTTGTTACTGTATGGGTTTTGTGCACGTGTGCTTTGCGTACTGCTTTCCAAGGTGGATACGTGCGTGGGGTGTCTGTGTGTGACTGTGCACGTGGTGTGTCGTGTGTGACATGTGCGCTATGGGCTGTGATGTGTAGCGTGTGAAATGTGTGTTTTGTGTGTCTGTCGGGTTTGTTGTGTGTCTGGGGTCTGCCAGATTTGTTGGTCTATGGTAGTGATTTGTGGTGTTTGTTTTGTGTTTCTGTGTGTATTCTGTTGTGCCATGCGCTGTGCCATGTGTTCTTGAGTGTTTTGTGTTGTGTTGTATGTGATCTGTGCGTCTTGTTTGTTTTCTGTGTGTTGTGTACGAAATGTGCATAGTATGGGTTACTTACTGCTTGTTGATCGCCTTGTGCTCTGCGTTTTGATCTGGGGCATGTTATGTGTGATATGTGCAGGTTTGATCTTTGTGTTGTGTGAATTGGGTGGATCCTGTGGTGTTGTATATTTTGCCTTTCGATGAGCTTTCTGTTGGTGGTTGTGTTATGTGTCTGGTGCGTGGCCTCCTTTGTCACGCTCAGGGTGAAATGTGTCTTTCTCTGTGTTGTGTGTTGTGTTACGTACTGTGTTCTGGGTTGTGTGTGCTGTGTACATGCTTTCCTGTGTGTTACGTATGGGGAAGGTGTTGGTTGGTCTGGGTATTTTGGGCATTGTGTGTGATGTTAATTGTGTGGTGTGTGTGATGTGCTTGTGTGCTTATTGTGTGTGTGTTGTGTGTATTGGGTTGTGCCGACAGTGTGTGGTTCTGAGTGTGCTCTATATGGTATGTTTGTGGTTGTGTGTGTTATGTGTCATGCGTTGAGTGCATGTCGTGTGCGTTCTTGGCGGTTGTGGGTGGTTCTGTATGTGCTGTGGGTGTTTTGTGTGTGTGACTGTGATTTGTGTGTGGCTGTGTTAGAGAAGTTGTGTGTGTGTTTGGCGGCTTGAGCTATGCGCATGAGGGGAGACATGTTGACTGTGTGGTTGTGCTTGCTTTGGGTGTCTCATGGAGTGTGCAGTATGTACCTGTGCAAAGACTTTCATGTGTATTGTGAGCAGTTTTGTGCCTTGAAGTATGTGCTGTGAGTCTCGGGTCTGTTGTGTGCTTCTGTGCTGTGCTCCTGTGTGAGGATATATGTGTGGTGTGTCTGCTTGGTTGTGTGTGTTGCGTGTAATGCACCAAGTGTGCGCTAAGTGTGATCTTTGTTTTTTTGTGTGTGTTTTGCCTTGGTTTTATGTGTGCTGTGTGTCTTTTGCGTGGGTGAATGTGATTTCCGTGTGATTGTGTTTGAGTGGATTTGTGTGCGTTTGTTTGTTAAGTGTGTGATGTGAGATGTGTTGTCTGTGTGTGGTTGTGCTTGTTTAGTGTGCCTCGTTGTGTGTGCTCTGTATACTCTCTCAAATGTGGTTTCTGTGTCTTGTGAGCTATTATGTGCTTTGTTGTGTCTGTGTGTGTCCTGTGACTTTTGTTTTGTTACTGTATGGGTTTTGTGCACGTGTGCTTTGCATAGTGCTTTCCTGGGTGGATACGTGCATGGGGTGTCTGTGTGTGACTGTGCACGTGGTGTGTCGTGTGTGACATGTGCGCTATGGGCTGTGATGTGTAGCGTGTGAAATGTGTGTTTTGTGTGTCTGTCGGGTTTGTTGTGTGTCTGGGGTCTGCCAGATTTGTTGGTCTATGGTAGTGATTTGTGGTGTTTGTTTTGTGTTTCTGTGTGTATTCTGTTGTGCCATGTGCTGTGCCATGTGTTCTTCAGTGTTTTGTGTTGTGTTGTATGTGATCTGTGCGTCTTGTTTGTTTTCTGTGTGTTGTGTACGAAATGTGCGTAGTATGGGTTACTTACTGCTTGTTGATCGCCTTGTGCTCTGCGTTTTGATCTGGGGCATGTTATGTGTGATATGTGCAGGTTTGATCTTTGTGTTGTGTGAATTGGGTGGATCCTGTGGTGTTGTATATTTTGCCTTTCGATGAGCTTTCTGTTGGTGGTTGTGTTGTGTGTCTGGTGCGTGGCCTCCTTTGTCACGCTCAGGGTGAAATGTGTCTTTCTCTGTGTTGTGTGTTGTGTTACGTACTGTGTTCTGGGTTGTGTGTGCTGTGTACATGCTTTCCTGTGTGTTACGTATGGGGAAGGTGTTGGTTGGTCTGGGTATTTTGGGCATTGTGTGTGATGTTAATTGTGTGGTGTGTGTGATGTGCTTGTGTGCTTATTGTGTGTGTGTTGTGTGTATTGGGTTGTGCTGACAGTGTGTGGTTCTGAGTGTGCTCTATATGGTATGTTTGTGGTTGTGTGTGTTATGTGTCGTTTGTTGAATGCATGTCGTGTGCGTTCTTGGGGGTTGTATGGTTCTGTATGAGTTGTGGGTGTTTTGTGTGTGTGACTGTGATTTGTGTGTGGCTGTGTTAGAGAGGTTGTGTGTGTGTTTGGCGGCTTGAGCTATGCGCATGAGGGGAGACATGTTGACTGTGTGGTTGTGCTTGCTTTGGGTGTCTCATGGAGGGTGCAGTATGTACCTGTGCAAAGACTTTCATGTGTATTGTGAGCAGTTTTGTGCCTTGAAGTATGTGCTGTGAGTGTCCGGTCTGTTGTGTGCTTCTGTGTTGTGCTCCTGTGTGAGGATATATGTGTGGTGTGTCTGCTTGGTTGTGTGTGTTGCGTGTAATGCACCAAGTGTGTGCTAAGTGTGATCTTTGTTTTTTTGTGTGTGTTTTGCCTTTGTTTAATGTGTGCTGTGTGTCTTTTGCGTGGGTGAATGTGATTTCCGTCTGATTGTGTTTGAGTGGATTTGTGTGCGTTTGTTTGTTATGTGTGTGATGTCAGATGTGTTTTCTGTGTTTGGTTGTGCTTGTTTAGTGTTCCTCGTTGTGTGTGCTGTGTATACTCTCTCTAATGTGGTTTCTGTGTCTTGTGGGCTATTATGTGCTTTGTTGTGTCTGCTGTGTGTCCTGTGACTTTTGTTTTGTTACTGTATGGGTTTTGTGCACGTGTGCTTTACGTAGTGCTTTCCTGGATGGATACGTGCGTGGGGTGTCTGTGTGTGACTGTGCACTTGGTGTGTCGTGTGTGACGTGTGCGCTACGGGCTGTGATGTGTAGCGTGTGAAATGTGTGTTTTGTGTGTCTGTCGGGTTTGTTGTGTGTCTGGGGTGCTGCCAGAGTTGGTCTATGGTAGTGATTTGTGGTGTTTGTTTGTGTTTCTGTGTGTATTCTGTGGTGCCATGCGGTGTGCCATGTGTTCTTGAGTGTTTTGTGTTGTGTTGTATGTGATCTGTGCGTCTTATTTGTTTTCTGTGTGTTGTGTACGAAATGTGCGTAGTATGGGTTACTTACTGCTTGTTGATCGCCTTGTGCTCTGCGTTTTGATCTGGGTCATGTCATGTGTGATATGTGCAGTTTTGAGCTTTGTGTTGTGTGAATTGAGTGGATCCTGTGGTGTTGTATATTTTGCCTTTCGATGAGCTTTCTGTTGGTGGTTGTGTTGTGTGTCTGGTGCGTGGCCTCCTTTGTCACGCTCAGGGTGAAATGTGTCTTTCTCTGTGTTGTGTGTTGTGTTACGTACTGTGTTCTGGGTTGTGTGTGCTGTGTACATGCTTTCCTGTGTGTTACGTATGGGGAAGGTGTTGGTTGGTCTGGGTATTTTGGGCATTGTGTGTGATGTTAATTGTGTGGTGTGTGTGATGTGCTTGTGTGCTTATTGTGTGTGTGTTGTGTGTATTGGGTTGTGCCGACAGTGTGTGGTTCTGAGTGTGCTCTATATGGTATGTTTGTGGTTGTGTGTGTTATGTGTCATGCGTTGAGTGCATGTCGTGTGCGTTCTTGGCGGTTGTGGGTGGTTCTGTATGTGCTGTGGGTGTTTTGTGTGTGTGACTGTGATTTGTGTGTGGCTGTGTTAGAGAAGTTGTGTGTGTGTTTGGCGGCTTGAGCTATGCGCATGAGGGGAGACATGTTGACTGTGTGGTTGTGCTTGCTTTGGGTGTCTCATGGAGTGTGCAGTATGTACCTGTGCAAAGACTTTCATGTGTATTGTGAGCAGTTTTGTGCCTTGAAGTATGTGCTGTGAGTCTCGGGTCTGTTGTGTGCTTCTGTGCTGTGCTCCTGTGTGAGGATATATGTGTGGTGTGTCTGCTTGGTTGTGTGTGTTGCGTGTAATGCACCAAGTGTGCGCTAAGTGTGATCTTTGTTTTTTTGTGTGTGTTTTGCCTTGGTTTTATGTGTGCTGTGTGTCTTTTGCGTGGGTGAATGTGATTTCCGTGTGATTGTGTTTGAGTGGATTTGTGTGCGTTTGTTTGTTAAGTGTGTGATGTGAGATGTGTTGTCTGTGTGTGGTTGGGCTTGTTTAGTGTGCCTCGTTGTGTGTGCTCTGTATACTCTCTCAAATGTGGTTTCTGTGTCTTGTGAGCTATTATGTGCTTTGTTGTGTCTGTGTGTGTCCTGTGACTTTTGTTTTGTTACTGTATGGGTTTTGTGCACGTGTGCTTTGCATAGTGCTTTCCTGGGTGGATACGTGCATGGGGTGTCTGTGTGTGACTGTGCACGTGGTGTGTCGTGTGTGACATGTGCGCTATGGGCTGTGATGTGTAGCGTGTGAAATGTGTGTTTTGTGTGTCTGTCGGGTTTGTTGTGTGTCTGGGGTCTGCCAGATTTGTTGGTCTATGGTAGTGATTTGTGGTGTTTGTTTTGTGTTTCTGTGTGTATTCTGTTGTGCCATGTGCTGTGCCATGTGTTCTTCAGTGTTTTGTGTTGTGTTGTATGTGATCTGTGCGTCTTGTTTGTTTTCTGTGTGTTGTGTACGAAATGTGCGTAGTATGGGTTACTTACTGCTTGTTGATCGCCTTGTGCTCTGCGTTTTGATCTGGGGCATGTTATGTGTGATATGTGCAGGTTTGATCTTTGTGTTGTGTGAATTGGGTGGATCCTGTGGTGTTGTATATTTTGCCTTTCGATGAGCTTTCTGTTGGTGGTTGTGTTGTGTGTCTGGTGCGTGGCCTCCTTTGTCACGCTCAGGGTGAAATGTGTCTTTCTCTGTGTTGTGTGTTGTGTTACGTACTGTGTTCTGGGTTGTGTGTGCTGTGTACATGCTTTCCTGTGTGTTACGTATGGGGAAGGTGTTGGTTGGTCTGGGTATTTTGGGCATTGTGTGTGATGTTAATTGTGTGGTGTGTGTGATGTGCTTGTGTGCTTATTGTGTGTGTGTTGTGTGTATTGGGTTGTGCTGACAGTGTGTGGTTCTGAGTGTGCTCTATATGGTATGTTTGTGGTTGTGTGTGTTATGTGTCGTTTGTTGAATGCATGTCGTGTGCGTTCTTGGGGGTTGTATGGTTCTGTATGAGTTGTGGGTGTTTTGTGTGTGTGACTGTGATTTGTGTGTGGCTGTGTTAGAGAGGTTGTGTGTGTGTTTGGCGGCTTGAGCTATGCGCATGAGGGGAGACATGTTGACTGTGTGGTTGTGCTTGCTTTGGGTGTCTCATGGAGGGTGCAGTATGTACCTGTGCAAAGACTTTCATGTGTATTGTGAGCAGTTTTGTGCCTTGAAGTATGTGCTGTGAGTGTCCGGTCTGTTGTGTGCTTCTGTGTTGTGCTCCTGTGTGAGGATATATGTGTGGTGTGTCTGCTTGGTTGTGTGTGTTGCGTGTAATGCACCAAGTGTGTGCTAAGTGTGATCTTTGTTTTTTTGTGTGTGTTTTGCCTTTGTTTAATGTGTGCTGTGTGTCTTTTGCGTGGGTGAATGTGATTTCCGTCTGATTGTGTTTGAGTGGATTTGTGTGCGTTTGTTTGTTATGTGTGTGATGTCAGATGTGTTGTCTGTGTTTGGTTGTGCTTGTTTAGTGTTCCTCGTTGTGTGTGCTGTGTATACTCTCTCTAATGTGGTTTCTGTGTCTTGTGGGCTATTATGTGCTTTGTTGTGTCTGCTGTGTGTCCTGTGACTTTTGTTTTGTTACTGTATGGGTTTTGTGCACGTGTGCTTTACGTAGTGCTTTCCTGGATGGATACGTGCGTGGGGTGTCTGTGTGTGACTGTGCACTTGGTGTGTCGTGTGTGACGTGTGCGCTACGGGCTGTGATGTGTAGCGTGTGAAATGTGTGTTTTGTGTGTCTGTCGGGTTTGTTGTGTGTCTGGGGTGCTGCCAGAGTTGTTGGTCTATGGTAGTGATTTGTGGTGTTTGTTTTGTGTTTCTGTGTGTATTCTGTTTTGCCATGTGGTGTGCCATGTGTTCTTGAGTGTTTTGTGTTGTGTTGTATGTGATCTGTGCGTCTTATTTGTTTTCTGTGTGTTGTGTACGAAATGTGCGTAGTATGGGTTACTTACTGCTTGTTGATCGCCTTGTGCTCTGCGTTTTGATCTGGGTCATGTCATGTGTGATATGTGCAGTTTTGAGCTTTGTGTTGTGTGAATTGAGTGGATCCTGTGGTGTTGTATATTTTGCCTTTCGATGAGCTTTCTGTTGGTGGTTGTGTTGTGTGTCTGGTGCGTGGCCTCCTTTGTCACGCTCAGGGTGAAATGTGTCTTTCTCTGTGTTGTGTGTTGTGTTACGTACTGTGTTCTGGGTTGTGTGTGCTGTGTACATGCTTTCCTGTGTGTTACGTATGGGGAAGGTGTTGGTTGGTCTGGGTATTTTGGGCATTGTGTGTGATGTTAATTGTGTGGTGTGTGTGATGTGCTTGTGTGCTTATTGTGTGTGTGTTGTGTGTATTGGGTTGTGCCGACAGTGTGTGGTTCTGAGTGTGCTCTATATGGTATGTTTGTGGTTGTGTGTGTTATGTGTCATGCGTTGAGTGCATGTCGTGTGCGTTCTTGGCGGTTGTGGGTGGTTCTGTATGTGCTGTGGGTGTTTTGTGTGTGTGACTGTGATTTGTGTGTGGCTGTGTTAGAGAAGTTGTGTGTGTGTTTGGCGGCTTGAGCTATGCGCATGAGGGGAGACATGTTGACTGTGTGGTTGTGCTTGCTTTGGGTGTCTCATGGAGTGTGCAGTATGTACCTGTGCAAAGACTTTCATGTGTATTGTGAGCAGTTTTGTGCCTTGAAGTATGTGCTGTGAGTCTCGGGTCTGTTGTGTGCTTCTGTGCTGTGCTCCTGTGTGAGGATATATGTGTGGTGTGTCTGCTTGGTTGTGTGTGTTGCGTGTAATGCACCAAGTGTGCGCTAAGTGTGATCTTTGTTTTTTTGTGTGTGTTTTGCCTTGGTTTTATGTGTGCTGTGTGTCTTTTGCGTGGGTGAATGTGATTTCCGTGTGATTGTGTTTGAGTGGATTTGTGTGCGTTTGTTTGTTAAGTGTGTGATGTGAGATGTGTTGTCTGTGTGTGGTTGGGCTTGTTTAGTGTGCCTCGTTGTGTGTGCTCTGTATACTCTCTCAAATGTGGTTTCTGTGTCTTGTGAGCTATTATGTGCTTTGTTGTGTCTGTGTGTGTCCTGTGACTTTTGTTTTGTTACTGTATGGGTTTTGTGCACGTGTGCTTTGCATAGTGCTTTCCTGGGTGGATACATGCATGGGGTGTCTGTGTGTGACTGTGCACGTGGTGTGTCGTGTGTGACGTGTGCGCTACGGGCTGTGATGTGTAGCGTGTGAAATGTGTGTTTTGTGTGTCTGTCGGGTTTGTTGTGTGTCTGGGGTCTGCCAGATTTGTTGGTCTATGGTAGTGATTTGTGGTGTTTGTTTTGTGTTTCTGTGTGTATTCTGTTGTGCCATGTGCTGTGCCATGTGTTCTTCAGTGTTTTGTGTTGTGTTGTATGTGATCTGTGCGTCTTGTTTGTTTTCTGTGTGTTGTGTACGAAATGTGCGTAGTATGGGTTACTTACTGCTTGTTGATCACCTTGTGCTCTGCGTTTTGATCTGGGGCATGTTATGTGTGATATGTGCAGGTTTGATCTTTGTGTTGTGTGAATTGGGTGGATCCTGTGGTGTTGTATATTTTGCCTTTCGATGAGCTTTCTGTTGGTGGTTGTGTTGTGTGTCTGGTGCGTGGCCTCCTTTGTCACGCTCAGGGTGAAATGTGTCTTTCTCTGTGTTGTGTGTTGTGTTACGTACTGTGTTCTGGGTTGTGTGTGCTGTGTACATGCTTTCCTGTGTGTTACGTATGGGGAAGGTGTTGGTTGGTCTGGGTATTTTGGGCATTGTGTGTGATGTTAATTGTGTGGTGTGTGTGATGTGCTTGTGTGCTTATTGTGTGTGTGTTGTGTGTATTGGGTTGTGCTGACAGTGTGTGGTTCTGAGTGTGCTCTATATGGTATGTTTGTGGTTGTGTGTGTTATGTGTCGTTTGTTGAATGCATGTCGTGTGCGTTCTTGGGGGTTGTATGGTTCTGTATGAGTTGTGGGTGTTTTGTGTGTGTGACTGTGATTTGTGTGTGGCTGTGTTAGAGAGGTTGTGTGTGTGTTTGGCGGCTTGAGCTATGCGCATGAGGGGAGACATGTTGACTGTGTGGTTGTGCTTGCTTTGGGTGTCTCATGGAGGGTGCAGTATGTACCTGTGCAAAGACTTTCATGTGTATTGTGAGCAGTTTTGTGCCTTGAAGTATGTGCTGTGAGTGTCCGGTCTGTTGTGTGCTTCTGTGTTGTGCTCCTGTGTGAGGATATATGTGTGGTGTGTCTGCTTGGTTGTGTGTGTTGCGTGTAATGCACCAAGTGTGTGCTAAGTGTGATCTTTTTTTTGTGTGTGTGTTTTGCCTTTGTTTAATGTGTGCTGTGTGTCTTTTGCGTGGGTGAATGTGATTTCCGTGTGATTGTGTTTGAGTGGATTTGTGTGCGTTTGTTTGTTATGTGTGTGATGTCAGATGTGTTGTCTGTGTTTGGTTGTGCTTGTTTAGTGTTCCTCGTTGTGTGTGCTGTGTATACTCTCTCAAATGTGGTTTCTGTGTCTTGTGGGCTATTAGGTGCTTTGTTGTGTCTGCTGTGTGTCCTGTGACTTTTGTTTTGTTACTGTATGGGTTTTGTGCACGTGTGCTTTACGTAGTGCTTTCCTGGGTGGATACGTGCGTGGGGTGTCTGTGTGTGACTGTGCACGTGGTGTGTCGTGTGTGACGTGTGCGCTACGGGCTGTGATGTGTAGCGTGTGAAATGTGTGTTTTGTGTGTCTGTCGGGTTTGTTGTGTGTCTGGGGTGCTGCCAGAGTTGGTCTATGGTAGTGATTTGTGGTGTTTGTTTGTGTTTCTGTGTGTATTCTGTGGTGCCATGCGGTGTGCCATGTGTTCTTGAGTGTTTTGTGTTGTGTTGTAAGTGATCTGTGCGTCTTGTTTGTTTTCTGTGTGTTGTGTACGAAATGTGCGTGGTATGGGTTATTTACAGCTTGTTGATCGCCTTGTGCTCTGCGTTTTGATCTGGGTCATGTCATGTGTGATATGTGCAGTTTTGAGCTTTGTGTTGTGTGAATTGAGTGGATCCTGTGGTGTTGTATATTTTGCCTTTCGATGAGCTTTCTGTTGGTGGTTGTGTTGTGTGTCTGGTGCGTGGCCTCCTTTGTCACGCTCAGGGTGAAATGTGTCTTTCTCTGTGTTGTGTGTTGTGTTACGTACTGTGTTCTGGGTTGTGTGTGCTGTGTACATGCTTTCCTGTGTGTTACGTATGGGGAAGGTGTTGGGTTGTCTGGGTATTTTGGGCATTGTGTGTGATGTTAATTGTGTGGTGTGTGTGATGTGCGTGTGTGCTTATTGTGTGTGTGATGTGTGTATTGGGTTGTGTTGACAGTGTGTGGTTCTGAGTGTGCTCTATATGGTATGCTTTTGGTTGTGTGTGTTATGTGTCGTGTGTTGAGTGCATGTCGTGTGCGTTCCTGGCGGTTGTGGGTGGTTCTGTATGAGTTGCGGGTGTTTTGTGTGTGTGACTGTGATTTGTGTGTGGCTGTGTTAGAGAGGTTGTGTGTGTGTTTGGCGGCTTGAGCTATGCGCATGAGGGGAGACATGTTGACTGTGTGGTTGTGCTTGCTTTGGGTGTCTCATGGAGTGTGCAGTATGTACCTGTGCAAAGACTTTCATGTGTATTGTGAGCAGTTTTGTGCCTTTGAGTATGTGCTGTGTCTCGGGTCTGTTGTGTGCTTCTGTGTTGTGCTCCTGTGTGAGGATATATGTGTGGTGTGTCTGCTTGGTTGTGTGTGTTGCGTGTAATGCACCAAGTGTGTCCTACGTGTGATCTTTGTTTTTTTGGGTGTGTTTTGCCTTTGTTTAATGTGTGCTGTGTGTCTTTTGCGTGGGTGAATGTGATTTCCGTGTGATTGTGTTTGAGTGGATTTGTGTGCGTTTGTTTGTTAAGTGTGTGATGTGAGATGTGTTGTCTGTGTGTGGTTGTGCTTGTTTAGTGTGCCTCGTTGTGTGTGCTCTGTATACTCTCTCAAATGTGGTTTCTGTGTCTTGTGGGCTATTATGTGCTTTGTTGTGTCTGCTGTGTGTCCTGTGACTTTTGTTTTGTTACTGTATGGGTTTTGTGCACGTGTGCTTTGCGTACTGCTTTCCAAGGTGGATACGTGCGTGGGGTGTCTGTGTGTGACTGTGCACGTGGTGTGTCGTGTGTGACATGTGCGCTATGGGCTGTGATGTGTAGCGTGTGAAATGTGTGTTTTGTGTGTCTGTCGGGTTTGTTGTGTGTCTGGGGTCTGCCAGATTTGTTGGTCTATGGTAGTGATTTGTGGTGTTTGTTTTGTGTTTCTGTGTGTATTCTGTTGTGCCATGCGCTGTGCCATGTGTTCTTGAGTGTTTTGTGTTGTGTTGTATGTGATCTGTGCGTCTTGTTTGTTTTCTGTGTGTTGTGTACGAAATGTGCATAGTATGGGTTACTTACTGCTTGTTGATCGCCTTGTGCTCTGCGTTTTGATCTGGGGCATGTTATGTGTGATATGTGCAGGTTTGATCTTTGTGTTGTGTGAATTGGGTGGATCCTGTGGTGTTGTATATTTTGCCTTTCGATGAGCTTTCTGTTGGTGGTTGTGTTGTGTGTCTGGTGCGTGGCCTCCTTTGTCACGCTCAGGGTGAAATGTGTCTTTCTCTGTGTTGTGTGTTGTGTTACGTACTGTGTTCTGGGTTGTGTGTGCTGTGTACATGCTTTCCTGTGTGTTACGTATGGGGAAGGTGTTGGTTGGTCTGGGTATTTTGGGCATTGTGTGTGATGTTAATTGTGTGGTGTGTGTGATGTGCTTGTGTGCTTATTGTGTGTGTGTTGTGTGTATTGGGTTGTGCCGACAGTGTGTGGTTCTGAGTGTGCTCTATATGGTATGTTTGTGGTTGTGTGTGTTATGTGTCATGCATTGAGTGCATGTCGTGTGCGTTCTTGGCGGTTGTGTGTGGTTCTGTATGTGCTGTGGGTGTTTTGTGTGTGTGACTGTGATTTGTGTGTGGCTGTGTTAGAGAAGTTGTGTGTGTGTTTGGCGGCTTGAGCTATGCGCATGAGGGGAGACATGTTGACTGTGTGGTTGTGCTTGCTTTGGGTGTCTCATGGAGTGTGCAGTATGTACCTGTGCAAAGACTTTCATGTGTATTGTGAGCAGTTTTGTGCCTTGAAGTATGTGCTGTGAGTCTCGGGTCTGTTGTGTGCTTCTGTGCTGTGCTCCTGTGTGAGGATATATGTGTGGTGTGTCTGCTTGGTTGTGTGTGTTGCGTGTAATGCACCAAGTGTGCGCTAAGTCTGATCTTTGTTTTTTTGTGTGTGTTTTGCCTTGGTTTTATGTGTGCTGTGTGTCTTTTGCGTGGGTGAATGTGATTTCCGTGTGATTGTGTTTGAGTGGATTTGTGTGCGTTTGTTTGTTAAGTGTGTGATGTGAGATGTGTTGTCTGTGTGTGGTTGTGCTTGTTTAGTGTGCCTCGTTGTGTGTGCTCTGTATACTCTCTCAAATGTGGTTTCTGTGTCTTGTGAGCTATTATGTGCTTTGTTGTGTCTGTGTGTGTCCTGTGACTTTTGTTTTGTTACTGTATGGGTTTTGTGCACGTGTGCTTTGCATAGTGCTTTCCTGGGTGGATACGTGCATGGGGTGTCTGTGTGTGACTGTGCACGTGGTGTGTCGTGTGTGACGTGTGCGCTATGGGCTGTGATGTGTAGCGTGTGAAATGTGTGTTTTGTGTGTCTGTCGGGTTTGTTGTGTGTCTGGGGTCTGCCAGATTTGTTGGTCTATGGTAGTGATTTGTGGTGTTTGTTTTGTGTTTCTGTGTGTATTCTGTTGTGCCATGTGCTGTGCCATGTGTTCTTCAGTGTTTTGTGTTGTGTTGTATGTGATCTGTGCGTCTTGTTTGTTTTCTGTGTGTTGTGTACGAAATGTGCGTAGTATGGGTTACTTACTGCTTGTTGATCGCCTTGTGCTCTGCGTTTTGATCTGGGGCATGTTATGTGTGATATGTGCAGGTTTGATCTTTGTGTTGTGTGAATTGGGTGGATCCTGTGGTGTTGTATATTTTGCCTTTCGATGAGCTTTCTGTTGGTGGTTGTGTTGTGTGTCTGGTGCGTGGCCTCCTTTGTCACGCTCAGGGTGAAATGTGTCTTTCTCTGTGTTGTGTGTTGTGTTACGTACTGTGTTCTGGGTTGTGTGTGCTGTGTACATGCTTTCCTGTGTGTTACGTATGGGGAAGGTGTTGGTTGGTCTGGGTATTTTGGGCATTGTGTGTGATGTTAATTGTGTGGTGTGTGTGATGTGCTTGTGTGCTTATTGTGTGTGTGTTGTGTGTATTGGGTTGTGCTGACAGTGTGTGGTTCTGAGTGTGCTCTATATGGTATGTTTGTGGTTGTGTGTGTTATGTGTCGTTTGTTGAATGCATGTCGTGTGCGTTCTTGGGGGTTGTATGGTTCTGTATGAGTTGTGGGTGTTTTGTGTGTGTGACTGTGATTTGTGTGTGGCTGTGTTAGAGAGGTTGTGTGTGTGTTTGGCGGCTTGAGCTATGCGCATGAGGGGAGACATGTTGACTGTGTGGTTGTGCTTGCTTTGGGTGTCTCATGGAGGGTGCAGTATGTACCTGTGCAAAGACTTTCATGTGTATTGTGAGCAGTTTTGTGCCTTGAAGTATGTGCTGTGAGTGTCCGGTCTGTTGTGTGCTTCTGTGTTGTGCTCCTGTGTGAGGATATATGTGTGGTGTGTCTGCTTGGTTGTGTGTGTTGCGTGTAATGCACCAAGTGTGTGCTAAGTGTGATCTTTGTTTTTTTGTGTGTGTTTTGCCTTTGTTTAATGTGTGCTGTGTGTCTTTTGCGTGGGTGAATGTGATTTCCGTCTGATTGTGTTTGAGTGGATTTGTGTGCGTTTGTTTGTTATGTGTGTGATGTCAGATGTGTTGTCTGTGTTTGGTTGTGCTTGTTTAGTGTTCCTCGTTGTGTGTGCTGTGTATACTCTCTCAAATGTGGTTTCTGTGTCTTGTGGGCTATTAGGTGCTTTGTTGTGTCTGCTGTGTGTCCTGTGACTTTTGTTTTGTTACTGTATGGGTTTTGTGCACGTGTGCTTTACGTAGTGCTCTCCTGGGTGGATACGTGCGTGGGGTGTCTGTGTGTGACTGTGCACGTGGTGTGTCGTGTGTGACGTGTGCGCTACGGGCTGTGATGTGTAGCGTGTGAAATGTGTGTTTTGTGTGTCTGTCGGGTTTGTTGTGTGTCTGGGGTGCTGCCAGAGTTGGTCTATGGTAGTGATTTGTGGTGTTTGTTTGTGTTTCTGTGTGTATTCTGTGGTGCCATGCGGTGTGCCATGTGTTCTTGAGTGTTTTGTGTTGTGTTGTAAGTGATCTGTGCGTCTTGTTTGTTTTCTGTGTGTTGTGTACGAAATGTGCGTGGTATGGGTTATTTACAGCTTGTTGATCGCCTTGTGCTCTGCGTTTTGATCTGGGTCATGTCATGTGTGATATGTGCAGTTTTGAGCTTTGTGTTGTGTGAATTGAGTGGATCCTGTGGTGTTGTATATTTTGCCTTTCGATGAGCTTTCTGTTGGTGGTTGTGTTGTGTGTCTGGTGCGTGGCCTCCTTTGTCACGCTCAGGGTGAAATGTGTCTTTCTCTGTGTTGTGTGTTGTGTTACGTACTGTGTTCTGGGTTGTGTGTGCTGTGTACATGCTTTCCTGTGTGTTACGTATGGGGAAGGTGTTGGGTTGTCTGGGTATTTTGGGCATTGTGTGTGATGTTAATTGTGTGGTGTGTGTGATGTGCGTGTGTGCTTATTGTGTGTGTGATGTGTGTATTGGGTTGTGTTGACAGTGTGTGGTTCTGAGTGTGCTCTATATGGTATGCTTTTGGTTGTGTGTGTTATGTGTCGTGTGTTGAGTGCATGTCGTGTGCGTTCCTGGCGGTTGTGGGTGGTTCTGTATGAGTTGCGGGTGTTTTGTGTGTGTGACTGTGATTTGTGTGTGGCTGTGTTAGAGAGGTTGTGTGTGTGTTTGGCGGCTTGAGCTATGCGCATGAGGGGAGACATGTTGACTGTGTGGTTGTGCTTGCTTTGGGTGTCTCATGGAGTGTGCAGTATGTACCTGTGCAAAGACTTTCATGTGTATTGTGAGCAGTTTTGTGCCTTTGAGTATGTGCTGTGTCTCGGGTCTGTTGTGTGCTTCTGTGTTGTGCTCCTGTGTGAGGATATATGTGTGGTGTGTCTGCTTGGTTGTGTGTGTTGCGTGTAATGCACCAAGTGTGTCCTACGTGTGATCTTTGTTTTTTTGGGTGTGTTTTGCCTTTGTTTAATGTGTGCTGTGTGTCTTTTGCGTGGGTGAATGTGATTTCCGTGTGATTGTGTTTGAGTGGATTTGTGTGCGTTTGTTTGTTATGTGTGTGATGTCAGATGTGTTGTCTGTGTTTGGTTGTGCTTGTTTAGTGTTCCTCGTTGTGTGTGCTGTGTATACTCTCTCAAATGTGGTTTCTGTGTCTTGTGGGCTATTATGTGCTTTGTTGTGTCTGCTGTGTGTCCTGTGACTTTTGTTTTGTTACTGTATGGGTTTTGTGCACGTGTGCTTTGCGTACTGCTTTCCAAGGTGGATACGTGCGTGGGGTGTCTGTGTGTGACTGTGCACGTGGTGTGTCGTGTGTGACATGTGCGCTATGGGCTGTGATGTGTAGCGTGTGAAATGTGTGTTTTGTGTGTCTGTCGGGTTTGTTGTGTGTCTGGGGTCTGCCAGATTTGTTGGTCTATGGTAGTGATTTGTGGTGTTTGTTTTGTGTTTCTGTGTGTATTCTGTTGTGCCATGCGCTGTGCCATGTGTTCTTGAGTGTTTTGTGTTGTGTTGTATGTGATCTGTGCGTCTTGTTTGTTTTCTGTGTGTTGTGTACGAAATGTGCGTAGTATGGGTTACTTACTGCTTGTTGATCGCCTTGTGCTCTGCGTTTTGATCTGGGGCATGTTATGTGTGATATGTGCAGGTTTGATCTTTGTGTTGTGTGAATTGGGTGGATCCTGTGGTGTTGTATATTTTGCCTTTCGATGAGCTTTCTGTTGGTGGTTGTGTTGTGTGTCTGGTGCGTGGCCTCCTTTGTCACGCTCAGGGTGAAATGTGTCTTTCTCTGTGTTGTGTGTTGTGTTACGTACTGTGTTCTGGGTTGTGTGTGCTGTGTACATGCTTTCCTGTGTGTTACGTATGGGGAAGGTGTTGGTTGGTCTGGGTATTTTGGGCATTGTGTGTGATGTTAATTGTGTGGTGTGTGTGATGTGCTTGTGTGCTTATTGTGTGTGTGTTGTGTGTATTGGGTTGTGCCGACAGTGTGTGGTTCTGAGTGTGCTCTATATGGTATGTTTGTGGTTGTGTGTGTTATGTGTCATGCGTTGAGTGCATGTCGTGTGCGTTCTTGGCGGTTGTGGGTGGTTCTGTATGTGCTGTGGGTGTTTTGTGTGTGTGACTGTGATTTGTGTGTGGCTGTGTTAGAGAAGTTGTGTGTGTGTTTGGCGGCTTGAGCTATGCGCATGAGGGGAGACATGTTGACTGTGTGGTTGTGCTTGCTTTGGGTGTCTCATGGAGTGTGCAGTATGTACCTGTGCAAAGACTTTCATGTGTATTGTGAGCAGTTTTGTGCCTTGAAGTATGTGCTGTGAGTCTCGGGTCTGTTGTGTGCTTCTGTGCTGTGCTCCTGTGTGAGGATATATGTGTGGTGTGTCTGCTTGGTTGTGTGTGTTGCGTGTAATGCACCAAGTGTGCGCTAAGTGTGATCTTTGTTTTTTTGTGTGTGTTTTGCCTTGGTTTTATGTGTGCTGTGTGTCTTTTGCGTGGGTGAATGTGATTTCCGTGTGATTGTGTTTGAGTGGATTTGTGTGCGTTTGTTTGTTAAGTGTGTGATGTGAGATGTGTTGTCTGTGTGTGGTTGTGCTTGTTTAGTGTGCCTCGTTGTGTGTGCTCTGTATACTCTCTCAAATGTGGTTTCTGTGTCTTGTGAGCTATTATGTGCTTTGTTGTGTCTGTGTGTGTCCTGTGACTTTTGTTTTGTTACTGTATGGGTTTTGTGCACGTGTGCTTTGCATAGTGCTTTCCTGGGTGGATACGTGCATGGGGTGTCTGTGTGTGACTGTGCACGTGGTGTGTCGTGTGTGACATGTGCGCTATGGGCTGTGATGTGTAGCGTGTGAAATGTGTGTTTTGTGTGTCTGTCGGGTTTGTTGTGTGTCTGGGGTCTGCCAGATTTGTTGGTCTATGGTAGTGATTTGTGGTGTTTGTTTTGTGTTTCTGTGTGTATTCTGTTGTGCCATGTGCTGTGCCATGTGTTCTTCAGTGTTTTGTGTTGTGTTGTATGTGATCTGTGCGTCTTGTTTGTTTTCTGTGTGTTGTGTACGAAATGTGCGTAGTATGGGTTACTTACTGCTTGTTGATCGCCTTGTGCTCTGCGTTTTGATCTGGGGCATGTTATGTGTGATATGTGCAGGTTTGATCTTTGTGTTGTGTGAATTGGGTGGATCCTGTGGTGTTGTATATTTTGCCTTTCGATGAGCTTTCTGTTGGTGGTTGTGTTGTGTGTCTGGTGCGTGGCCTCCTTTGTCACGCTCAGGGTGAAATGTGTCTTTCTCTGTGTTGTGTGTTGTGTTACGTACTGTGTTCTGGGTTGTGTGTGCTGTGTACATGCTTTCCTGTGTGTTACGTATGGGGAAGGTGTTGGTTGGTCTGGGTATTTTGGGCATTGTGTGTGATGTTAATTGTGTGGTGTGTGTGATGTGCTTGTGTGCTTATTGTGTGTGTGTTGTGTGTATTGGGTTGTGCTGACAGTGTGTGGTTCTGAGTGTGCTCTATATGGTATGTTTGTGGTTGTGTGTGTTATGTGTCGTTTGTTGAATGCATGTCGTGTGCGTTCTTGGGGGTTGTATGGTTCTGTATGAGTTGTGGGTGTTTTGTGTGTGTGACTGTGATTTGTGTGTGGCTGTGTTAGAGAGGTTGTGTGTGTGTTTGGCGGCTTGAGCTATGCGCATGAGGGGAGACATGTTGACTGTGTGGTTGTGCTTGCTTTGGGTGTCTCATGGAGGGTGCAGTATGTACCTGTGCAAAGACTTTCATGTGTATTGTGAGCAGTTTTGTGCCTTGAAGTATGTGCTGTGAGTGTCCGGTCTGTTGTGTGCTTCTGTGTTGTGCTCCTGTGTGAGGATATATGTGTGGTGTGTCTGCTTGGTTGTGTGTGTTGCGTGTAATGCACCAAGTGTGTGCTAAGTGTGATCTTTGTTTTTTTGTGTGTGTTTTGCCTTGGTTTAATGTGTGCTGTGTGTCTTTTGCGTGGGTGAATGTGATTTCCGTCTGATTGTGTTTGAGTGGATTTGTGTGCGTTTGTTTGTTATGTGTGTGATGTCAGATGTGTTGTCTGTGTTTGGTTGTGCTTGTTTAGTGTTCCTCGTTGTGTGTGCTGTGTATACTCTCTCAAATGTGGTTTCTGTGTCTTGTGGGCTATTAGGCGCTTTGTTGTGTCTGCTGTGTGTCCTGTGACTTTTGTTTTGTTACTGTATGGGTTTTGTGCACGTGTGCTTTACGTAGTGCTTTCCTGGGTGGATACGTGCGTGGGGTGTCTGTGTGTGACTGTGCACGTGGTGTGTCGTGTGTGACGTGTGCGCTACGGGCTGTGATGTGTAGCGTGTGAAATGTGTGTTTTGTGTGTCTGTCGGGTTTGTTGTGTGTCTGGGGTGCTGCCAGAGTTGGTCTATGGTAGTGATTTGTGGTGTTTGTTTGTGTTTCTGTGTGTATTCTGTGGTGCCATGCGGTGTGCCATGTGTTCTTGAGTGTTTTGTGTTGTGTTGTATGTGATCTGTGCGTCTTATTTGTTTTCTGTGTGTTGTGTACGAAATGTGCGTAGTATGGGTTACTTACTGCTTGTTGATCGCCTTGTGCTCTGCGTTTTGATCTGGGTCATGTCATGTGTGATATGTGCAGTTTTGAGCTTTGTGTTGTGTGAATTGAGTGGATCCTGTGGTGTTGTATATTTTGCCTTTCGATGAGCTTTCTGTTGGTGGTTGTGTTGTGTGTCTGGTGCGTGGCCTCCTTTGTCACGCTCAGGGTGAAATGTGTCTTTCTCTGTGTTGTGTGTTGTGTTACGTACTGTGTTCTGGGTTGTGTGTGCTGTGTACATGCTTTCCTGTGTGTTACGTATGGGGAAGGTGTTGGTTGGTCTGGGTATTTTGGGCATTGTGTGTGATGTTAATTGTGTGGTGTGTGTGATGTGCTTGTGTGCTTATTGTGTGTGTGTTGTGTGTATTGGGTTGTGCCGACAGTGTGTGGTTCTGAGTGTGCTCTATATGGTATGTTTGTGGTTGTGTGTGTTATGTGTCATGCGTTGAGTGCATGTCGTGTGCGTTCTTGGCGGTTGTGGGTGGTTCTGTGTGTGCTGTGGGTGTTTTGTGTGTGTGACTGTGATTTGTGTGTGGCTGTGTTAGAGAAGTTGTGTGTGTGTTTGGCGGCTTGAGCTATGCGCATGAGGGGAGACATGTTGACTGTGTGGTTGTGCTTGCTTTGGGTGTCTCATGGAGTGTGCAGTATGTACCTGTGCAAAGACTTTCATGTGTATTGTGAGCAGTTTTGTGCCTTGAAGTATGTGCTGTGAGTCTCGGGTCTGTTGTGTGCTTCTGTGCTGTGCTCCTGTGTGAGGATATATGTGTGGTGTGTCTGCTTGGTTGTGTGTGTTGCGTGTAATGCACCAAGTGTGCGCTAAGTGTGATCTTTGTTTTTTTGTGTGTGTTTTGCCTTGGTTTTATGTGTGCTGTGTGTCTTTTGCGTGGGTGAATGTGATTTCCGTGTGATTGTGTTTGAGTAGATTTGTGTGCGTTTGTTTGTTAAGTGTGTGATGTGAGATGTGTTGTCTGTGTGTGGTTGTGCTTGTTTAGTGTGCCTCGTTGTGTGTGCTCTGTATACTCTCTCAAATGTGGTTTCTGTGTCTTGTGAGCTATTATGTGCTTTGTTGTGTCTGTGTGTGTCCTGTGACTTTTGTTTTGTTACTGTATGGGTTTTGTGCACGTGTGCTTTGCATAGTGCTTTCCTGGGTGGATACGTGCATGGGGTGTCTGTGTGTGACTGTGCACGTGGTGTGTCGTGTGTGACATGTGCGCTATGGGCTGTGATGTGTAGCGTGTGAAATGTGTGTTTTGTGTGTCTGTCGGGTTTGTTGTGTGTCTGGGGTCTGCCAGATTTGTTGGTCTATGGTAGTGATTTGTGGTGTTTGTTTTGTGTTTCTGTGTGTATTCTGTTGTGCCATGTGCTGTGCCATGTGTTCTTCAGTGTTTTGTGTTGTGTTGTATGTGATCTGTGCGTCTTGTTTGTTTTCTGTGTGTTGTGTACGAAATGTGCGTAGTATGGGTTACTTACTGCTTGTTGATCGCCTTGTGCTCTGCGTTTTGATCTGGGGCATGTTATGTGTGATATGTGCAGGTTTGATCTTTGTGTTGTGTGAATTGGGTGGATCCTGTGGTGTTGTATATTTTGCCTTTCGATGAGCTTTCTGTTGGTGGTTGTGTTGTGTGTCTGGTGCGTGGCCTCCTTTGTCACGCTCAGGGTGAAATGTGTCTTTCTCTGTGTTGTGTGTTGTGTTACGTACTGTGTTCTGGGTTGTGTGTGCTGTGTACATGCTTTCCTGTGTGTTACGTATGGGGAAGGTGTTGGTTGGTCTGGGTATTTTGGGCATTGTGTGTGATGTTAATTGTGTGGTGTGTGTGATGTGCTTGTGTGCTTATTGTGTGTGTGTTGTGTGTATTGGGTTGTGCTGACAGTGTGTGGTTCTGAGTGTGCTCTATATGGTATGTTTGTGGTTGTGTGTGTTATGTGTCGTTTGTTGAATGCATGTCGTGTGCGTTCTTGGGGGTTGTATGGTTCTGTATGAGTTGTGGGTGTTTTGTGTGTGTGACTGTGATTTGTGTGTGGCTGTGTTAGAGAGGTTGTGTGTGTGTTTGGCGGCTTGAGCTATGCGCATGAGGGGAGACATGTTGACTGTGTGGTTGTGCTTGCTTTGGGTGTCTCATGGAGGGTGCAGTATGTACCTGTGCAAAGACTTTCATGTGTATTGTGAGCAGTTTTGTGCCTTGAAGTATGTGCTGTGAGTGTCCGGTCTGTTGTGTGCTTCTGTGTTGTGCTCCTGTGTGAGGATATATGTGTGGTGTGTCTGCTTGGTTGTGTGTGTTGCGTGTAATGCACCAAGTGTGTGCTAAGTGTGATCTTTGTTTTTTTGTGTGTGTTTTGCCTTGGTTTAATGTGTGCTGTGTGTCTTTTGCGTGGGTGAATGTGATTTCCGTCTGATTGTGTTTGAGTGGATTTGTGTGCGTTTGTTTGTTATGTGTGTGATGTCAGATGTGTTGTCTGTGTTTGGTTGTGCTTGTTTAGTGTGCCTCGTTGTGTGTGCTGTGTATACTCTCTCTAATGTGGTTTCTGTGTCTTGTGGGCTATTATGTGCTTTGTTGTGTCTGCTGTGTGTCCTGTGACTTTTGTTTTGTTACTGTATGGGTTTTGTGCACGTGTGCTTTACGTAGTGCTTTCCTGGATGGATACGTGCGTGGGGTGTCTGTGTGTGACTGTGCACTTGGTGTGTCGTGTGTGACGTGTGCGCTACGGGCTGTGATGTGTAGCGTGTGAAATGTGTGTTTTGTGTGTCTGTCGGGTTTGTTGTGTGTCTGGGGTGCTGCCAGAGTTGTTGGTCTATGGTAGTGATTTGTGGTGTTTGTTTTGTGTTTCTGTGTGTATTCTGTTTTGCCATGTGGTGTGCCATGTGTTCTTGAGTGTTTTGTGTTGTGTTGTATGTGATCTGTGCGTCTTATTTGTTTTCTGTGTGTTGTGTACGAAATGTGCGTAGTATGGGTTACTTACTGCTTGTTGATCGCCTTGTGCTCTGCGTTTTGATCTGGGTCATGTCATGTGTGATATGTGCAGTTTTGAGCTTTGTGTTGTGTGAATTGAGTGGATCCTGTGGTGTTGTATATTTTGCCTTTCGATGAGCTTTCTGTTGGTGGTTGTGTTGTGTGTCTGGTGCGTGGCCTCCTTTGTCACGCTCAGGGTGAAATGTGTCTTTCTCTGTGTTGTGTGTTGTGTTACGTACTGTGTTCTGGGTTGTGTGTGCTGTGTACATGCTTTCCTGTGTGTTACGTATGGGGAAGGTGTTGGTTGGTCTGGGTATTTTGGGCATTGTGTGTGATGTTAATTGTGTGGTGTGTGTGATGTGCTTGTGTGCTTATTGTGTGTGTGTTGTGTGTATTGGGTTGTGCCGACAGTGTGTGGTTCTGAGTGTGCTCTATATGGTATGTTTGTGGTTGTGTGTGTTATGTGTCATGCGTTGAGTGCATGTCGTGTGCGTTCTTGGCGGTTGTGGGTGGTTCTGTATGTGCTGTGGGTGTTTTGTGTGTGTGACTGTGATTTGTGTGTGGCTGTGTTAGAGAAGTTGTGTGTGTGTTTGGCGGCTTGAGCTATGCGCATGAGGGGAGACATGTTGACTGTGTGGTTGTGCTTGCTTTGGGTGTCTCATGGAGTGTGCAGTATGTACCTGTGCAAAGACTTTCATGTGTATTGTGAGCAGTTTTGTGCCTTGAAGTATGTGCTGTGAGTCTCGGGTCTGTTGTGTGCTTCTGTGCTGTGCTCCTGTGTGAGGATATATGTGTGGTGTGTCTGCTTGGTTGTGTGTGTTGCGTGTAATGCACCAAGTGTGCGCTAAGTGTGATCTTTGTTTTTTTGTGTGTGTTTTGCCTTGGTTTTATGTGTGCTGTGTGTCTTTTGCGTGGGTGAATGTGATTTCCGTGTGATTGTGTTTGAGTGGATTTGTGTGCGTTTGTTTGTTAAGTGTGTGATGTGAGATGTGTTGTCTGTGTGTGGTTGTGCTTGTTTAGTGTGCCTCGTTGTGTGTGCTCTGTATACTCTCTCAAATGTGGTTTCTGTGTCTTGTGAGCTATTATGTGCTTTGTTGTGTCTGTGTGTGTCCTGTGACTTTTGTTTTGTTACTGTATGGGTTTTGTGCACGTGTGCTTTACGTAGTGCTTTCCTGGGTGGATACGTGCGTGGGGTGTCTGTGTGTGACTGTGCACGTGGTGTGTCGTGTGTGACGTGTGCGCTACGGGCTGTGATGTGTAGCGTGTGAAATGTGTGTTTTGTGTGTCTGTCGGGTTTGTTGTGTGTCTGGGGTGCTGCCAGAGTTGGTCTATGGTAGTGATTTGTGGTGTTTGTTTGTGTTTCTGTGTGTATTCTGTGGTGCCATGCGGTGTGCCATGTGTTCTTGAGTGTTTTGTGTTGTGTTGTAAGTGATCTGTGCGTCTTGTTTGTTTTCTGTGTGTTGTGTACGAAATGTGCGTGGTATGGGTTAGTTACAACTTGTTGATCGCCTTGTGCTCTGCGTTTTGATCTGGGTCATGTCATGTGTGATATGTGCAGTTTTGAGCTTTGTGTTGTGTGAATTGAGTGGATCCTGTGGTGTTGTATATTTTGCCTTTCGATGAGCTTTCTGTTGGTGGTTGTGTTGTGTGTCTGGTGCGTGGCCTCCTTTGTCACGCTCAGGGTGAAATGTGTCTTTCTCTGTGTTGTGTGTTGTGTTACGTACTGTGTTCTGGGTTGTGTGTGCTGTGTACATGCTTTCCTGTGTGTTACGTATGGGGAAGGTGTTGGGTTGTCTGGGTATTTTGGGCATTGTGTGTGATGTTAATTGTGTGGTGTGTGTGATGTGCGTGTGTGCTTATTGTGTGTGTGATGTGTGTATTGGGTTGTGTTGACAGTGTGTGGTTCTGAGTGTGCTCTATATGGTATGCTTTTGGTTGTGTGTGTTATGTGTCGTGTGTTGAGTGCATGTCGTGTGCGTTCCTGGCGGTTGTGGGTGGTTCTGTATGAGTTGCGGGTGTTTTGTGTGTGTGACTGTGATTTGTGTGTGGCTGTGTTAGAGAGGTTGTGTGTGTGTTTGGCGGCTTGAGCTATGCGCATGAGGGGAGACATGTTGACTGTGTGGTTGTGCTTGCTTTGGGTGTCTCATGGAGTGTGCAGTATGTACCTGTGCAAAGACTTTCATGTGTATTGTGAGCAGTTTTGTGCCTTTGAGTATGTGCTGTGTCTCGGGTCTGTTGTGTGCTTCTGTGCTGTGCTCCTGTGTGAGGATATATGTGTGGTGTGTCTGCTTGGTTGTGTGTGTTGCGTGTAATTCACCAAGTGTGTCCTACGTGTGATCTTTGTTTTTTTGGGTGTGTTTTGCCTTTGTTTAATGTGTGCTGTGTGTCTTTTGCGTGGGTGAATGTGATTTCCGTGTAATTGTGTTTGAGTGGATTTGTGTGCGTTTGTTTGTTATGTGTGTGATGTCAGATGTGTTGTCTGTGTTTGGTTGTGCTTGTTTAGTGTTCCTCGTTGTGTGTGCTGTGTATACTCTCTCAAATGTGGTTTCTGTGTCTTGTGGGCTATTATGTGCTTTGTTGTGTCTGCTGTGTGTCCTGTGACTTTTGTTTTGTTACTGTATGGGTTTTGTGCACGTGTGCTTTGCGTACTGCTTTCCAAGGTGGATACGTGCGTGGGGTGTCTGTGTGTGACTGTGCACGTGGTGTGTCGTGTGTGACATGTGCGCTATGGGCTGTGATGTGTAGCGTGTGAAATGTGTGTTTTGTGTGTCTGTCGGGTTTGTTGTGTGTCTGGGGTCTGCCAGATTTGTTGGTCTATGGTAGTGATTTGTGGTGTTTGTTTTGTGTTTCTGTGTGTATTCTGTTGTGCCATGCGCTGTGCCATGTGTTCTTGAGTGTTTTGTGTTGTGTTGTATGTGATCTGTGCGTCTTGTTTGTTTTCTGTGTGTTGTGTACGAAATGTGCGTAGTATGGGTTACTTACTGCTTGTTGATCGCCTTGTGCTCTGCGTTTTGATCTGGGGCATGTTATGTGTGATATGTGCAGGTTTGATCTTTGTGTTGTGTGAATTGGGTGGATCCTGTGGTGTTGTATATTTTGCCTTTCGATGAGCTTTCTGTTGGTGGTTGTGTTGTGTGTCTGGTGCGTGGCCTCCTTTGTCACGCTCAGGGTGAAATGTGTCTTTCTCTGTGTTGTGTGTTGTGTTACGTACTGTGTTCTGGGTTGTGTGTGCTGTGTACATGCTTTCCTGTGTGTTACGTATGGGGAAGGTGTTGGTTGGTCTGGGTATTTTGGGCATTGTGTGTGATGTTAATTGTGTGGTGTGTGTGATGTGCTTGTGTGCTTATTGTGTGTGTGTTGTGTGTATTGGGTTGTGCCGACAGTGTGTGGTTCTGAGTGTGCTCTATATGGTATGTTTGTGGTTGTGTGTGTTATGTGTCATGCGTTGAGTGCATGTCGTGTGCGTTCTTGGCGGTTGTGGGTGGTTCTGTATGTGCTGTGGGTGTTTTGTGTGTGTGACTGTGATTTGTGTGTGGCTGTGTTAGAGAAGTTGTGTGTGTGTTTGGCGGCTTGAGCTATGCGCATGAGGGGAGACATGTTGACTGTGTGGTTGTGCTTGCTTTGGGTGTCTCATGGAGTGTGCAGTATGTACCTGTGCAAAGACTTTCATGTGTATTGTGAGCAGTTTTGTGCCTTGAAGTATGTGCTGTGAGTCTCGGGTCTGTTGTGTGCTTCTGTGCTGTGCTCCTGTGTGAGGATATATGTGTGGTGTGTCTGCTTGGTTGTGTGTGTTGCGTGTAATGCACCAAGTGTGCGCTAAGTGTGATCTTTGTTTTTTTGTGTGTGTTTTGCCTTGGTTTTATGTGTGCTGTGTGTCTTTTGCGTGGGTGAATGTGATTTCCGTGTGATTGTGTTTGAGTGGATTTGTGTGCGTTTGTTTGTTAAGTGTGTGATGTGAGATGTGTTGTCTGTGTGTGGTTGTGCTTGTTTAGTGTGCCTCGTTGTGTGTGCTCTGTATACTCTCTCAAATGTGGTTTCTGTGTCTTGTGAGCTATTATGTGCTTTGTTGTGTCTGTGTGTGTCCTGTGACTTTTGTTTTGTTACTGTATGGGTTTTGTGCACGTGTGCTTTGCATAGTGCTTTCCTGGGTGGATACGTGCATGGGGTGTCTGTGTGTGACTGTGCACGTGGTGTGTCGTGTGTGACATGTGCGCTATGGGCTGTGATGTGTAGCGTGTGAAATGTGTGTTTTGTGTGTCTGTCGGGTTTGTTGTGTGTCTGGGGTCTGCCAGATTTGTTGGTCTATGGTAGTGATTTGTGGTGTTTGTTTTGTGTTTCTGTGTGTATTCTGTTGTGCCATGTGCTGTGCCATGTGTTCTTCAGTGTTTTGTGTTGTGTTGTATGTGATCTGTGCGTCTTGTTTGTTTTCTGTGTGTTGTGTACGAAATGTGCGTAGTATGGGTTACTTACTGCTTGTTGATCGCCTTGTGCTCTGCGTTTTGATCTGGGGCATGTTATGTGTGATATGTGCAGGTTTGATCTTTGTGTTGTGTGAATTGGGTGGATCCTGTGGTGTTGTATATTTTGCCTTTCGATGAGCTTTCTGTTGGTGGTTGTGTTGTGTGTCTGGTGCGTGGCCTCCTTTGTCACGCTCAGGGTGAAATGTGTCTTTCTCTGTGTTGTGTGTTGTGTTACGTACTGTGTTCTGGGTTGTGTGTGCTGTGTACATGCTTTCCTGTGTGTTACGTATGGGGAAGGTGTTGGTTGGTCTGGGTATTTTGGGCATTGTGTGTGATGTTAATTGTGTGGTGTGTGTGATGTGCTTGTGTGCTTATTGTGTGTGTGTTGTGTGTATTGGGTTGTGCTGACAGTGTGTGGTTCTGAGTGTGCTCTATATGGTATGTTTGTGGTTGTGTGTGTTATGTGTCGTTTGTTGAATGCATGTCGTGTGCGTTCTTGGGGGTTGTATGGTTCTGTATGAGTTGTGGGTGTTTTGTGTGTGTGACTGTGATTTGTGTGTGGCTGTGTTAGAGAGGTTGTGTGTGTGTTTGGCGGCTTGAGCTATGCGCATGAGGGGAGACATGTTGACTGTGTGGTTGTGCTTGCTTTGGGTGTCTCATGGAGGGTGCAGTATGTACCTGTGCAAAGACTTTCATGTGTATTGTGAGCAGTTTTGTGCCTTGAAGTATGTGCTGTGAGTGTCCGGTCTGTTGTGTGCTTCTGTGTTGTGCTCCTGTGTGAGGATATATGTGTGGTGTGTCTGCTTGGTTGTGTGTGTTGCGTGTAATGCACCAAGTGTGTGCTAAGTGTGATCTTTGTTTTTTTGTGTGTGTTTTGCCTTGGTTTAATGTGTGCTGTGTGTCTTTTGCGTGGGTGAATGTGATTTCCGTCTGATTGTGTTTGAGTGGATTTGTGTGCGTTTGTTTGTTATGTGTGTGATGTCAGATGTGTTGTCTGTGTTTGGTTGTGCTTGTTTAGTGTTCCTCGTTGTGTGTGCTGTGTATACTCTCTCAAATGTGGTTTCTGTGTCTTGTGGGCTATTAGGCGCTTTGTTGTGTCTGCTGTGTGTCCTGTGACTTTTGTTTTGTTACTGTATGGGTTTTGTGCACGTGTGCTTTACGTAGTGCTTTCCTGGGTGGATACGTGCGTGGGGTGTCTGTGTGTGACTGTGCACGTGGTGTGTCGTGTGTGACGTGTGCGCTACGGGCTGTGATGTGTAGCGTGTGAAATGTGTGTTTTGTGTGTCTGTCGGGTTTGTTGTGTGTCTGGGGTGCTGCCAGAGTTGGTCTATGGTAGTGATTTGTGGTGTTTGTTTGTGTTTCTGTGTGTATTCTGTGGTGCCATGCGGTGTGCCATGTGTTCTTGAGTGTTTTGTGTTGTGTTGTATGTGATCTGTGCGTCTTATTTGTTTTCTGTGTGTTGTGTACGAAATGTGCGTAGTATGGGTTACTTACTGCTTGTTGATCGCCTTGTGCTCTGCGTTTTGATCTGGGTCATGTCATGTGTGATATGTGCAGTTTTGAGCTTTGTGTTGTGTGAATTGAGTGGATCCTGTGGTGTTGTATATTTTGCCTTTCGATGAGCTTTCTGTTGGTGGTTGTGTTGTGTGTCTGGTGCGTGGCCTCCTTTGTCACGCTCAGGGTGAAATGTGTCTTTCTCTGTGTTGTGTGTTGTGTTACGTACTGTGTTCTGGGTTGTGTGTGCTGTGTACATGCTTTCCTGTGTGTTACGTATGGGGAAGGTGTTGGTTGGTCTGGGTATTTTGGGCATTGTGTGTGATGTTAATTGTGTGGTGTGTGTGATGTGCTTGTGTGCTTATTGTGTGTGTGTTGTGTGTATTGGGTTGTGCCGACAGTGTGTGGTTCTGAGTGTGCTCTATATGGTATGTTTGTGGTTGTGTGTGTTATGTGTCATGCGTTGAGTGCATGTCGTGTGCGTTCTTGGCGGTTGTGGGTGGTTCTGTGTGTGCTGTGGGTGTTTTGTGTGTGTGACTGTGATTTGTGTGTGGCTGTGTTAGAGAAGTTGTGTGTGTGTTTGGCGGCTTGAGCTATGCGCATGAGGGGAGACATGTTGACTGTGTGGTTGTGCTTGCTTTGGGTGTCTCATGGAGTGTGCAGTATGTACCTGTGCAAAGACTTTCATGTGTATTGTGAGCAGTTTTGTGCCTTGAAGTATGTGCTGTGAGTCTCGGGTCTGTTGTGTGCTTCTGTGCTGTGCTCCTGTGTGAGGATATATGTGTGGTGTGTCTGCTTGGTTGTGTGTGTTGCGTGTAATGCACCAAGTGTGCGCTAAGTGTGATCTTTGTTTTTTTGTGTGTGTTTTGCCTTGGTTTTATGTGTGCTGTGTGTCTTTTGCGTGGGTGAATGTGATTTCCGTGTGATTGTGTTTGAGTAGATTTGTGTGCGTTTGTTTGTTAAGTGTGTGATGTGAGATGTGTTGTCTGTGTGTGGTTGTGCTTGTTTAGTGTGCCTCGTTGTGTGTGCTCTGTATACTCTCTCAAATGTGGTTTCTGTGTCTTGTGAGCTATTATGTGCTTTGTTGTGTCTGTGTGTGTCCTGTGACTTTTGTTTTGTTACTGTATGGGTTTTGTGCACGTGTGCTTTGCATAGTGCTTTCCTGGGTGGATACGTGCATGGGGTGTCTGTGTGTGACTGTGCACGTGGTGTGTCGTGTGTGACATGTGCGCTATGGGCTGTGATGTGTAGCGTGTGAAATGTGTGTTTTGTGTGTCTGTCGGGTTTGTTGTGTGTCTGGGGTCTGCCAGATTTGTTGGTCTATGGTAGTGATTTGTGGTGTTTGTTTTGTGTTTCTGTGTGTATTCTGTTGTGCCATGTGCTGTGCCATGTGTTCTTCAGTGTTTTGTGTTGTGTTGTATGTGATCTGTGCGTCTTGTTTGTTTTCTGTGTGTTGTGTACGAAATGTGCGTAGTATGGGTTACTTACTGCTTGTTGATCGCCTTGTGCTCTGCGTTTTGATCTGGGGCATGTTATGTGTGATATGTGCAGGTTTGATCTTTGTGTTGTGTGAATTGGGTGGATCCTGTGGTGTTGTATATTTTGCCTTTCGATGAGCTTTCTGTTGGTGGTTGTGTTGTGTGTCTGGTGCGTGGCCTCCTTTGTCACGCTCAGGGTGAAATGTGTCTTTCTCTGTGTTGTGTGTTGTGTTACGTACTGTGTTCTGGGTTGTGTGTGCTGTGTACATGCTTTCCTGTGTGTTACGTATGGGGAAGGTGTTGGTTGGTCTGGGTATTTTGGGCATTGTGTGTGATGTTAATTGTGTGGTGTGTGTGATGTGCTTGTGTGCTTATTGTGTGTGTGTTGTGTGTATTGGGTTGTGCTGACAGTGTGTGGTTCTGAGTGTGCTCTATATGGTATGTTTGTGGTTGTGTGTGTTATGTGTCGTTTGTTGAATGCATGTCGTGTGCGTTCTTGGGGGTTGTATGGTTCTGTATGAGTTGTGGGTGTTTTGTGTGTGTGACTGTGATTTGTGTGTGGCTGTGTTAGAGAGGTTGTGTGTGTGTTTGGCGGCTTGAGCTATGCGCATGAGGGGAGACATGTTGACTGTGTGGTTGTGCTTGCTTTGGGTGTCTCATGGAGGGTGCAGTATGTACCTGTGCAAAGACTTTCATGTGTATTGTGAGCAGTTTTGTGCCTTGAAGTATGTGCTGTGAGTGTCCGGTCTGTTGTGTGCTTCTGTGTTGTGCTCCTGTGTGAGGATATATGTGTGGTGTGTCTGCTTGGTTGTGTGTGTTGCGTGTAATGCACCAAGTGTGTGCTAAGTGTGATCTTTGTTTTTTTGTGTGTGTTTTGCCTTTGTTTAATGTGTGCTGTGTGTCTTTTGCGTGGGTGAATGTGATTTCCGTCTGATTGTGTTTGAGTGGATTTGTGTGCGTTTGTTTGTTATGTGTGTGATGTCAGATGTGTTGTCTGTGTTTGGTTGTGCTTGTTTAGTGTGCCTCGTTGTGTGTGCTGTGTATACTCTCTCTAATGTGGTTTCTGTGTCTTGTGGGCTATTATGTGCTTTGTTGTGTCTGCTGTGTGTCCTGTGACTTTTGTTTTGTTACTGTATGGGTTTTGTGCACGTGTGCTTTACGTAGTGCTTTCCTGGATGGATACGTGCGTGGGGTGTATGTGTGTGACTGTGCACTTGGTGTGTCGTGTGTGACGTGTGCGCTACGGGCTGTGATGTGTAGCGTGTGAAATGTGTGTTTTGTGTGTCTGTCGGGTTTGTTGTGTGTCTGGGGTGCTGCCAGAGTTGTTGGTCTATGGTAGTGATTTGTGGTGTTTGTTTTGTGTTTCTGTGTGTATTCTGTTTTGCCATGTGGTGTGCCATGTGTTCTTGAGTGTTTTGTGTTGTGTTGTATGTGATCTGTGCGTCTTATTTGTTTTCTGTGTGTTGTGTACGAAATGTGCGTAGTATGGGTTACTTACTGCTTGTTGATCGCCTTGTGCTCTGCGTTTTGATCTGGGTCATGTCATGTGTGATATGTGCAGTTTTGAGCTTTGTGTTGTGTGAATTGAGTGGATCCTGTGGTGTTGTATATTTTGCCTTTCGATGAGCTTTCTGTTGGTGGTTGTGTTGTGTGTCTGGTGCGTGGCCTCCTTTGTCACGCTCAGGGTGAAATGTGTCTTTCTCTGTGTTGTGTGTTGTGTTACGTACTGTGTTCTGGGTTGTGTGTGCTGTGTACATGCTTTCCTGTGTGTTACGTATGGGGAAGGTGTTGGTTGGTCTGGGTATTTTGGGCATTGTGTGTGATGTTAATTGTGTGGTGTGTGTGATGTGCTTGTGTGCTTATTGTGTGTGTGTTGTGTGTATTGGGTTGTGCCGACAGTGTGTGGTTCTGAGTGTGCTCTATATGGTATGTTTGTGGTTGTGTGTGTTATGTGTCATGCGTTGAGTGCATGTCGTGTGCGTTCTTGGCGGTTGTGGGTGGTTCTGTATGTGCTGTGGGTGTTTTGTGTGTGTGACTGTGATTTGTGTGTGGCTGTGTTAGAGAAGTTGTGTGTGTGTTTGGCGGCTTGAGCTATGCGCATGAGGGGAGACATGTTGACTGTGTGGTTGTGCTTGCTTTGGGTGTCTCATGGAGTGTGCAGTATGTACCTGTGCAAAGACTTTCATGTGTATTGTGAGCAGTTTTGTGCCTTGAAGTATGTGCTGTGAGTCTCGGGTCTGTTGTGTGCTTCTGTGCTGTGCTCCTGTGTGAGGATATATGTGTGGTGTGTCTGCTTGGTTGTGTGTGTTGCGTGTAATGCACCAAGTGTGCGCTAAGTGTGATCTTTGTTTTTTTGTGTGTGTTTTGCCTTGGTTTTATGTGTGCTGTGTGTCTTTTGCGTGGGTGAATGTGATTTCCGTGTGATTGTGTTTGAGTGGATTTGTGTGCGTTTGTTTGTTAAGTGTGTGATGTGAGATGTGTTGTCTGTGTGTGGTTGTGCTTGTTTAGTGTGCCTCGTTGTGTGTGCTCTGTATACTCTCTCAAATGTGGTTTCTGTGTCTTGTGAGCTATTATGTGCTTTGTTGTGTCTGTGTGTGTCCTGTGACTTTTGTTTTGTTACTGTATGGGTTTTGTGCACGTGTGCTTTACGTAGTGCTTTCCTGGGTGGATACGTGCGTGGGGTGTCTGTGTGTGACTGTGCACGTGGTGTGTCGTGTGTGACGTGTGCGCTACGGGCTGTGATGTGTAGCGTGTGAAATGTGTGTTTTGTGTGTCTGTCGGGTTTGTTGTGTGTCTGGGGTGCTGCCAGAGTTGGTCTATGGTAGTGATTTGTGGTGTTTGTTTGTGTTTCTGTGTGTATTCTGTGGTGCCATGCGGTGTGCCATGTGTTCTTGAGTGTTTTGTGTTGTGTTGTAAGTGATCTGTGCGTCTTGTTTGTTTTCTGTGTGTTGTGTACGAAATGTGCGTGGTATGGGTTAGTTACAACTTGTTGATCGCCTTGTGCTCTGCGTTTTGATCTGGGTCATGTCATGTGTGATATGTGCAGTTTTGAGCTTTGTGTTGTGTGAATTGAGTGGATCCTGTGGTGTTGTATATTTTGCCTTTCGATGAGCTTTCTGTTGGTGGTTGTGTTGTGTGTCTGGTGCGTGGCCTCCTTTGTCACGCTCAGGGTGAAATGTGTCTTTCTCTGTGTTGTGTGTTGTGTTACGTACTGTGTTCTGGGTTGTGTGTGCTGTGTACATGCTTTCCTGTGTGTTACGTATGGGGAAGGTGTTGGGTTGTCTGGGTATTTTGGGCATTGTGTGTGATGTTAATTGTGTGGTGTGTGTGATGTGCGTGTGTGCTTATTGTGTGTGTGATGTGTGTATTGGGTTGTGTTGACAGTGTGTGGTTCTGAGTGTGCTCTATATGGTATGCTTTTGGTTGTGTGTGTTATGTGTCGTGTGTTGAGTGCATGTCGTGTGCGTTCCTGGCGGTTGTGGGTGGTTCTGTATGAGTTGCGGGTGTTTTGTGTGTGTGACTGTGATTTGTGTGTGGCTGTGTTAGAGAGGTTGTGTGTGTGTTTGGCGGCTTGAGCTATGCGCATGAGGGGAGACATGTTGACTGTGTGGTTGTGCTTGCTTTGGGTGTCTCATGGAGTGTGCAGTATGTACCTGTGCAAAGACTTTCATGTGTATTGTGAGCAGTTTTGTGCCTTTGAGTATGTGCTGTGTCTCGGGTCTGTTGTGTGCTTCTGTGCTGTGCTCCTGTGTGAGGATATATGTGTGGTGTGTCTGCTTGGTTGTGTGTGTTGCGTGTAATGCACCAAGTGTGTCCTACGTGTGATCTTTGTTTTTTTGGGTGTGTTTTGCCTTTGTTTAATGTGTGCTGTGTGTCTTTTGCGTGGGTGAATGTGATTTCCGTGTAATTGTGTTTGAGTGGATTTGTGTGCGTTTGTTTGTTATGTGTGTGATGTCAGATGTGTTGTCTGTGTTTGGTTGTGCTTGTTTAGTGTTCCTCGTTGTGTGTGCTGTGTATACTCTCTCAAATGTGGTTTCTGTGTCTTGTGGGCTATTATGTGCTTTGTTGTGTCTGCTGTGTGTCCTGTGACTTTTGTTTTGTTACTGTATGGGTTTTGTGCACGTGTGCTTTGCGTACTGCTTTCCAAGGTGGATACGTGCGTGGGGTGTCTGTGTGTGACTGTGCACGTGGTGTGTCGTGTGTGACATGTGCGCTATGGGCTGTGATGTGTAGCGTGTGAAATGTGTGTTTTGTGTGTCTGTCGGGTTTGTTGTGTGTCTGGGGTCTGCCAGATTTGTTGGTCTATGGTAGTGATTTGTGGTGTTTGTTTTGTGTTTCTGTGTGTATTCTGTTGTGCCATGCGCTGTGCCATGTGTTCTTGAGTGTTTTGTGTTGTGTTGTATGTGATCTGTGCGTCTTGTTTGTTTTCTGTGTGTTGTGTACGAAATGTGCGTAGTATGGGTTACTTACTGCTTGTTGATCGCCTTGTGCTCTGCGTTTTGATCTGGGGCATGTTATGTGTGATATGTGCAGGTTTGATCTTTGTGTTGTGTGAATTGGGTGGATCCTGTGGTGTTGTATATTTTGCCTTTCGATGAGCTTTCTGTTGGTGGTTGTGTTGTGTGTCTGGTGCGTGGCCTCCTTTGTCACGCTCAGGGTGAAATGTGTCTTTCTCTGTGTTGTGTGTTGTGTTACGTACTGTGTTCTGGGTTGTGTGTGCTGTGTACATGCTTTCCTGTGTGTTACGTATGGGGAAGGTGTTGGTTGGTCTGGGTATTTTGGGCATTGTGTGTGATGTTAATTGTGTGGTGTGAGTGATGTGCTTGTGTGCTTATTGTGTGTGTGTTGTGTGTATTGGGTTGTGCCGACAGTGTGTGGTTCTGAGTGTGCTCTATATGGTATGTTTGTGGTTGTGTGTGTTATGTGTCATGCGTTGAGTGCATGTCGTGTGCGTTCTTGGCGGTTGTGGGTGGTTCTGTATGTGCTGTGGGTGTTTTGTGTGTGTGACTGTGATTTGTGTGTGGCTGTGTTAGAGAAGTTGTGTGTGTGTTTGGCGGCTTGAGCTATGCGCATGAGGGGAGACATGTTGACTGTGTGGTTGTGCTTGCTTTGGGTGTCTCATGGAGTGTGCAGTATGTACCTGTGCAAAGACTTTCATGTGTATTGTGAGCAGTTTTGTGCCTTGAAGTATGTGCTGTGAGTCTCGGGTCTGTTGTGTGCTTCTGTGCTGTGCTCCTGTGTGAGGATATATGTGTGGTGTGTCTGCTTGGTTGTGTGTGTTGCGTGTAATGCACCAAGTGTGCGCTAAGTGTGATCTTTGTTTTTTTGTGTGTGTTTTGCCTTGGTTTTATGTGTGCTGTGTGTCTTTTGCGTGGGTGAATGTGATTTCCGTGTGATTGTGTTTGAGTGGATTTGTGTGCGTTTGTTTGTTAAGTGTGTGATGTGAGATGTGTTGTCTGTGTGTGGTTGTGCTTGTTTAGTGTGCCTCGTTGTGTGTGCTCTGTATACTCTCTCAAATGTGGTTTCTGTGTCTTGTGAGCTATTATGTGCTTTGTTGTGTCTGTGTGTGTCCTGTGACTTTTGTTTTGTTACTGTATGGGTTTTGTGCACGTGTGCTTTACGTAGTGCTTTCCTGGGTGGATACGTGCGTGGGGTGTCTGTGTGTGACTGTGCACGTGGTGTGTCGTGTGTGACGTGTGCGCTACGGGCTGTGATGTGTAGCGTGTGAAATGTGTGTTTTGTGTGTCTGTCGGGTTTGTTGTGTGTCTGGGGTGCTGCCAGAGTTGGTCTATGGTAGTGATTTGTGGTGTTTGTTTGTGTTTCTGTGTGTATTCTGTGGTGCCATGCGGTGTGCCATGTGTTCTTGAGTGTTTTGTGTTGTGTTGTAAGTGATCTGTGCGTCTTGTTTGTTTTCTGTGTGTTGTGTACGAAATGTGCGTGGTATGGGTTAGTTACAACTTGTTGATCGCCTTGTGCTCTGCGTTTTGATCTGGGTCATGTCATGTGTGATATGTGCAGTTTTGAGCTTTGTGTTGTGTGAATTGAGTGGATCCTGTGGTGTTGTATATTTTGCCTTTCGATGAGCTTTCTGTTGGTGGTTGTGTTGTGTGTCTGGTGCGTGGCCTCCTTTGTCACGCTCAGGGTGAAATGTGTCTTTCTCTGTGTTGTGTGTTGTGTTACGTACTGTGTTCTGGGTTGTGTGTGCTGTGTACATGCTTTCCTGTGTGTTACGTATGGGGAAGGTGTTGGGTTGTCTGGGTATTTTGGGCATTGTGTGTGATGTTAATTGTGTGGTGTGTGTGATGTGCGTGTGTGCTTATTGTGTGTGTGATGTGTGTATTGGGTTGTGTTGACAGTGTGTGGTTCTGAGTGTGCTCTATATGGTATGCTTTTGGTTGTGTGTGTTATGTGTCGTGTGTTGAGTGCATGTCGTGTGCGTTCCTGGCGGTTGTGGGTGGTTCTGTATGAGTTGCGGGTGTTTTGTGTGTGTGACTGTGATTTGTGTGTGGCTGTGTTAGAGAGGTTGTGTGTGTGTTTGGCGGCTTGAGCTATGCGCATGAGGGGAGACATGTTGACTGTGTGGTTGTGCTTGCTTTGGGTGTCTCATGGAGTGTGCAGTATGTACCTGTGCAAAGACTTTCATGTGTATTGTGAGCAGTTTTGTGCCTTTGAGTATGTGCTGTGTCTCGGGTCTGTTGTGTGCTTCTGTGCTGTGCTCCTGTGTGAGGATATATGTGTGGTGTGTCTGCTTGGTTGTGTGTGTTGCGTGTAATGCACCAAGTGTGTCCTACGTGTGATCTTTGTTTTTTTGGGTGTGTTTTGCCTTTGTTTAATGTGTGCTGTGTGTCTTTTGCGTGGGTGAATGTGATTTCCGTGTAATTGTGTTTGAGTGGATTTGTGTGCGTTTGTTTGTTATGTGTGTGATGTCAGATGTGTTGTCTGTGTTTGGTTGTGCTTGTTTAGTGTTCCTCGTTGTGTGTGCTGTGTATACTCTCTCAAATGTGGTTTCTGTGTCTTGTGGGCTATTATGTGCTTTGTTGTGTCTGCTGTGTGTCCTGTGACTTTTGTTTTGTTACTGTATGGGTTTTGTGCACGTGTGCTTTGCGTACTGCTTTCCAAGGTGGATACGTGCGTGGGGTGTCTGTGTGTGACTGTGCACGTGGTGTGTCGTGTGTGACATGTGCGCTATGGGCTGTGATGTGTAGCGTGTGAAATGTGTGTTTTGTGTGTCTGTCGGGTTTGTTGTGTGTCTGGGGTCTGCCAGATTTGTTGGTCTATGGTAGTGATTTGTGGTGTTTGTTTTGTGTTTCTGTGTGTATTCTGTTGTGCCATGCGCTGTGCCATGTGTTCTTGAGTGTTTTGTGTTGTGTTGTATGTGATCTGTGCGTCTTGTTTGTTTTCTGTGTGTTGTGTACGAAATGTGCGTAGTATGGGTTACTTACTGCTTGTTGATCGCCTTGTGCTCTGCGTTTTGATCTGGGGCATGTTATGTGTGATATGTGCAGGTTTGATCTTTGTGTTGTGTGAATTGGGTGGATCCTGTGGTGTTGTATATTTTGCCTTTCGATGAGCTTTCTGTTGGTGGTTGTGTTGTGTGTCTGGTGCGTGGCCTCCTTTGTCACGCTCAGGGTGAAATGTGTCTTTCTCTGTGTTGTGTGTTGTGTTACGTACTGTGTTCTGGGTTGTGTGTGCTGTGTACATGCTTTCCTGTGTGTTACGTATGGGGAAGGTGTTGGTTGGTCTGGGTATTTTGGGCATTGTGTGTGATGTTAATTGTGTGGTGTGAGTGATGTGCTTGTGTGCTTATTGTGTGTGTGTTGTGTGTATTGGGTTGTGCCGACAGTGTGTGGTTCTGAGTGTGCTCTATATGGTATGTTTGTGGTTGTGTGTGTTATGTGTCATGCGTTGAGTGCATGTCGTGTGCGTTCTTGGCGGTTGTGGGTGGTTCTGTATGTGCTGTGGGTGTTTTGTGTGTGTGACTGTGATTTGTGTGTGGCTGTGTTAGAGAAGTTGTGTGTGTGTTTGGCGGCTTGAGCTATGCGCATGAGGGGAGACATGTTGACTGTGTGGTTGTGCTTGCTTTGGGTGTCTCATGGAGTGTGCAGTATGTACCTGTGCAAAGACTTTCATGTGTATTGTGAGCAGTTTTGTGCCTTGAAGTATGTGCTGTGAGTCTCGGGTCTGTTGTGTGCTTCTGTGCTGTGCTCCTGTGTGAGGATATATGTGTGGTGTGTCTGCTTGGTTGTGTGTGTTGCGTGTAATGCACCAAGTGTGCGCTAAGTGTGATCTTTGTTTTTTTGTGTGTGTTTTGCCTTGGTTTTATGTGTGCTGTGTGTCTTTTGCGTGGGTGAATGTGATTTCCGTGTGATTGTGTTTGAGTGGATTTGTGTGCGTTTGTTTGTTAAGTGTGTGATGTGAGATGTGTTGTCTGTGTGTGGTTGTGCTTGTTTAGTGTGCCTCGTTGTGTGTGCTCTGTATACTCTCTCAAATGTGGTTTCTGTGTCTTGTGAGCTATTATGTGCTTTGTTGTGTCTGTGTGTGTCCTGTGACTTTTGTTTTGTTACTGTATGGGTTTTGTGCACGTGTGCTTTGCATAGTGCTTTCCTGGGTGGATACGTGCATGGGGTGTCTGTGTGTGACTGTGCACGTGGTGTGTCGTGTGTGACATGTGCGCTATGGGCTGTGATGTGTAGCGTGTGAAATGTGTGTTTTGTGTGTCTGTCGGGTTTGTTGTGTGTCTGGGGTCTGCCAGATTTGTTGGTCTATGGTAGTGATTTGTGGTGTTTGTTTTGTGTTTCTGTGTGTATTCTGTTGTGCCATGTGCTGTGCCATGTGTTCTTCAGTGTTTTGTGTTGTGTTGTATGTGATCTGTGCGTCTTGTTTGTTTTCTGTGTGTTGTGTACGAAATGTGCGTAGTATGGGTTACTTACTGCTTGTTGATCGCCTTGTGCTCTGCGTTTTGATCTGGGGCATGTTATGTGTGATATGTGCAGGTTTGATCTTTGTGTTGTGTGAATTGGGTGGATCCTGTGGTGTTGTATATTTTGCCTTTCGATGAGCTTTCTGTTGGTGGTTGTGTTGTGTGTCTGGTGCGTGGCCTCCTTTGTCACGCTCAGGGTGAAATGTGTCTTTCTCTGTGTTGTGTGTTGTGTTACGTACTGTGTTCTGGGTTGTGTGTGCTGTGTACATGCTTTCCTGTGTGTTACGTATGGGGAAGGTGTTGGTTGGTCTGGGTATTTTGGGCATTGTGTGTGATGTTAATTGTGTGGTGTGTGTGATGTGCTTGTGTGCTTATTGTGTGTGTGTTGTGTGTATTGGGTTGTGCTGACAGTGTGTGGTTCTGAGTGTGCTCTATATGGTATGTTTGTGGTTGTGTGTGTTATGTGTCGTTTGTTGAATGCATGTCGTGTGCGTTCTTGGGGGTTGTATGGTTCTGTATGAGTTGTGGGTGTTTTGTGTGTGTGACTGTGATTTGTGTGTGGCTGTGTTAGAGAGGTTGTGTGTGTGTTTGGCGGCTTGAGCTATGCGCATGAGGGGAGACATGTTGACTGTGTGGTTGTGCTTGCTTTGGGTGTCTCATGGAGGGTGCAGTATGTACCTGTGCAAAGACTTTCATGTGTATTGTGAGCAGTTTTGTGCCTTGAAGTATGTGCTGTGAGTGTCCGGTCTGTTGTGTGCTTCTGTGTTGTGCTCCTGTGTGAGGATATATGTGTGGTGTGTCTGCTTGGTTGTGTGTGTTGCGTGTAATGCACCAAGTGTGTGCTAAGTGTGATCTTTGTTTTTTTGTGTGTGTTTTGCCTTGGTTTAATGTGTGCTGTGTGTCTTTTGCGTGGGTGAATGTGATTTCCGTCTGATTGTGTTTGAGTGGATTTGTGTGCGTTTGTTTGTTATGTGTGTGATGTCAGATGTGTTGTCTGTGTTTGGTTGTGCTTGTTTAGTGTTCCTCGTTGTGTGTGCTGTGTATACTCTCTCAAATGTGGTTTCTGTGTCTTGTGGGCTATTAGGCGCTTTGTTGTGTCTGCTGTGTGTCCTGTGACTTTTGTTTTGTTACTGTATGGGTTTTGTGCACGTGTGCTTTACGTAGTGCTTTCCTGGGTGGATACGTGCGTGGGGTGTCTGTGTGTGACTGTGCACGTGGTGTGTCGTGTGTGACGTGTGCGCTACGGGCTGTGATGTGTAGCGTGTGAAATGTGTGTTTTGTGTGTCTGTCGGGTTTGTTGTGTGTCTGGGGTGCTGCCAGAGTTGGTCTATGGTAGTGATTTGTGGTGTTTGTTTGTGTTTCTGTGTGTATTCTGTGGTGCCATGCGGTGTGCCATGTGTTCTTGAGTGTTTTGTGTTGTGTTGTATGTGATCTGTGCGTCTTATTTGTTTTCTGTGTGTTGTGTACGAAATGTGCGTAGTATGGGTTACTTACTGCTTGTTGATCGCCTTGTGCTCTGCGTTTTGATCTGGGTCATGTCATGTGTGATATGTGCAGTTTTGAGCTTTGTGTTGTGTGAATTGAGTGGATCCTGTGGTGTTGTATATTTTGCCTTTCGATGAGCTTTCTGTTGGTGGTTGTGTTGTGTGTCTGGTGCGTGGCCTCCTTTGTCACGCTCAGGGTGAAATGTGTCTTTCTCTGTGTTGTGTGTTGTGTTACGTACTGTGTTCTGGGTTGTGTGTGCTGTGTACATGCTTTCCTGTGTGTTACGTATGGGGAAGGTGTTGGTTGGTCTGGGTATTTTGGGCATTGTGTGTGATGTTAATTGTGTGGTGTGTGTGATGTGCTTGTGTGCTTATTGTGTGTGTGTTGTGTGTATTGGGTTGTGCCGACAGTGTGTGGTTCTGAGTGTGCTCTATATGGTATGTTTGTGGTTGTGTGTGTTTTGTGTCATGCGTTGAGTGCATGTCGTGTGCGTTCTTGGCGGTTGTGGGTGGTTCTGTGTGTGCTGTGGGTGTTTTGTGTGTGTGACTGTGATTTGTGTGTGGCTGTGTTAGAGAAGTTGTGTGTGTGTTTGGCGGCTTGAGCTATGCGCATGAGGGGAGACATGTTGACTGTGTGGTTGTGCTTGCTTTGGGTGTCTCATGGAGTGTGCAGTATGTACCTGTGCAAAGACTTTCATGTGTATTGTGAGCAGTTTTGTGCCTTGAAGTATGTGCTGTGAGTCTCGGGTCTGTTGTGTGCTTCTGTGCTGTGCTCCTGTGTGAGGATATATGTGTGGTGTGTCTGCTTGGTTGTGTGTGTTGCGTGTAATGCACCAAGTGTGCGCTAAGTGTGATCTTTGTTTTTTTGTGTGTGTTTTGCCTTGGTTTTATGTGTGCTGTGTGTCTTTTGCGTGGGTGAATGTGATTTCCGTGTGATTGTGTTTGAGTAGATTTGTGTGCGTTTGTTTGTTAAGTGTGTGATGTGAGATGTGTTGTCTGTGTGTGGTTGTGCTTGTTTAGTGTGCCTCGTTGTGTGTGCTCTGTATACTCTCTCAAATGTGGTTTCTGTGTCTTGTGAGCTATTATGTGCTTTGTTGTGTCTGTGTGTGTCCTGTGACTTTTGTTTTGTTACTGTATGGGTTTTGTGCACGTGTGCTTTGCATAGTGCTTTCCTGGGTGGATACGTGCATGGGGTGTCTGTGTGTGACTGTGCACGTGGTGTGTCGTGTGTGACATGTGCGCTATGGGCTGTGATGTGTAGCGTGTGAAATGTGTGTTTTGTGTGTCTGTCGGGTTTGTTGTGTGTCTGGGGTCTGCCAGATTTGTTGGTCTATGGTAGTGATTTGTGGTGTTTGTTTTGTGTTTCTGTGTGTATTCTGTTGTGCCATGTGCTGTGCCATGTGTTCTTCAGTGTTTTGTGTTGTGTTGTATGTGATCTGTGCGTCTTGTTTGTTTTCTGTGTGTTGTGTACGAAATGTGCGTAGTATGGGTTACTTACTGCTTGTTGATCGCCTTGTGCTCTGCGTTTTGATCTGGGGCATGTTATGTGTGATATGTGCAGGTTTGATCTTTGTGTTGTGTGAATTGGGTGGATCCTGTGGTGTTGTATATTTTGCCTTTCGATGAGCTTTCTGTTGGTGGTTGTGTTGTGTGTCTGGTGCGTGGCCTCCTTTGTCACGCTCAGGGTGAAATGTGTCTTTCTCTGTGTTGTGTGTTGTGTTACGTACTGTGTTCTGGGTTGTGTGTGCTGTGTACATGCTTTCCTGTGTGTTACGTATGGGGAAGGTGTTGGTTGGTCTGGGTATTTTGGGCATTGTGTGTGATGTTAATTGTGTGGTGTGTGTGATGTGCTTGTGTGCTTATTGTGTGTGTGTTGTGTGTATTGGGTTGTGCCGACAGTGTGTGGTTCTGAGTGTGCTCTATATGGTATGTTTGTGGTTGTGTGTGTTATGTGTCGTTTGTTGAATGCATGTCGTGTGCGTTCTTGGGGGTTGTATGGTTCTGTATGAGTTGTGGGTGTTTTGTGTGTGTGACTGTGATTTGTGTGTGGCTGTGTTAGAGAGGTTGTGTGTGTGTTTGGCGGCTTGAGCTATGCGCATGAGGGGAGACATGTTGACTGTGTGGTTGTGCTTGCTTTGGGTGTCTCATGGAGGGTGCAGTATGTACCTGTGCAAAGACTTTCATGTGTATTGTGAGCAGTTTTGTGCCTTGAAGTATGTGCTGTGAGTGTCCGGTCTGTTGTGTGCTTCTGTGTTGTGCTCCTGTGTGAGGATATATGTGTGGTGTGTCTGCTTGGTTGTGTGTGTTGCGTGTAATGCACCAAGTGTGTGCTAAGTGTGATCTTTGTTTTTTTGTGTGTGTTTTGCCTTTGTTTAATGTGTGCTGTGTGTCTTTTGCGTGGGTGAATGTGATTTCCGTCTGATTGTGTTTGAGTGGATTTGTGTGCGTTTGTTTGTTATGTGTGTGATGTCAGATGTGTTGTCTGTGTTTGGTTGTGCTTGTTTAGTGTGCCTCGTTGTGTGTGCTGTGTATACTCTCTCTAATGTGGTTTCTGTGTCTTGTGGGCTATTATGTGCTTTGTTGTGTCTGCTGTGTGTCCTGTGACTTTTGTTTTGTTACTGTATGGGTTTTGTGCACGTGTGCTTTACGTAGTGCTTTCCTGGATGGATACGTGCGTGGGGTGTCTGTGTGTGACTGTGCACTTGGTGTGTCGTGTGTGACGTGTGCGCTACGGGCTGTGATGTGTAGCGTGTGAAATGTGTGTTTTGTGTGTCTGTCGGGTTTGTTGTGTGTCTGGGGTGCTGCCAGAGTTGTTGGTCTATGGTAGTGATTTGTGGTGTTTGTTTTGTGTTTCTGTGTGTATTCTGTTTTGCCATGTGGTGTGCCATGTGTTCTTGAGTGTTTTGTGTTGTGTTGTATGTGATCTGTGCGTCTTATTTGTTTTCTGTGTGTTGTGTACGAAATGTGCGTAGTATGGGTTACTTACTGCTTGTTGATCGCCTTGTGCTCTGCGTTTTGATCTGGGTCATGTCATGTGTGATATGTGCAGTTTTGAGCTTTGTGTTGTGTGAATTGAGTGGATCCTGTGGTGTTGTATATTTTGCCTTTCGATGAGCTTTCTGTTGGTGGTTGTGTTGTGTGTCTGGTGCGTGGCCTCCTTTGTCACGCTCAGGGTGAAATGTGTCTTTCTCTGTGTTGTGTGTTGTGTTACGTACTGTGTTCTGGGTTGTGTGTGCTGTGTACATGCTTTCCTGTGTGTTACGTATGGGGAAGGTGTTGGGTTGTCTGGGTATTTTGGGCATTGTGTGTGATGTTAATTGTGTGGTGTGTGTGATGTGCGTGTGTGCTTATTGTGTGTGTGATGTGTGTATTGGGTTGTGTTGACAGTGTGTGGTTCTGAGTGTGCTCTATATGGTATGCTTTTGGTTGTGTGTGTTATGTGTCGTGTGTTGAGTGCATGTCGTGTGCGTTCCTGGCGGTTGTGGGTGGTTCTGTATGAGTTGCGGGTGTTTTGTGTGTGTGACTGTGATTTGTGTGTGGCTGTGTTAGAGAGGTTGTGTGTGTGTTTGGCGGCTTGAGCTATGCGCATGAGGGGAGACATGTTGACTGTGTGGTTGTGCTTGCTTTGGGTGTCTCATGGAGTGTGCAGTATGTACCTGTGCAAAGACTTTCATGTGTATTGTGAGCAGTTTTGTGCCTTTGAGTATGTGCTGTGTCTCGGGTCTGTTGTGTGCTTCTGTGTTGTGCTCCTGTGTGAGGATATATGTGTGGTGTGTCTGCTTGGTTGTGTGTGTTGCGTGTAATGCACCAAGTGTGTCCTACGTGTGATCTTTGTTTTTTTGGGTGTGTTTTGCCTTTGTTTAATGTGTGCTGTGTGTCTTTTGCGTGGGTGAATGTGATTTCCGTGTGATTGTGTTTGAGTGGATTTGTGTGCGTTTGTTTGTTATGTGTGTGATGTCAGATGTGTTGTCTGTGTTTGGTTGTGCTTGTTTAGTGTTCCTCGTTGTGTGTGCTGTGTATACTCTCTCAAATGTGGTTTCTGTGTCTTGTGGGCTATTATGTGCTTTGTTGTGTCTGCTGTGTGTCCTGTGACTTTTGTTTTGTTACTGTATGGGTTTTGTGCACGTGTGCTTTGCGTACTGCTTTCCAAGGTGGATACGTGCGTGGGGTGTCTGTGTGTGACTGTGCACGTGGTGTGTCGTGTGTGACATGTGCGCTATGGGCTGTGATGTGTAGCGTGTGAAATGTGTGTTTTGTGTGTCTGTCGGGTTTGTTGTGTGTCTGGGGTCTGCCAGATTTGTTGGTCTATGGTAGTGATTTGTGGTGTTTGTTTTGTGTTTCTGTGTGTATTCTGTTGTGCCATGCGCTGTGCCATGTGTTCTTGAGTGTTTTGTGTTGTGTTGTATGTGATCTGTGCGTCTTGTTTGTTTTCTGTGTGTTGTGTACGAAATGTGCGTAGTATGGGTTACTTACTGCTTGTTGATCGCCTTGTGCTCTGCGTTTTGATCTGGGGCATGTTATGTGTGATATGTGCAGGTTTGATCTTTGTGTTGTGTGAATTGGGTGGATCCTGTGGTGTTGTATATTTTGCCTTTCGATGAGCTTTCTGTTGGTGGTTGTGTTGTGTGTCTGGTGCGTGGCCTCCTTTGTCACGCTCAGGGTGAAATGTGTCTTTCTCTGTGTTGTGTGTTGTGTTACGTACTGTGTTCTGGGTTGTGTGTGCTGTGTACATGCTTTCCTGTGTGTTACGTATGGGGAAGGTGTTGGTTGGTCTGGGTATTTTGGGCATTGTGTGTGATGTTAATTGTGTGGTGTGTGTGATGTGCTTGTGTGCTTATTGTGTGTGTGTTGTGTGTATTGGGTTGTGCCGACAGTGTGTGGTTCTGAGTGTGCTCTATATGGTATGTTTGTGGTTGTGTGTGTTATGTGTCATGCGTTGAGAGCATGTCGTGTGCGTTCTTGGCGGTTGTGGGTGGTTCTGTATGTGCTGTGGGTGATTTGTGTGTGTGACTGTGATTTGTGTGTGGCTGTGTTAGAGAAGTTTTGTGTGTGTTTGGCGGCTTGAGCTATGCGCATGAGGGGAGACATGTTGACTGTGTGGTTGTGCTTGCTTTGGGTGTCTCATGGAGTGTGCAGTATGTACCTGTGCAAAGACTTTCATGTGTATTGTGAGCAGTTTTGTGCCTTGAAGTATGTGCTGTGTGTCTCGGGTCTGTTGTGTGCTTCTGTGCTGTGCTCCTGTGTGAGGATATATGTGTGGTGTGTCTGCTTGGTTGTGTGTGTTGCGTGTAATGCACCAAGTGTGCGCTAAGTCTGATCTTTGTTTTTTTGTGTGTGTTTTGCCTTGGTTTTATGTGTGCTGTGTGTCTTTTGCGTGGGTGAATGTGATTTCCGTGTGATTGTGTTTGAGTGGATTTGTGTGCGTTTGTTTGTTAAGTGTGTGATGTGAGATGTGTTGTCTGTGTGTGGTTGTGCTTGTTTAGTGTGCCTCGTTGTGTGTGCTCTGTATACTCTCTCAAATGTGGTTTCTGTGTCTTGTGAGCTATTATGTGCTTTGTTGTGTCTGTGTGTGTCCTGTGACTTTTGTTTTGTTACTGTATGGGTTTTGTGCACGTGTGCTTTGCATAGTGCTTTCCTGGGTGGATACGTGCATGGGGTGTCTGTGTGTGACTGTGCACGTGGTGTGTCGTGTGTGACATGTGCGCTATGGGCTGTGATGTGTAGCGTGTGAAATGTGTGTTTTGTGTGTCTGTCGGGTTTGTTGTGTGTCTGGGGTCTGCCAGATTTGTTGGTCTATGGTAGTGATTTGTGGTGTTTGTTTTGTGTTTCTGTGTGTATTCTGTTGTGCCATGTGCTGTGCCATGTGTTCTTCAGTGTTTTGTGTTGTGTTGTATGTGATCTGTGCGTCTTGTTTGTTTTCTGTGTGTTGTGTACGAAATGTGCGTAGTATGGGTTACTTACTGCTTGTTGATCGCCTTGTGCTCTGCGTTTTGATCTGGGGCATGTTATGTGTGATATGTGCAGGTTTGATCTTTGTGTTGTGTGAATTGGGTGGATCCTGTGGTGTTGTATATTTTGCCTTTCGATGAGCTTTCTGTTGGTGGTTGTGTTGTGTGTCTGGTGCGTGGCCTCCTTTGTCACGCTCAGGGTGAAATGTGTCTTTCTCTGTGTTGTGTGTTGTGTTACGTACTGTGTTCTGGGTTGTGTGTGCTGTGTACATGCTTTCCTGTGTGTTACGTATGGGGAAGGTGTTGGTTGGTCTGGGTATTTTGGGCATTGTGTGTGATGTTAATTGTGTGGTGTGTGTGATGTGCTTGTGTGCTTATTGTGTGTGTGTTGTGTGTATTGGGTTGTGCTGACAGTGTGTGGTTCTGAGTGTGCTCTATATGGTATGTTTGTGGTTGTGTGTGTTATGTGTCGTTTGTTGAATGCATGTCGTGTGCGTTCTTGGGGGTTGTATGGTTCTGTATGAGTTGTGGGTGTTTTGTGTGTGTGACTGTGATTTGTGTGTGGCTGTGTTAGAGAGGTTGTGTGTGTGTTTGGCGGCTTGAGCTATGCGCATGAGGGGAGACATGTTGACTGTGTGGTTGTGCTTGCTTTGGGTGTCTCATGGAGGGTGCAGTATGTACCTGTGCAAAGACTTTCATGTGTATTGTGAGCAGTTTTGTGCCTTGAAGTATGTGCTGTGAGTGTCCGGTCTGTTGTGTGCTTCTGTGTTGTGCTCCTGTGTGAGGATATATGTGTGGTGTGTCTGCTTGGTTGTGTGTGTTGCGTGTAATGCACCAAGTGTGTGCTAAGTGTGATCTTTGTTTTTTTGTGTGTGTTTTGCCTTTGTTTAATGTGTGCTGTGTGTCTTTTGCGTGGGTGAATGTGATTTCCGTCTGATTGTGTTTGAGTGGATTTGTGTGCGTTTGTTTGTTATGTGTGTGATGTCAGATGTGTTGTCTGTGTTTGGTTGTGCTTGTTTAGTGTTCCTCGTTGTGTGTGCTGTGTATACTCTCTCAAATGTGGTTTCTGTGTCTTGTGGGCTATTAGGTGCTTTGTTGTGTCTGCTGTGTGTCCTGTGACTTTTGTTTTGTTACTGTATGGGTTTTGTGCACGTGTGCTTTACGTAGTGCTTTCCTGGGTGGATACGTGCGTGGGGTGTCTGTGTGTGACTGTGCACGTGGTGTGTCGTGTGTGACGTGTGCGCTACGGGCTGTGATGTGTAGCGTGTGAAATGTGTGTTTTGTGTGTCTGTCGGGTTTGTTGTGTGTCTGGGGTGCTGCCAGAGTTGGTCTATGGTAGTGATTTGTGGTGTTTGTTTGTGTTTCTGTGTGTATTCTGTGGTGCCATGCGGTGTGCCATGTGTTCTTGAGTGTTTTGTGTTGTGTTGTAAGTGATCTGTGCGTCTTGTTTGTTTTCTGTGTGTTGTGTACGAAATGTGCGTGGTATGGGTTATTTACAGCTTGTTGATCGCCTTGTGCTCTGCGTTTTGATCTGGGTCATGTCATGTGTGATATGTGCAGTTTTGAGCTTTGTGTTGTGTGAATTGAGTGGATCCTGTGGTGTTGTATATTTTGCCTTTCGATGAGCTTTCTGTTGGTGGTTGTGTTGTGTGTCTGGTGCGTGGCCTCCTTTGTCACGCTCAGGGTGAAATGTGTCTTTCTCTGTGTTGTGTGTTGTGTTACGTACTGTGTTCTGGGTTGTGTGTGCTGTGTACATGCTTTCCTGTGTGTTACGTATGGGGAAGGTGTTGGGTTGTCTGGGTATTTTGGGCATTGTGTGTGATGTTAATTGTGTGGTGTGTGTGATGTGCGTGTGTGCTTATTGTGTGTGTGATGTGTGTATTGGGTTGTGTTGACAGTGTGTGGTTCTGAGTGTGCTCTATATGGTATGCTTTTGGTTGTGTGTGTTATGTGTCGTGTGTTGAGTGCATGTCGTGTGCGTTCCTGGCGGTTGTGGGTGGTTCTGTATGAGTTGCGGGTGTTTTGTGTGTGTGACTGTGATTTGTGTGTGGCTGTGTTAGAGAGGTTGTGTGTGTGTTTGGCGGCTTGAGCTATGCGCATGAGGGGAGACATGTTGACTGTGTGGTTGTGCTTGCTTTGGGTGTCTCATGGAGTGTGCAGTATGTACCTGTGCAAAGACTTTCATGTGTATTGTGAGCAGTTTTGTGCCTTTGAGTATGTGCTGTGTCTCGGGTCTGTTGTGTGCTTCTGTGTTGTGCTCCTGTGTGAGGATATATGTGTGGTGTGTCTGCTTGGTTGTGTGTGTTGCGTGTAATGCACCAAGTGTGTCCTACGTGTGATCTTTGTTTTTTTGGGTGTGTTTTGCCTTTGTTTAATGTGTGCTGTGTGTCTTTTGCGTGGGTGAATGTGATTTCCGTGTGATTGTGTTTGAGTGGATTTGTGTGCGTTTGTTTGTTATGTGTGTGATGTCAGATGTGTTGTCTGTGTTTGGTTGTGCTTGTTTAGTGTTCCTCGTTGTGTGTGCTGTGTATACTCTCTCAAATGTGGTTTCTGTGTCTTGTGGGCTATTATGTGCTTTGTTGTGTCTGCTGTGTGTCCTGTGACTTTTGTTTTGTTACTGTATGGGTTTTGTGCACGTGTGCTTTGCGTACTGCTTTCCAAGGTGGATACGTGCGTGGGGTGTCTGTGTGTGACTGTGCACGTGGTGTGTCATGTGTGACATGTGCGCTATGGGCTGTGATGTGTAGCGTGTGAAATGTGTGTTTTGTGTGTCTGTCGGGTTTGTTGTGTGTCTGGGGTCTGCCAGATTTGTTGGTCTATGGTAGTGATTTGTGGTGTTTGTTTTGTGTTTCTGTGTGTATTCTGTTGTGCCATGCGCTGTGCCATGTGTTCTTGAGTGTTTTGTGTTGTGTTGTATGTGATCTGTGCGTCTTGTTTGTTTTCTGTGTGTTGTGTACGAAATGTGCGTAGTATGGGTTACTTACTGCTTGTTGATCGCCTTGTGCTCTGCGTTTTGATCTGGGGCATGTTATGTGTGATATGTGCAGGTTTGATCTTTGTGTTGTGTGAATTGGGTGGATCCTGTGGTGTTGTATATTTTGCCTTTCGATGAGCTTTCTGTTGGTGGTTGTGTTGTGTGTCTGGTGCGTGGCCTCCTTTGTCACGCTCAGGGTGAAATGTGTCTTTCTCTGTGTTGTGTGTTGTGTTACGTACTGTGTTCTGGGTTGTGTGTGCTGTGTACATGCTTTCCTGTGTGTTACGTATGGGGAAGGTGTTGGTTGGTCTGGGTATTTTGGGCATTGTGTGTGATGTTAATTGTGTGGTGTGTGTGATGTGCTTGTGTGCTTATTGTGTGTGTGTTGTGTGTATTGGGTTGTGCCGACAGTGTGTGGTTCTGAGTGTGCTCTATATGGTATGTTTGTGGTTGTGTGTGTTATGTGTCATGCGTTGAGTGCATGTCGTGTGCGTTCTTGGCGGTTGTGGGTGGTTCTGTATGTGCTGTGGGTGTTTTGTGTGTGTGACTGTGATTTGTGTGTGGCTGTGTTAGAGAAGTTGTGTGTGTGTTTGGCGGCTTGAGCTATGCGCATGAGGGGAGACATGTTGACTGTGTGGTTGTGCTTGCTTTGGGTGTCTCATGGAGTGTGCAGTATGTACCTGTGCAAAGACTTTCATGTGTATTGTGAGCAGTTTTGTGCCTTGAAGTATGTGCTGTGTGTCTCGGGTCTGTTGTGTGCTTCTGTGCTGTGCTCCTGTGTGAGGATATATGTGTGGTGTGTCTGCTTGGTTGTGTGTGTTGCGTGTAATGCACCAAGTGTGCGCTAAGTCTGATCTTTGTTTTTTTGTGTGTGTTTTGCCTTGGTTTTATGTGTGCTGTGTGTCTTTTGCGTGGGTGAATGTGATTTCCGTGTGATTGTGTTTGAGTGGATTTGTGTGCGTTTGTTTGTTAAGTGTGTGATGTGAGATGTGTTGTCTGTGTGTGGTTGTGCTTGTTTAGTGTGCCTCGTTGTGTGTGCTCTGTATACTCTCTCAAATGTGGTTTCTGTGTCTTGTGAGCTATTATGTGCTTTGTTGTGTCTGTGTGTGTCCTGTGACTTTTGTTTTGTTACTGTATGGGTTTTGTGCACGTGTGCTTTGCATAGTGCTTTCCTGGGTGGATACGTGCATGGGGTGTCTGTGTGTGACTGTGCACGTGGTGTGTCGTGTGTGACATGTGCGCTATGGGCTGTGATGTGTAGCGTGTGAAATGTGTGTTTTGTGTGTCTGTCGGGTTTGTTGTGTGTCTGGGGTCTGCCAGATTTGTTGGTCTATGGTAGTGATTTGTGGTGTTTGTTTTGTGTTTCTGTGTGTATTCTGTTGTGCCATGTGCTGTGCCATGTGTTCTTCAGTGTTTTGTGTTGTGTTGTATGTGATCTGTGCGTCTTGTTTGTTTTCTGTGTGTTGTGTACGAAATGTGCGTAGTATGGGTTACTTACTGCTTGTTGATCGCCTTGTGCTCTGCGTTTTGATCTGGGGCATGTTATGTGTGATATGTGCAGGTTTGATCTTTGTGTTGTGTGAATTGGGTGGATCCTGTGGTGTTGTATATTTTGCCTTTCGATGAGCTTTCTGTTGGTGGTTGTGTTGTGTGTCTGGTGCGTGGCCTCCTTTGTCACGCTCAGGGTGAAATGTGTCTTTCTCTGTGTTGTGTGTTGTGTTACGTACTGTGTTCTGGGTTGTGTGTGCTGTGTACATGCTTTCCTGTGTGTTACGTATGGGGAAGGTGTTGGTTGGTCTGGGTATTTTGGGCATTGTGTGTGATGTTAATTGTGTGGTGTGTGTGATGTGCTTGTGTGCTTATTGTGTGTGTGTTGTGTGTATTGGGTTGTGCTGACAGTGTGTGGTTCTGAGTGTGCTCTATATGGTATGTTTGTGGTTGTGTGTGTTATGTGTCGTTTGTTGAATGCATGTCGTGTGCGTTCTTGGGGGTTGTATGGTTCTGTATGAGTTGTGGGTGTTTTGTGTGTGTGACTGTGATTTGTGTGTGGCTGTGTTAGAGAGGTTGTGTGTGTGTTTGGCGGCTTGAGCTATGCGCATGAGGGGAGACATGTTGACTGTGTGGTTGTGCTTGCTTTGGGTGTCTCATGGAGGGTGCAGTATGTACCTGTGCAAAGACTTTCATGTGTATTGTGAGCAGTTTTGTGCCTTGAAGTATGTGCTGTGAGTGTCCGGTCTGTTGTGTGCTTCTGTGTTGTGCTCCTGTGTGAGGATATATGTGTGGTGTGTCTGCTTGGTTGTGTGTGTTGCGTGTAATGCACCAAGTGTGTGCTAAGTGTGATCTTTGTTTTTTTGTGTGTGTTTTGCCTTTGTTTAATGTGTGCTGTGTGTCTTTTGCGTGGGTGAATGTGATTTCCGTCTGATTGTGTTTGAGTGGATTTGTGTGCGTTTGTTTGTTATGTGTGTGATGTCAGATGTGTTGTCTGTGTTTGGTTGTGCTTGTTTAGTGTTCCTCGTTGTGTGTGCTGTGTATACTCTCTCAAATGTGGTTTCTGTGTCTTGTGGGCTATTAGGTGCTTTGTTGTGTCTGCTGTGTGTCCTGTGACTTTTGTTTTGTTACTGTATGGGTTTTGTGCACGTGTGCTTTACGTAGTGCTTTCCTGGGTGGATACGTGCGTGGGGTGTCTGTGTGTGACTGTGCACGTGGTGTGTCGTGTGTGACGTGTGCGCTACGGGCTGTGATGTGTAGCGTGTGAAATGTGTGTTTTGTGTGTCTGTCGGGTTTGTTGTGTGTCTGGGGTGCTGCCAGAGTTGGTCTATGGTAGTGATTTGTGGTGTTTGTTTGTGTTTCTGTGTGTATTCTGTGGTGCCATGCGGTGTGCCATGTGTTCTTGAGTGTTTTGTGTTGTGTTGTAAGTGATCTGTGCGTCTTGTTTGTTTTCTGTGTGTTGTGTACGAAATGTGCGTGGTATGGGTTATTTACAGCTTGTTGATCGCCTTGTGCTCTGCGTTTTGATCTGGGTCATGTCATGTGTGATATGTGCAGTTTTGAGCTTTGTGTTGTGTGAATTGAGTGGATCCTGTGGTGTTGTATATTTTGCCTTTCGATGAGCTTTCTGTTGGTGGTTGTGTTGTGTGTCTGGTGCGTGGCCTCCTTTGTCACGCTCAGGGTGAAATGTGTCTTTCTCTTTGTTGTGTGTTGTGATACGTACTGTGTTCTGGGTTGTGTGTGCTGTGTACATGCTTTCCTGTGTGTTACGTATGGGGAAGGTGTTGGGTTGTCTGGGTATTTTGGGCATTGTGTGTGATGTTAATTGTGTGGTGTGTGTGATGTGCGTGTGTGCTTATTGTGTGTGTGATGTGTGTATTGTGTTGTGTTGACAGTGTGTGGTTCTGAGTGTGCTCTATATGGTATGCTTTTGGTTGTGTGTGTTATGTGTCGTGTGTTGAGTGCATGTCGTGTGCGTTCCTGGCGGTTGTGGGTGGTTTTGTATGAGTTGCGGGTGTTTTGTGTGTGTGACTGTGATTTGTGTGTGGCTGTGTTAGAGAGGTTGTGTGTGTGTTTGGCGGCTTGAGCTATGTGCATGAGGGGAGACATGTTGACTGTGTGGTTGTGCTTGCTTTGGGTGTCTCATGGAGTGTGCAGTATGTACCTGTGCAAAGACTTTCATGTGTATTGTGAGCAGTTTTGTGCCTTTGAGTATGTGCTGTGTCTCGGGTCTGTTGTGTGCTTCTGTGTTGTGCTCCTGTGTGAGGATATATGTGTGGTGTGTCTGCTTGGTTGTGTGTGTTGCGTGTAATGCACCAAGTGTGCGCTAAGTGTGATCTTTGTTTTTTTGGGTGTGTTTTGCCTTTGTTTAATGTGTGCTGTGTGTCTTTTGCGTGGGTGAATGTGATTTCCGTGTGATTGTGTTTGAGTGGATTTGTGTGCGTTTGTTTGTTATGTGTGTGATGTCAGATGTGTTGTCTGTGTTTGGTTGTGCTTGTTTAGTGTTCCTCGTTGTGTGTGCTGTGTATACTCTCTCAAATGTTTTTTCTGTGTCTTGTGGGCTATTATGTGCTTTGTTGTGTCTGCTGTGTGTCCTGTGACTTTTGTTTTGTTACTGTATGGGTTTTGTGCACGTGTGCTTTGCGTACTGCTTTCCAAGGTGGATACGTGCGTGGGGTGTCTGTGTGTGACTGTGCACGTGGTGTGTCGTGTGTGACATGTGCGCTATGGGCTTTGATGTGTAGCGTGTGAAATGTGTGTTTTGTGTGTCTGTCGGGTTTGTTGTGTGTCTGGGGTCTGCCAGATTTGTTGGTCTATGGTAGTGATTTGTGGTGTTTGTTTTGTGTTTCTGTGTGTATTCTGTTGTGCCATGCGCTGTGCCATGTGTTCTTGAGTGTTTTGTGTTGTGTTGTATGTGATCTGTGCGTCTTGTTTGTTTTCTGTGTGTTGTGTACGAAATGTGCGTAGTATGGGTTACTTACTGCTTGTTGATCGCCTTGTGCTCTGCGTTTTGATCTGGGGCATGTTATGTGTGATATGTGCAGGTTTGATCTTTGTGTTGTGTGAATTGGGTGGATCCTGTGGTGTTGTATATTTTGCCTTTCGATGAGCTTTCTGTTGGTGGTTGTGTTGTGTGTCTGGTGCGTGGCCTCCTTTGTCACGCTCAGGGTGAAATGTGTCTTTCTCTGTGTTGTGTGTTGTGTTACGTACTGTGTTCTGGGTTGTGTGTGCTGTGTACATGCTTTCCTGTGTGTTACGTATGGGGAAGGTGTTGGTTGGTCTGGGTATTTTGGGCATTGTGTGTGATGTTAATTGTGTGGTGTGTGTGATGTGCTTGTGTGCTTATTGTGTGTGTGTTGTGTGTATTGGGTTGTGCCGACAGTGTGTGGTTCTGAGTGTGCTCTATATGGTATGTTTGTGGTTGTGTGTGTTATGTGTCATGCGTTGAGTGCATGTCGTGTGCGTTCTTGGCGGTTGTGGGTGGTTCTGTATGTGCTGTGGGTGTTTTGTGTGTGTGACTGTGATTTGTGTGTGGCTGTGTTAGAGAAGTTGTGTGTGTGTTTGGCGGCTTGAGCTATGCGCATGAGGGGAGACATGTTGACTGTGTGGTTGTGCTTGCTTTGGGTGTCTCATGGAGTGTGCAGTATGTACCTGTGCAAAGACTTTCATGTGTATTGTGAGCAGTTTTGTGCCTTGAAGTATGTGCTGTGAGTCTCGGGTCTGTTGTGTGCTTCTGTGCTGTGCTCCTGTGTGAGGATATATGTGTGGTGTGTCTGCTTGGTTGTGTGTGTTGCGTGTAATGCACCAAGTGTGTGCTAAGTGTGATCTTTGTTTTTTTGTGTGTGTTTTGCCTTGGTTTTATGTGTGCTGTGTGTCTTTTGCGTGGGTGAATGTGATTTCCGTGTGATTGTGTTTGAGTGGATTTGTGTGCTTTTGTTTGTTAAGTGTGTGATGTGAGATGTGTTGTCTGTGTGTGGTTGTGCTTGTTTAGTGTGCCTCGTTGTGTGTGCTCTGTATACTCTCTCAAATGTGGTTTCTGTGTCTTGTGAGCTATTATGTGCTTTGTTGTGTCTGTGTGTGTCCTGTGACTTTTGTTTTGTTACTGTATGGGTTTTGTGCACGTGTGCTTTGCATAGTGCTTTCCTGGGTGGATACGTGCATGGGGTGTCTGTGTGTGACTGTGCACGTGGTGTGTCGTGTGTGACATGTGCGCTATGGGCTGTGATGTGTAGCGTGTGAAATGTGTGTTTTGTGTGTCTGTCGGGTTTGTTGTGTGTCTGGGGTCTGCCAGATTTGTTGGTCTATGGTAGTGATTTGTGGTGTTTGTTTTGTGTTTCTGTGTGTATTCTGTTGTGCCATGTGCTGTGCCATGTGTTCTTCAGTGTTTTGTGTTGTGTTGTATGTGATCTGTGCGTCTTGTTTGTTTTCTGTGTGTTGTGTACGAAATGTGCGTAGTATGGGTTACTTACTGCTTGTTGATCGCCTTGTGCTCTGCGTTTTGATCTGGGGCATGTTATGTGTGATATGTGCAGGTTTGATCTTTGTGTTGTGTGAATTGGGTGGATCCTGTGGTGTTGTATATTTTGCCTTTCGATGAGCTTTCTGTTGGTGGTTGTGTTGTGTGTCTGGTGCGTGGCCTCCTTTGTCACGCTCAGGGTGAAATGTGTCTTTCTCTGTGTTGTGTGTTGTGTTACGTACTGTGTTCTGGGTTGTGTGTGCTGTGTACATGCTTTCCTGTGTGTTACGTATGGGGAAGGTGTTGGTTGGTCTGGGTATTTTGGGCATTGTGTGTGATGTTAATTGTGTGGTGTGTGTGATGTGCTTGTGTGCTTATTGTGTGTGTGTTGTGTGTATTGGGTTGTGCTGACAGTGTTTGGTTCTGAGTGTGCTCTATATGGTATGTTTGTGGTTGTGTGTGTTATGTGTCGTTTGTTGAATGCATGTCGTGTGCGTTCTTGGGGGTTGTATGGTTCTGTATGAGTTGTGGGTGTTTTGTGTGTGTGACTGTGATTTGTGTGTGGCTGTGTTAGAGAGGTTGTGTGTGTGTTTGGCGGCTTGAGCTATGCGCATGAGGGGAGACATGTTGACTGTGTGGTTGTGCTTGCTTTGGGTGTCTCATGGAGGGTGCAGTATGTACCTGTGCAAAGACTTTCATGTGTATTGTGAGCAGTTTTGTGCCTTGAAGTATGTGCTGTGAGTGTCCGGTCTGTTGTGTGCTTCTGTGTTGTGCTCCTGTGTGAGGATATATGTGTGGTGTGTCTGCTTGGTTGTGTGTGTTGCGTGTAATGCACCAAGTGTGTGCTAAGTGTGATCTTTGTTTTTTTGTGTGTGTTTTGCCTTTGTTTAATGTGTGCTGTGTGTCTTTTGCGTGGGTGAATGTGATTTCCGTCTGATTGTGTTTGAGTGGATTTGTGTGCGTTTGTTTGTTATGTGTGTGATGTCAGATGTGTTGTCTGTGTTTGGTTGTGCTTGTTTAGTGTTCCTCGTTGTGTGTGCTGTGTATACTCTCTCAAATGTGGTTTCTGTGTCTTGTGGGCTATTAGGTGCTTTGTTGTGTCTGCTGTGTGTCCTGTGACTTTTGTTTTGTTACTGTATGGGTTTTGTGCACGTGTGCTTTACGTAGTGCTTTCCTGGGTGGATACGTGCGTGGGGTGTCTGTGTGTGACTGTGCACGTGGTGTGTCGTGTGTGACGTGTGCGCTACGGGCTGTGATGTGTAGCGTGTGAAATGTGTGTTTTGTGTGTCTGTCGGGTTTGTTGTGTGTCTGGGGTGCTGCCAGAGTTGGTCTATGGTAGTGATTTGTGGTGTTTGTTTGTGTTTCTGTGTGTATTCTGTGGTGCCATGCGGTGTGCCATGTGTTCTTGAGTGTTTTGTGTTGTGTTGTAAGTGATCTGTGCGTCTTGTTTGTTTTCTGTGTGTTGTGTACGAAATGTGCGTGGTATGGGTTATTTACAGCTTGTTGATCGCCTTGTGCTCTGCGTTTTGATCTGGGTCATGTCATGTGTGATATGTGCAGTTTTGAGCTTTGTGTTGTGTGAATTGAGTGGATCCTGTGGTGTTGTATATTTTGCCTTTCGATGAGCTTTCTGTTGGTGGTTGTGTTGTGTGTCTGGTGCGTGGCCTCCTTTGTCACGCTCAGGGTGAAATGTGTCTTTCTCTGTGTTGTGTGTTGTGTTACGTACTGTGTTCTGGGTTGTGTGTGCTGTGTACATGCTTTCCTGTGTGTTACGTATGGGGAAGGTGTTGGGTTGTCTGGGTATTTTGGGCATTGTGTGTGATGTTAATTGTGTGGTGTGTGTGATGTGCTTGTGTGCTTATTGTGTGTGTGATGTGTGTATTGGGTTGTGTTGACAGTGTGTGGTTCTGAGTGTGCTCTATATGGTATGCTTTTGGTTGTGTGTGTTATGTGTCGTGTGTTGAGTGCATGTCGTGTGCGTTCCTGGCGGTTGTGGGTGGTTCTGTATGAGTTGCGGGTGTTTTGTGTGTGTGACTGTGATTTGTGTGTGGCTGTGTTAGAGAGGTTGTGTGTGTGTTTGGCGGCTTGAGCTATGCGCATGAGGGGAGACATGTTGACTGTGTGGTTGTGCTTGCTTTGGGTGTCTCATGGAGTGTGCAGTATGTACCTGTGCAAAGACTTTCATGTGTATTGTGAGCAGTTTTGTGCCTTTGAGTATGTGCTGTGTCTCGGGTCTGTTGTGTGCTTCTGTGTTGTGCTCCTGTGTGAGGATATATGTGTGGTGTGTCTGCTTGGTTGTGTGTGTTGCGTGTAATGCACCAAGTGTGTCCTACGTGTGATCTTTGTTTTTTTGGGTGTGTTTTGCCTTTGTTTAATGTGTGCTGTGTGTCTTTTGCGTGGGTGAATGTGATTTCCGTGTGATTGTGTTTGAGTGGATTTGTGTGCGTTTGTTTGTTATGTGTGTGATGTCAGATGTGTTGTCTGTGTTTGGTTGTGCTTGTTTAGTGTTCCTCGTTGTGTGTGCTGTGTATACTCTCTCAAATGTGGTTTCTGTGTCTTGTGGGCTATTATGTGCTTTGTTGTGTCTGCTGTGTGTCCTGTGACTTTTGTTTTGTTACTGTATGGGTTTTGTGCACGTGTGCTTTGCGTACTGCTTTCCAAGGTGGATACGTGCGTGGGGTGTCTGTGTGTGACTGTGCACGTGGTGTGTCGTGTGTGACATGTGCGCTATGGGCTGTGATGTGTAGCGTGTGAAATGTGTGTTTTGTGTGTCTGTCGGGTTTGTTGTGTGTCTGGGGTCTGCCAGATTTGTTGGTCTATGGTAGTGATTTGTGGTGTTTGTTTTGTGTTTCTGTGTGTATTCTGTTGTGCCATGCGCTGTGCCATGTGTTCTTGAGTGTTTTGTGTTGTGTTGTATGTGATCTGTGCGTCTTGTTTGTTTTCTGTGTGTTGTGTACGAAATGTGCATAGTATGGGTTACTTACTGCTTGTTGATCGCCTTGTGCTCTGCGTTTTGATCTGGGGCATGTTATGTGTGATATGTGCAGGTTTGATCTTTGTGTTGTGTGAATTGGGTGGATCCTGTGGTGTTGTATATTTTGCCTTTCGATGAGCTTTCTGTTGGTGGTTGTGTTGTGTGTCTGGTGCGTGGCCTCCTTTGTCACGCTCAGGGTGAAATGTGTCTTTCTCTGTGTTGTGTGTTGTGTTACGTACTGTGTTCTGGGTTGTGTGTGCTGTGTACATGCTTTCCTGTGTGTTACGTATGGGGAAGGTGTTGGTTGGTCTGGGTATTTTGGGCATTGTGTGTGATGTTAATTGTGTGGTGTGTGTGATGTGCTTGTGTGCTTATTGTGTGTGTGTTGTGTGTATTGGGTTGTGCCGACAGTGTGTGGTTCTGAGTGTGCTCTATATGGTATGTTTGTGGTTGTGTGTGTTATGTGTCATGCGTTGAGTGCATGTCGTGTGCGTTCTTGGCGGTTGTGGGTGGTTCTGTATGTGCTGTGGGTGTTTTGTGTGTGTGACTGTGATTTGTGTGTGGCTGTGTTAGAGAAGTTGTGTGTGTGTTTGGCGGCTTGAGCTATGCGCATGAGGGGAGACATGTTGACTGTGTGGTTGTGCTTGCTTTGGGTGTCTCATGGAGTGTGCAGTATGTACCTGTGCAAAGACTTTCATGTGTATTGTGAGCAGTTTTGTGCCTTGAAGTATGTGCTGTGAGTCTCGGGTCTGTTGTGTGCTTCTGTGCTGTGCTCCTGTGTGAGGATATATGTGTGGTGTGTCTGCTTGGTTGTGTGTGTTGCGTGTAATGCACCAAGTGTGCGCTAAGTGTGATCTTTGTTTTTTTGTGTGTGTTTTGCCTTGGTTTTATGTGTGCTGTGTGTCTTTTGCGTGGGTGAATGTGATTTCCGTGTGATTGTGTTTGAGTGGATTTGTGTGCGTTTGTTTGTTAAGTGTGTGATGTGAGATGTGTTGTCTGTGTGTGGTTGTGCTTGTTTAGTGTGCCTCGTTGTGTGTGCTCTGTATACTCTCTCAAATGTGGTTTCTGTGTCTTGTGAGCTATTATGTGCTTTGTTGTGTCTGTGTGTGTCCTGTGACTTTTGTTTTGTTACTGTATGGGTTTTGTGCACGTGTGCTTTGCATAGTGCTTTCCTGGGTGGATACGTGCATGGGGTGTCTGTGTGTGACTGTGCACGTGGTGTGTCGTGTGTGACATGTGCGCTATGGGCTGTGATGTGTAGCGTGTGAAATGTGTGTTTTGTGTGTCTGTCGGGTTTGTTGTGTGTCTGGGGTCTGCCAGATTTGTTGGTCTATGGTAGTGATTTGTGGTGTTTGTTTTGTGTTTCTGTGTGTATTCTGTTGTGCCATGTGCTGTGCCATGTGTTCTTCAGTGTTTTGTGTTGTGTTGTATGTGATCTGTGCGTCTTGTTTGTTTTCTGTGTGTTGTGTACGAAATGTGCGTAGTATGGGTTACTTACTGCTTGTTGATCGCCTTGTGCTCTGCGTTTTGATCTGGGGCATGTTATGTGTGATATGTGCAGGTTTGATCTTTGTGTTGTGTGAATTGGGTGGATCCTGTGGTGTTGTATATTTTGCCTTTCGATGAGCTTTCTGTTGGTGGTTGTGTTGTGTGTCTGGTGCGTGGCCTCCTTTGTCACGCTCAGGGTGAAATGTGTCTTTCTCTGTGTTGTGTGTTGTGTTACGTACTGTGTTCTGGGTTGTGTGTGCTGTGTACATGCTTTCCTGTGTGTTACGTATGGGGAAGGTGTTGGTTGGTCTGGGTATTTTGGGCATTGTGTGTGATGTTAATTGTGTGGTGTGTGTGATGTGCTTGTGTGCTTATTGTGTGTGTGTTGTGTGTATTGGGTTGTGCTGACAGTGTGTGGTTCTGAGTGTGCTCTATATGGTATGTTTGTGGTTGTGTGTGTTATGTGTCGTTTGTTGAATGCATGTCGTGTGCGTTCTTGGGGGTTGTATGGTTCTGTATGAGTTGTGGGTGTTTTGTGTGTGTGACTGTGATTTGTGTGTGGCTGTGTTAGAGAGGTTGTGTGTGTGTTTGGCGGCTTGAGCTATGCGCATGAGGGGAGACATGTTGACTGTGTGGTTGTGCTTGCTTTGGGTGTCTCATGGAGGGTGCAGTATGTACCTGTGCAAAGACTTTCATGTGTATTGTGAGCAGTTTTGTGCCTTGAAGTATGTGCTGTGAGTGTCCGGTCTGTTGTGTGCTTCTGTGTTGTGCTCCTGTGTGAGGATATATGTGTGGTGTGTCTGCTTGGTTGTGTGTGTTGCGTGTAATGCACCAAGTGTGTGCTAAGTGTGATCTTTGTTTTTTTGTGTGTGTTTTGCCTTTGTTTAATGTGTGCTGTGTGTCTTTTGCGTGGGTGAATGTGATTTCCGTCTGATTGTGTTTGAGTGGATTTGTGTGCGTTTGTTTGTTATGTGTGTGATGTCAGATGTGTTGTCTGTGTTTGGTTGTGCTTGTTTAGTGTTCCTCGTTGTGTGTGCTGTGTATACTCTCTCAAATGTGGTTTCTGTGTCTTGTGGGCTATTAGGTGCTTTGTTGTGTCTGCTGTGTGTCCTGTGACTTTTGTTTTGTTACTGTATGGGTTTTGTGCACGTGTGCTTTACGTAGTGCTTTCCTGGGTGGATACGTGCGTGGGGTGTCTGTGTGTGACTGTGCACGTGGTGTGTCGTGTGTGACGTGTGCGCTACGGGCTGTGATGTGTAGCGTGTGAAATGTGTGTTTTGTGTGTCTGTCGGGTTTGTTGTGTGTCTGGGGTGCTGCCAGAGTTGGTCTATGGTTGTGATTTGTGGTGTTTGTTTGTGTTTCTGTGTGTATTCTGTGGTGCCATGCGGTGTGCCATGTGTTCTTGAGTGTTTTGTGTTGTGTTGTAAGTGATCTGTGCGTCTTGTTTGTTTTCTGTGTGTTGTGTACGAAATGTGCGTGGTATGGGTTATTTACAGCTTGTTGATCGCCTTGTGCTCTGCGTTTTGATCTGGGTCATGTCATGTGTGATATGTGCAGTTTTGAGCTTTGTGTTGTGTGAATTGAGTGGATCCTGTGGTGTTGTATATTTTGCCTTTCGATGAGCTTTCTGTTGGTGGTTGTGTTGTGTGTCTGGTGCGTGGCCTCCTTTGTCACGCTCAGGGTGAAATGTGTCTTTCTCTGTGTTGTGTGTTGTGTTACGTACTGTGTTCTGGGTTGTGTGTGCTGTGTACATGCTTTCCTGTGTGTTACGTATGGGGAAGGTGTTGGGTTGTCTGGGTATTTTGGGCATTGTGTGTGATGTTAATTGTGTGGTGTGTGTGATGTGCGTGTGTGCTTATTGTGTGTGTGATGTGTGTATTGGGTTGTGTTGACAGTGTGTGGTTCTGAGTGTGCTCTATATGGTATGCTTTTGGTTGTGTGTGTTATGTGTCGTGTGTTGAGTGCATGTCGTGTGCGTTCCTGGCGGTTGTGGGTGGTTCTGTATGAGTTGCGGGTGTTTTGTGTGTGTGACTGTGATTTGTGTGTGGCTGTGTTAGAGAGGTTGTGTGTGTGTTTGGCGGCTTGAGCTATGCGCATGAGGGGAGACATGTTGACTGTGTGGTTGTGCTTGCTTTGGGTGTCTCATGGAGTGTGCAGTATGTACCTGTGCAAAGACTTTCATGTGTATTGTGAGCAGTTTTGTGCCTTTGAGTATGTGCTGTGTCTCGGGTCTGTTGTGTGCTTCTGTGTTGTGCTCCTGTGTGAGGATATATGTGTGGTGTGTCTGCTTGGTTGTGTGTGTTGCGTGTAATGCACCAAGTGTGCGCTAAGTGTGATCTTTGTTTTTTTGGGTGTGTTTTGCCTTTGTTTAATGTGTGCTGTGTGTCTTTTGCGTGGGTGAATGTGATTTCCGTGTGATTGTGTTTGAGTGGATTTGTGTGCGTTTGTTTGTTATGTGTGTGATGTCAGATGTGTTGTCTGTGTTTGGTTGTGCTTGTTTAGTGTTCCTCGTTGTGTGTGCTGTGTATACTCTCTCAAATGTGGTTTCTGTGTCTTGTGGGCTATTATGTGCTTTGTTGTGTCTGCTGTGTGTCCTGTGACTTTTGTTTTGTTACTGTATGGGTTTTGTGCACGTGTGCTTTGCGTACTGCTTTCCAAGGTGGATACGTGCGTGGGGTGTCTGTGTGTGACTGTGCACGTGGTGTGTCGTGTGTGACATGTGCGCTATGGGCTGTGATGTGTAGCGTGTGAAATGTGTGTTTTGTGTGTCTGTCGGGTTTGTTGTGTGTCTGGGGTCTGCCAGATTTGTTGGTCTATGGTAGTGATTTGTGGTGTTTGTTTTGTGTTTCTGTGTGTATTCTGTTGTGCCATGCGCTGTGCCATGTGTTCTTGAGTGTTTTGTGTTGTGTTGTATGTGATCTGTGCGTCTTGTTTGTTTTCTGTGTGTTGTGTACGAAATGTGCGTAGTATGGGTTACTTACTGCTTGTTGATCGCCTTGTGCTCTGCGTTTTGATCTGGGGCATGTTATGTGTGATATGTGCAGGTTTGATCTTTGTGTTGTGTGAATTGGGTGGATCCTGTGGTGTTGTATATTTTGCCTTTCGATGAGCTTTCTGTTGGTGGTTGTGTTGTGTGTCTGGTGCGTGGCCTCCTTTGTCACGCTCAGGGTGAAATGTGTCTTTCTCTGTGTTGTGTGTTGTGTTACGTACTGTGTTCTGGGTTGTGTGTGCTGTGTACATGCTTTCCTGTGTGTTACGTATGGGGAAGGTGTTGGTTGGTCTGGGTATTTTGGGCATTGTGTGTGATGTTAATTGTGTGGTGTGTGTGATGTGCTTGTGTGCTTATTGTGTGTGTGTTGTGTGTATTGGGTTGTGCCGACAGTGTGTGGTTCTGAGTGTGCTCTATATGGTATGTTTGTGGTTGTGTGTGTTATGTGTCATGCGTTGAGTGCATGTCGTGTGCGTTCTTGGCGGTTGTGGGTGGTTCTGTATGTGCTGTGGGTGTTTTGTGTGTGTGACTGTGATTTGTGTGTGGCTGTGTTAGAGAAGTTGTGTGTGTGTTTGGCGGCTTGAGCTATGCGCATGAGGGGAGACATGTTGACTGTGTGGTTGTGCTTGCTTTGGGTGTCTCATGGAGTGTGCAGTATGTACCTGTGCAAAGACTTTCATGTGTATTGTGAGCAGTTTTGTGCCTTGAAGTATGTGCTGTGAGTCTCGGGTCTGTTGTGTGCTTCTGTGCTGTGCTCCTGTGTGAGGATATATGTGTGGTGTGTCTGCTTGGTTGTGTGTGTTGCGTGTAATGCACCAAGTGTGTGCTAAGTGTGATCTTTGTTTTTTTGTGTGTGTTTTGCCTTGGTTTTATGTGTGCTGTGTGTCTTTTGCGTGGGTGAATGTGATTTCCGTGTGATTGTGTTTGAGTGGATTTGTGTGCTTTTGTTTGTTAAGTGTGTGATGTGAGATGTGTTGTCTGTGTGTGGTTGTGCTTGTTTAGTGTGCCTCGTTGTGTGTGCTCTGTATACTCTCTCAAATGTGGTTTCTGTGTCTTGTGAGCTATTATGTGCTTTGTTGTGTCTGTGTGTGTCCTGTGACTTTTGTTTTGTTACTGTATGGGTTTTGTGCACGTGTGCTTTGCATAGTGCTTTCCTGGGTGGATACGTGCATGGGGTGTCTGTGTGTGACTGTGCACGTGGTGTGTCGTGTGTGACATGTGCGCTATGGGCTGTGATGTGTAGCGTGTGAAATGTGTGTTTTGTGTGTCTGTCGGGTTTGTTGTGTGTCTGGGGTCTGCCAGATTTGTTGGTCTATGGTAGTGATTTGTGGTGTTTGTTTTGTGTTTCTGTGTGTATTCTGTTGTGCCATGTGCTGTGCCATGTGTTCTTCAGTGTTTTGTGTTGTGTTGTATGTGATCTGTGCGTCTTGTTTGTTTTCTGTGTGTTGTGTACGAAATGTGCGTAGTATGGGTTACTTACTGCTTGTTGATCGCCTTGTGCTCTGCGTTTTGATCTGGGGCATGTTATGTGTGATATGTGCAGGTTTGATCTTTGTGTTGTGTGAATTGGGTGGATCCTGTGGTGTTGTATATTTTGCCTTTCGATGAGCTTTCTGTTGGTGGTTGTGTTGTGTGTCTGGTGCGTGGCCTCCTTTGTCACGCTCAGGGTGAAATGTGTCTTTCTCTGTGTTGTGTGTTGTGTTACGTACTGTGTTCTGGGTTGTGTGTGCTGTGTACATGCTTTCCTGTGTGTTACGTATGGGGAAGGTGTTGGTTGGTCTGGGTATTTTGGGCATTGTGTGTGATGTTAATTGTGTGGTGTGTGTGATGTGCTTGTGTGCTTATTGTGTGTGTGTTGTGTGTATTGGGTTGTGCTGACAGTGTTTGGTTCTGAGTGTGCTCTATATGGTATGTTTGTGGTTGTGTGTGTTATGTGTCGTTTGTTGAATGCATGTCGTGTGCGTTCTTGGGGGTTGTATGGTTCTGTATGAGTTGTGGGTGTTTTGTGTGTGTGACTGTGATTTGTGTGTGGCTGTGTTAGAGAGGTTGTGTGTGTGTTTGGCGGCTTGAGCTATGCGCATGAGGGGAGACATGTTGACTGTGTGGTTGTGCTTGCTTTGGGTGTCTCATGGAGGGTGCAGTATGTACCTGTGCAAAGACTTTCATGTGTATTGTGAGCAGTTTTGTGCCTTGAAGTATGTGCTGTGAGTGTCCGGTCTGTTGTGTGCTTCTGTGTTGTGCTCCTGTGTGAGGATATATGTGTGGTGTGTCTGCTTGGTTGTGTGTGTTGCGTGTAATGCACCAAGTGTGTGCTAAGTGTGATCTTTGTTTTTTTGTGTGTGTTTTGCCTTTGTTTAATGTGTGCTGTGTGTCTTTTGCGTGGGTGAATGTGATTTCCGTCTGATTGTGTTTGAGTGGATTTGTGTGCGTTTGTTTGTTATGTGTGTGATGTCAGATGTGTTGTCTGTGTTTGGTTGTGCTTGTTTAGTGTTCCTCGTTGTGTGTGCTGTGTATACTCTCTCAAATGTGGTTTCTGTGTCTTGTGGGCTATTAGGTGCTTTGTTGTGTCTGCTGTGTGTCCTGTGACTTTTGTTTTGTTACTGTATGGGTTTTGTGCACGTGTGCTTTACGTAGTGCTTTCCTGGGTGGATACGTGCGTGGGGTGTCTGTGTGTGACTGTGCACGTGGTGTGTCGTGTGTGACGTGTGCGCTACGGGCTGTGATGTGTAGCGTGTGAAATGTGTGTTTTGTGTGTCTGTCGGGTTTGTTGTGTGTCTGGGGTGCTGCCAGAGTTGGTCTATGGTAGTGATTTGTGGTGTTTGTTTGTGTTTCTGTGTGTATTCTGTGGTGCCATGCGGTGTGCCATGTGTTCTTGAGTGTTTTGTGTTGTGTTGTAAGTGATCTGTGCGTCTTGTTTGTTTTCTGTGTGTTGTGTACGAAATGTGCGTGGTATGGGTTATTTACAGCTTGTTGATCGCCTTGTGCTCTGCGTTTTGATCTGGGTCATGTCATGTGTGATATGTGCAGTTTTGAGCTTTGTGTTGTGTGAATTGAGTGGATCCTGTGGTGTTGTATATTTTGCCTTTCGATGAGCTTTCTGTTGGTGGTTGTGTTGTGTGTCTGGTGCGTGGCCTCCTTTGTCACGCTCAGGGTGAAATGTGTCTTTCTCTGTGTTGTGTGTTGTGTTACGTACTGTGTTCTGGGTTGTGTGTGCTGTGTACATGCTTTCCTGTGTGTTACGTATGGGGAAGGTGTTGGGTTGTCTGGGTATTTTGGGCATTGTGTGTGATGTTAATTGTGTGGTTTGTGTGATGTGCTTGTGTGCTTATTGTGTGTGTGATGTGTGTATTGGGTTGTGTTGACAGTGTGTGGTTCTGAGTGTGCTCTATATGGTATGCTTTTGGTTGTGTGTGTTATGTGTCGTGTGTTGAGTGCATGTCGTGTGCGTTCCTGGCGGTTGTGGGTGGTTCTGTATGAGTTGCGGGTGTTTTGTGTGTGTGACTGTGATTTGTGTGTGGCTGTGTTAGAGAGGTTGTGTGTGTGTTTGGCGGCTTGAGCTATGCGCATGAGGGGAGACATGTTGACTGTGTGGTTGTGCTTGCTTTGGGTGTCTCATGGAGTGTGCAGTATGTACCTGTGCAAAGACTTTCATGTGTATTGTGAGCAGTTTTGTGCCTTTGAGTATGTGCTGTGTCTCGGGTCTGTTGTGTGCTTCTGTGTTGTGCTCCTGTGTGAGGATATATGTGTGGTGTGTCTGCTTGGTTGTGTGTGTTGCGTGTAATGCACCAAGTGTGTCCTACGTGTGATCTTTGTTTTTTTGGGTGTGTTTTGCCTTTGTTTAATGTGTGCTGTGTGTCTTTTGCGTGGGTGAATGTGATTTCCGTGTGATTGTGTTTGAGTGGATTTGTGTGCGTTTGTTTGTTATGTGTGTGATGTCAGATGTGTTGTCTGTGTTTGGTTGTGCTTGTTTAGTGTTCCTCGTTGTGTGTGCTGTGTATACTCTCTCAAATGTGGTTTCTGTGTCTTGTGGGCTATTATGTGCTTTGTTGTGTCTGCTGTGTGTCCTGTGACTTTTGTTTTGTTACTGTATGGGTTTTGTGCACGTGTGCTTTGCGTACTGCTTTCCAAGGTGGATACGTGCGTGGGGTGTCTGTGTGTGACTGTGCACGTGGTGTGTCGTGTGTGACATGTGCGCTATGGGCTGTGATGTGTAGCGTGTGAAATGTGTGTTTTGTGTGTCTGTCGGGTTTGTTGTGTGTCTGGGGTCTGCCAGATTTGTTGGTCTATGGTAGTGATTTGTGGTGTTTGTTTTGTGTTTCTGTGTGTATTCTGTTGTGCCATGCGCTGTGCCATGTGTTCTTGAGTGTTTTGTGTTGTGTTGTATGTGATCTGTGCGTCTTGTTTGTTTTCTGTGTGTTGTGTACGAAATGTGCATAGTATGGGTTACTTACTGCTTGTTGATCGCCTTGTGCTCTGCGTTTTGATCTGGGGCATGTTATGTGTGATATGTGCAGGTTTGATCTTTGTGTTGTGTGAATTGGGTGGATCCTGTGGTGTTGTATATTTTGCCTTTCGATGAGCTTTCTGTTGGTGGTTGTGTTGTGTGTCTGGTGCGTGGCCTCCTTTGTCACGCTCAGGGTGAAATGTGTCTTTCTCTGTGTTGTGTGTTGTGTTACGTACTGTGTTCTGGGTTGTGTGTGCTGTGTACATGCTTTCCTGTGTGTTACGTATGGGGAAGGTGTTGGTTGGTCTGGGTATTTTGGGCATTGTGTGTGATGTTAATTGTGTGGTGTGTGTGATGTGCTTGTGTGCTTATTGTGTGTGTGTTGTGTGTATTGGGTTGTGCCGACAGTGTGTGGTTCTGAGTGTGCTCTATATGGTATGTTTGTGGTTGTGTGTGTTATGTGTCATGCGTTGAGTGCATGTCGTGTGCGTTCTTGGCGGTTGTGGGTGGTTCTGTATGTGCTGTGGGTGTTTTGTGTGTGTGACTGTGATTTGTGTGTGGCTGTGTTAGAGAAGTTGTGTGTGTGTTTGGCGGCTTGAGCTATGCGCATGAGGGGAGACATGTTGACTGTGTGGTTGTGCTTGCTTTGGGTGTCTCATGGAGTGTGCAGTATGTACCTGTGCAAAGACTTTCATGTGTATTGTGAGCAGTTTTGTGCCTTGAAGTATGTGCTGTGAGTCTCGGGTCTGTTGTGTGCTTCTGTGCTGTGCTCCTGTGTGAGGATATATGTGTGGTGTGTCTGCTTGGTTGTGTGTGTTGCGTGTAATGCACCAAGTGTGCGCTAAGTGTGATCTTTGTTTTTTTGTGTGTGTTTTGCCTTGGTTTTATGTGTGCTGTGTGTCTTTTGCGTGGGTGAATGTGATTTCCGTGTGATTGTGTTTGAGTGGATTTGTGTGCGTTTGTTTGTTAAGTGTGTGATGTGAGATGTGTTGTCTGTGTGTGGTTGTGCTTGTTTAGTGTGCCTCGTTGTGTGTGCTCTGTATACTCTCTCAAATGTGGTTTCTGTGTCTTGTGAGCTATTATGTGCTTTGTTGTGTCTGTGTGTGTCCTGTGACTTTTGTTTTGTTACTGTATGGGTTTTGTGCACGTGTGCTTTGCATAGTGCTTTCCTGGGTGGATACGTGCATGGGGTGTCTGTGTGTGACTGTGCACGTGGTGTGTCGTGTGTGACATGTGCGCTATGGGCTGTGATGTGTAGCGTGTGAAATGTGTGTTTTGTGTGTCTGTTGGGTTTGTTGTGTGTCTGGGGTCTGCCAGATTTGTTGGTCTATGGTAGTGATTTGTGGTGTTTGTTTTGTGTTTCTGTGTGTATTCTGTTGTGCCATGTGCTGTGCCATGTGTTCTTCAGTGTTTTGTGTTGTGTTGTATGTGATCTGTGCGTCTTGTTTGTTTTCTGTGTGTTGTGTACGAAATGTGCGTAGTATGGGTTACTTACTGCTTGTTGATCGCCTTGTGCTCTGCGTTTTGATCTGGGGCATGTTATGTGTGATATGTGCAGGTTTGATCTTTGTGTTGTGTGAATTGGGTGGATCCTGTGGTGTTGTATATTTTGCCTTTCGATGAGCTTTCTGTTGGTGGTTGTGTTGTGTGTCTGGTGCGTGGCCTCCTTTGTCACGCTCAGGGTGAAATGTGTCTTTCTCTGTGTTGTGTGTTGTGTTACGTACTGTGTTCTGGGTTGTGTGTGCTGTGTACATGCTTTCCTGTGTGTTACGTATGGGGAAGGTGTTGGTTGGTCTGGGTATTTTGGGCATTGTGTGTGATGTTAATTGTGTGGTGTGTGTGATGTGCTTGTGTGCTTATTGTGTGTGTGTTGTGTGTATTGGGTTGTGCTGACAGTGTGTGGTTCTGAGTGTGCTCTATATGGTATGTTTGTGGTTGTGTGTGTTATGTGTCGTTTGTTGAATGCATGTCGTGTGCGTTCTTGGGGGTTGTATGGTTCTGTATGAGTTGTGGGTGTTTTGTGTGTGTGACTGTGATTTGTGTGTGGCTGTGTTAGAGAGGTTGTGTGTGTGTTTGGCGGCTTGAGCTATGCGCATGAGGGGAGACATGTTGACTGTGTGGTTGTGCTTGCTTTGGGTGTCTCATGGAGGGTGCAGTATGTACCTGTGCAAAGACTTTCATGTGTATTGTGAGCAGTTTTGTGCCTTGAAGTATGTGCTGTGAGTGTCCGGTCTGTTGTGTGCTTCTGTGTTGTGCTCCTGTGTGAGGATATATGTGTGGTGTGTCTGCTTGGTTGTGTGTGTTGCGTGTAATGCACCAAGTGTGTGCTAAGTGTGATCTTTGTTTTTTTGTGTGTGTTTTGCCTTTGTTTAATGTGTGCTGTGTGTCTTTTGCGTGGGTGAATGTGATTTCCGTCTGATTGTGTTTGAGTGGATTTGTGTGCGTTTGTTTGTTATGTGTGTGATGTCAGATGTGTTGTCTGTGTTTGGTTGTGCTTGTTTAGTGTTCCTCGTTGTGTGTGCTGTGTATACTCTCTCAAATGTGGTTTCTGTGTCTTGTGGGCTATTAGGTGCTTTGTTGTGTCTGCTGTGTGTCCTGTGACTTTTGTTTTGTTACTGTATGGGTTTTGTGCACGTGTGCTTTACGTAGTGCTTTCCTGGGTGGATACGTGCGTGGGGTGTCTGTGTGTGACTGTGCACGTGGTGTGTCGTGTGTGACGTGTGCGCTACGGGCTGTGATGTGTAGCGTGTGAAATGTGTGTTTTGTGTGTCTGTCGGGTTTGTTGTGTGTCTGGGGTGCTGCCAGAGTTGGTCTATGGTTGTGATTTGTGGTGTTTGTTTGTGTTTCTGTGTGTATTCTGTGGTGCCATGCGGTGTGCCATGTGTTCTTGAGTGTTTTGTGTTGTGTTGTAAGTGATCTGTGCGTCTTGTTTGTTTTCTGTGTGTTGTGTACGAAATGTGCGTGGTATGGGTTATTTACAGCTTGTTGATCGCCTTGTGCTCTGCGTTTTGATCTGGGTCATGTCATGTGTGATATGTGCAGTTTTGAGCTTTGTGTTGTGTGAATTGAGTGGATCCTGTGGTGTTGTATATTTTGCCTTTCGATGAGCTTTCTGTTGGTGGTTGTGTTGTGTGTCTGGTGCGTGGCCTCCTTTGTCACGCTCAGGGTGAAATGTGTCTTTCTCTGTGTTGTGTGTTGTGTTACGTACTGTGTTCTGGGTTGTGTGTGCTGTGTACATGCTTTCCTGTGTGTTACGTATGGGGAAGGTGTTGGGTTGTCTGGGTATTTTGGGCATTGTGTGTGATGTTAATTGTGTGGTGTGTGTGATGTGCGTGTGTGCTTATTGTGTGTGTGATGTGTGTATTGGGTTGTGTTGACAGTGTGTGGTTCTGAGTGTGCTCTATATGGTATGCTTTTGGTTGTGTGTGTTATGTGTCGTGTGTTGAGTGCATGTCGTGTGCGTTCCTGGCGGTTGTGGGTGGTTCTGTATGAGTTGCGGGTGTTTTGTGTGTGTGACTGTGATTTGTGTGTGGCTGTGTTAGAGAGGTTGTGTGTGTGTTTGGCGGCTTGAGCTATGCGCATGAGGGGAGACATGTTGACTGTGTGGTTGTGCTTGCTTTGGGTGTCTCATGGAGTGTGCAGTATGTACCTGTGCAAAGACTTTCATGTGTATTGTGAGCAGTTTTGTGCCTTTGAGTATGTGCTGTGTCTCGGGTCTGTTGTGTGCTTCTGTGTTGTGCTCCTGTGTGAGGATATATGTGTGGTGTGTCTGCTTGGTTGTGTGTGTTGCGTGTAATGCACCAAGTGTGTCCTACGTGTGATCTTTGTTTTTTTGGGTGTGTTTTGCCTTTGTTTAATGTGTGCTGTGTGTCTTTTGCGTGGGTGAATGTGATTTCCGTGTGATTGTGTTTGAGTGGATTTGTGTGCGTTTGTTTGTTATGTGTGTGATGTCAGATGTGTTGTCTGTGTTTGGTTGTGCTTGTTTAGTGTTCCTCGTTGTGTGTGCTGTGTATACTCTCTCAAATGTGGTTTCTGTGTCTTGTGGGCTATTATGTGCTTTGTTGTGTCTGCTGTGTGTCCTGTGACTTTTGTTTTGTTACTGTATGGGTTTTGTGCACGTGTGCTTTGCGTACTGCTTTCCAAGGTGGATACGTGCGTGGGGTGTCTGTGTGTGACTGTGCACGTGGTGTGTCGTGTGTGACATGTGCGCTATGGGCTGTGATGTGTAGCGTGTGAAATGTGTGTTTTGTGTGTCTGTCGGGTTTGTTGTGTGTCTGGGGTCTGCCAGATTTGTTGGTCTATGGTAGTGATTTGTGGTGTTTGTTTTGTGTTTCTGTGTGTATTCTGTTGTGCCATGCGCTGTGCCATGTGTTCTTGAGTGTTTTGTGTTGTGTTGTATGTGATCTGTGCGTCTTGTTTGTTTTCTGTGTGTTGTGTACGAAATGTGCGTAGTATGGGTTACTTACTGCTTGTTGATCGCCTTGTGCTCTGCGTTTTGATCTGGGGCATGTTATGTGTGATATGTGCAGGTTTGATCTTTGTGTTGTGTGAATTGGGTGGATCCTGTGGTGTTGTATATTTTGCCTTTCGATGAGCTTTCTGTTGGTGGTTGTGTTGTGTGTCTGGTGCGTGGCCTCCTTTGTCACGCTCAGGGTGAAATGTGTCTTTCTCTGTGTTGTGTGTTGTGTTACGTACTGTGTTCTGGGTTGTGTGTGCTGTGTACATGCTTTCCTGTGTGTTACGTATGGGGAAGGTGTTGGTTGGTCTGGGTATTTTGGGCATTGTGTGTGATGTAAATTGTGTGGTGTGTGTGATGTGCTTGTGTGCTTATTGTGTGTGTGTTGTGTGTATTGGGTTGTGCCGACAGTGTGTGGTTCTGAGTGTGCTCTATATGGTATGTTTGTGGTTGTGTGTGTTATGTGTCATGCGTTGAGTGCATGTCGTGTGCGTTCCTGGGGGTTGTATGGTTCTGTATGTGCTGTGGGTGTTTTGTGTGTGTGACTGTGATTTGTGTGTGGCTGTGTTAGAGAAGTTGTGTGTGTGTTTGGCGGCTTGAGCTATGCGCATGAGGGGAGACATGTTGACTGTGTGGTTGTGCTTGCTTTGGGTGTCTCATGGAGTGTGCAGTATGTACCTGTGCAAAGACTTTCATGTGTATTGTGAGCAGTTTTGTGCCTTGAAGTATGTGCTGTGAGTCTCGGGTCTGTTGTGTGCTTCTGTGCTGTGCTCCTGTGTGAGGATATATGTGTGGTGTGTCTGCTTGGTTGTGTGTGTTGCGTGTAATGCACCAAGTGTGTGCTAAGTGTGATCTTTGTTTTTTTGTGTGTGTTTTGCCTTGGTTTTATGTGTGCTGTGTGTCTTTTGCGTGGGTGAATGTGATTTCCGTGTGATTGTGTTTGAGTGGATTTGTGTGCTTTTGTTTGTTAAGTGTGTGATGTGAGATGTGTTGTCTGTGTGTGGTTGTGCTTGTTTAGTGTGCCTCGTTGTGTGTGCTCTGTATACTCTCTCAAATGTGGTTTCTGTGTCTTGTGAGCTATTATGTGCTTTGTTGTGTCTGTGTGTGTCCTGTGACTTTTGTTTTGTTACTGTATGGGTTTTGTGCACGTGTGCTTTGCATAGTGCTTTCCTGGGTGGATACGTGCATGGGGTGTCTGTGTGTGACTGTGCACGTGGTGTGTCGTGTGTGACATGTGCGCTATGGGCTGTGATGTGTAGCGTGTGAAATGTGTGTTTTGTGTGTCTGTCGGGTTTGTTGTGTGTCTGGGGTCTGCCAGATTTGTTGGTCTATGGTAGTGATTTGTGGTGTTTGTTTTGTGTTTCTGTGTGTATTCTGTTGTGCCATGTGCTGTGCCATGTGTTCTTCAGTGTTTTGTGTTGTGTTGTATGTGATCTGTGCGTCTTGTTTGTTTTCTGTGTGTTGTGTACGAAATGTGCGTAGTATGGGTTACTTACTGCTTGTTGATCGCCTTGTGCTCTGCGTTTTGATCTGGGGCATGTTATGTGTGATATGTGCAGGTTTGATCTTTGTGTTGTGTGAATTGGGTGGATCCTGTGGTGTTGTATATTTTGCCTTTCGATGAGCTTTCTGTTGGTGGTTGTGTTGTGTGTCTGGTGCGTGGCCTCCTTTGTCACGCTCAGGGTGAAATGTGTCTTTCTCTGTGTTGTGTGTTGTGTTACGTACTGTGTTCTGGGTTGTGTGTGCTGTGTACATGCTTTCCTGTGTGTTACGTATGGGGAAGGTGTTGGTTGGTCTGGGTATTTTGGGCATTGTGTGTGATGTTAATTGTGTGGTGTGTGTGATGTGCTTGTGTGCTTATTGTGTGTGTGTTGTGTGTATTGGGTTGTGCTGACAGTGTTTGGTTCTGAGTGTGCTCTATATGGTATGTTTGTGGTTGTGTGTGTTATGTGTCGTTTGTTGAATGCATGTCGTGTGCGTTCTTGGGGGTTGTATGGTTCTGTATGAGTTGTGGGTGTTTTGTGTGTGTGACTGTGATTTGTGTGTGGCTGTGTTAGAGAGGTTGTGTGTGTGTTTGGCGGCTTGAGCTATGCGCATGAGGGGAGACATGTTGACTGTGTGGTTGTGCTTGCTTTGGGTGTCTCATGGAGGGTGCAGTATGTACCTGTGCAAAGACTTTCATGTGTATTGTGAGCAGTTTTGTGCCTTGAAGTATGTGCTGTGAGTGTCCGGTCTGTTGTGTGCTTCTGTGTTGTGCTCCTGTGTGAGGATATATGTGTGGTGTGTCTGCTTGGTTGTGTGTGTTGCGTGTAATGCACCAAGTGTGTGCTAAGTGTGATCTTTGTTTTTTTGTGTGTGTTTTGCCTTTGTTTAATGTGTGCTGTGTGTCTTTTGCGTGGGTGAATGTGATTTCCGTCTGATTGTGTTTGAGTGGATTTGTGTGCGTTTGTTTGTTATGTGTGTGATGTCAGATGTGTTGTCTGTGTTTGGTTGTGCTTGTTTAGTGTTCCTCGTTGTGTGTGCTGTGTATACTCTCTCAAATGTGGTTTCTGTGTCTTGTGGGCTATTAGGTGCTTTGTTGTGTCTGCTGTGTGTCCTGTGACTTTTGTTTTGTTACTGTATGGGTTTTGTGCACGTGTGCTTTACGTAGTGCTTTCCTGGGTGGATACGTGCGTGGGGTGTCTGTGTGTGACTGTGCACGTGGTGTGTCGTGTGTGACGTGTGCGCTACGGGCTGTGATGTGTAGCGTGTGAAATGTGTGTTTTGTGTGTCTGTCGGGTTTGTTGTGTGTCTGGGGTGCTGCCAGAGTTGGTCTATGGTAGTGATTTGTGGTGTTTGTTTGTGTTTCTGTGTGTATTCTGTGGTGCCATGCGGTGTGCCATGTGTTCTTGAGTGTTTTGTGTTGTGTTGTAAGTGATCTGTGCGTCTTGTTTGTTTTCTGTGTGTTGTGTACGAAATGTGCGTGGTATGGGTTATTTACAGCTTGTTGATCGCCTTGTGCTCTGCGTTTTGATCTGGGTCATGTCATGTGTGATATGTGCAGTTTTGAGCTTTGTGTTGTGTGAATTGAGTGGATCCTGTGGTGTTGTATATTTTGCCTTTCGATGAGCTTTCTGTTGGTGGTTGTGTTGTGTGTCTGGTGCGTGGCCTCCTTTGTCACGCTCAGGGTGAAATGTGTCTTTCTCTGTGTTGTGTGTTGTGTTACGTACTGTGTTCTGGGTTGTGTGTGCTGTGTACATGCTTTCCTGTGTGTTACGTATGGGGAAGGTGTTGGGTTGTCTGGGTATTTTGGGCATTGTGTGTGATGTTAATTGTGTGGTTTGTGTGATGTGCTTGTGTGCTTATTGTGTGTGTGATGTGTGTATTGGGTTGTGTTGACAGTGTGTGGTTCTGAGTGTGCTCTATATGGTATGCTTTTGGTTGTGTGTGTTATGTGTCGTGTGTTGAGTGCATGTCGTGTGCGTTCCTGGCGGTTGTGGGTGGTTCTGTATGAGTTGCGGGTGTTTTGTGTGTGTGACTGTGATTTGTGTGTGGCTGTGTTAGAGAGGTTGTGTGTGTGTTTGGCGGCTTGAGCTATGCGCATGAGGGGAGACATGTTGACTGTGTGGTTGTGCTTGCTTTGGGTGTCTCATGGAGTGTGCAGTATGTACCTGTGCAAAGACTTTCATGTGTATTGTGAGCAGTTTTGTGCCTTTGAGTATGTGCTGTGTCTCGGGTCTGTTGTGTGCTTCTGTGTTGTGCTCCTGTGTGAGGATATATGTGTGGTGTGTCTGCTTGGTTGTGTGTGTTGCGTGTAATGCACCAAGTGTGTCCTACGTGTGATCTTTGTTTTTTTGGGTGTGTTTTGCCTTTGTTTAATGTGTGCTGTGTGTCTTTTGCGTGGGTGAATGTGATTTCCGTGTGATTGTGTTTGAGTGGATTTGTGTGCGTTTGTTTGTTATGTGTGTGATGTCAGATGTGTTGTCTGTGTTTGGTTGTGCTTGTTTAGTGTTCCTCGTTGTGTGTGCTGTGTATACTCTCTCAAATGTGGTTTCTGTGTCTTGTGGGCTATTATGTGCTTTGTTGTGTCTGCTGTGTGTCCTGTGACTTTTGTTTTGTTACTGTATGGGTTTTGTGCACGTGTGCTTTGCGTACTGCTTTCCAAGGTGGATACGTGCGTGGGGTGTCTGTGTGTGACTGTGCACGTGGTGTGTCGTGTGTGACATGTGCGCTATGGGCTGTGATGTGTAGCGTGTGAAATGTGTGTTTTGTGTGTCTGTCGGGTTTGTTGTGTGTCTGGGGTCTGCCAGATTTGTTGGTCTATGGTAGTGATTTGTGGTGTTTGTTTTGTGTTTCTGTGTGTATTCTGTTGTGCCATGCGCTGTGCCATGTGTTCTTGAGTGTTTTGTGTTGTGTTGTATGTGATCTGTGCGTCTTGTTTGTTTTCTGTGTGTTGTGTACGAAATGTGCATAGTATGGGTTACTTACTGCTTGTTGATCGCCTTGTGCTCTGCGTTTTGATCTGGGGCATGTTATGTGTGATATGTGCAGGTTTGATCTTTGTGTTGTGTGAATTGGGTGGATCCTGTGGTGTTGTATATTTTGCCTTTCGATGAGCTTTCTGTTGGTGGTTGTGTTGTGTGTCTGGTGCGTGGCCTCCTTTGTCACGCTCAGGGTGAAATGTGTCTTTCTCTGTGTTGTGTGTTGTGTTACGTACTGTGTTCTGGGTTGTGTGTGCTGTGTACATGCTTTCCTGTGTGTTACGTATGGGGAAGGTGTTGGTTGGTCTGGGTATTTTGGGCATTGTGTGTGATGTTAATTGTGTGGTGTGTGTGATGTGCTTGTGTGCTTATTGTGTGTGTGTTGTGTGTATTGGGTTGTGCCGACAGTGTGTGGTTCTGAGTGTGCTCTATATGGTATGTTTGTGGTTGTGTGTGTTATGTGTCATGCGTTGAGTGCATGTCGTGTGCGTTCTTGGCGGTTGTGGGTGGTTCTGTATGTGCTGTGGGTGTTTTGTGTGTGTGACTGTGATTTGTGTGTGGCTGTGTTAGAGAAGTTGTGTGTGTGTTTGGCGGCTTGAGCTATGCGCATGAGGGGAGACATGTTGACTGTGTGGTTGTGCTTGCTTTGGGTGTCTCATGGAGTGTGCAGTATGTACCTGTGCAAAGACTTTCATGTGTATTGTGAGCAGTTTTGTGCCTTGAAGTATGTGCTGTGAGTCTCGGGTCTGTTGTGTGCTTCTGTGCTGTGCTCCTGTGTGAGGATATATGTGTGGTGTGTCTGCTTGGTTGTGTGTGTTGCGTGTAATGCACCAAGTGTGCGCTAAGTGTGATCTTTGTTTTTTTGTGTGTGTTTTGCCTTGGTTTTATGTGTGCTGTGTGTCTTTTGCGTGGGTGAATGTGATTTCCGTGTGATTGTGTTTGAGTGGATTTGTGTGCGTTTGTTTGTTAAGTGTGTGATGTGAGATGTGTTGTCTGTGTGTGGTTGTGCTTGTTTAGTGTGCCTCGTTGTGTGTGCTCTGTATACTCTCTCAAATGTGGTTTCTGTGTCTTGTGAGCTATTATGTGCTTTGTTGTGTCTGTGTGTGTCCTGTGACTTTTGTTTTGTTACTGTATGGGTTTTGTGCACGTGTGCTTTGCATAGTGCTTTCCTGGGTGGATACGTGCATGGGGTGTCTGTGTGTAACTGTGCACGTGGTGTGTCGTGTGTGACATGTGCGCTATGGGCTGTGATGTGTAGCGTGTGAAATGTGTGTTTTGTGTGTCTGTCGGGTTTGTTGTGTGTCTGGGGTCTGCCAGATTTGTTGGTCTATGGTAGTGATTTGTGGTGTTTGTTTTGTGTTTCTGTGTGTATTCTGTTGTGCCATGTGCTGTGCCATGTGTTCTTCAGTGTTTTGTGTTGTGTTGTATGTGATCTGTGCGTCTTGTTTGTTTTCTGTGTGTTGTGTACGAAATGTGCGTAGTATGGGTTACTTACTGCTTGTTGATCGCCTTGTGCTCTGCGTTTTGATCTGGGGCATGTTATGTGTGATATGTGCAGGTTTGATCTTTGTGTTGTGTGAATTGGGTGGATCCTGTGGTGTTGTATATTTTGCCTTTCGATGAGCTTTCTGTTGGTGGTTGTGTTGTGTGTCTGGTGCGTGGCCTCCTTTGTCATGCTCAGGGTGAAATGTGTCTTTCTCTGTGTTGTGTGTTGTGTTACGTACTGTGTTCTGGGTTGTGTGTGCTGTGTACATGCTTTCCTGTGTGTTACGTATGGGGAAGGTGTTGGTTGGTCTGGGTATTTTGGGCATTGTGTGTGATGTTAATTGTGTGGTGTGTGTGATGTGCTTGTGTGCTTATTGTGTGTGTGTTGTGTGTATTGGGTTGTGCTGACAGTGTTTGGTTCTGAGTGTGCTCTATATGGTATGTTTGTGGTTGTGTGTGTTATGTGTCGTTTGTTGAATGCATGTCGTGTGCGTTCTTGGGGGTTGTATGGTTCTGTATGAGTTGTGGGTGTTTTGTGTGTGTGACTGTGATTTGTGTGTGGCTGTGTTAGAGAGGTTGTGTGTGTGTTTGGCGGCTTGAGCTATGCGCATGAGGGGAGACATGTTGACTGTGTGGTTGTGCTTGCTTTGGGTGTCTCATGGAGGGTGCAGTATGTACCTGTGCAAAGACTTTCATGTGTATTGTGAGCAGTTTTGTGCCTTGAAGTATGTGCTGTGAGTGTCCGGTCTGTTGTGTGCTTCTGTGTTGTGCTCCTGTGTGAGGATATATGTGTGGTGTGTCTGCTTGGTTGTGTGTGTTGCGTGTAATGCACCAAGTGTGTGCTAAGTGTGATCTTTGTTTTTTTGTGTGTGTTTTGCCTTTGTTTAATGTGTGCTGTGTGTCTTTTGCGTGGGTGAATGTGATTTCCGTCTGATTGTGTTTGAGTGGATTTGTGTGCGTTTGTTTGTTATGTGTGTGATGTCAGATGTGTTGTCTGTGTTTGGTTGTGCTTGTTTAGTATTCCTCGTTGTGTGTGCTGTGTATACTCTCTCAAATGTGGTTTCTGTGTCTTGTGGGCTATTAGGTGCTTTGTTGTGTCTGCTGTGTGTCCTGTGACTTTTGTTTTGTTACTGTATGGGTTTTGTGCACGTGTGCTTTACGTAGTGCTTTCCTGGGTGGATACGTGCGTGGGGTGTCTGTGTGTGACTGTGCACGTGGTGTGTCGTGTGTGACGTGTGCGCTACGGGCTGTGATGTGTAGCGTGTGAAATGTGTGTTTTGTGTGTCTGTCGGGTTTGTTGTGTGTCTGGGGTGCTGCCAGAGTTGGTCTATGGTAGTGATTTGTGGTGTTTGTTTGTGTTTCTGTGTGTATTCTGTGGTGCCATGCGGTGTGCCATGTGTTCTTGAGTGTTTTGTGTTGTGTTGTAAGTGATCTGTGCGTCTTGTTTGTTTTCTGTGTGTTGTGTACGAAATGTGCGTGGTATGGGTTATTTACAGCTTGTTGATCGCCTTGTGCTCTGCGTTTTGATCTGGGTCATGTCATGTGTGATATGTGCAGTTTTGAGCTTTGTGTTGTGTGAATTGAGTGGATCCTGTGGTGTTGTATATTTTGCCTTTCGATGAGCTTTCTGTTGGTGGTTGTGTTGTGTGTCTGGTGCGTGGCCTCCTTTGTCACGCTCAGGGTGAAATGTGTCTTTCTCTGTGTTGTGTGTTGTGTTACGTACTGTGTTCTGGGTTGTGTGTGCTGTGTACATGCTTTCCTGTGTGTTACGTATGGGGAAGGTGTTGGGTTGTCTGGGTATTTTGGGCATTGTGTGTGATGTTAATTGTGTGGTTTGTGTGATGTGCTTGTGTGCTTATTGTGTGTGTGATGTGTGTATTGGGTTGTGTTGACAGTGTGTGGTTCTGAGTGTGCTCTATATGGTATGCTTTTGGTTGTGTGTGTTATGTGTCGTGTGTTGAGTGCATGTCGTGTGCGTTCCTGGCGGTTGTGGGTGGTTCTGTATGAGTTGCGGGTGTTTTGTGTGTGTGACTGTGATTTGTGTGTGGCTGTGTTAGAGAGGTTGTGTGTGTGTTTGGCGGCTTGAGCTATGCGCATGAGGGGAGACATGTTGACTGTGTGGTTGTGCTTGCTTTGGGTGTCTCATGGAGTGTGCAGTATGTACCTGTGCAAAGACTTTCATGTGTATTGTGAGCAGTTTTGTGCCTTTGAGTATGTGCTGTGTCTCGGGTCTGTTGTGTGCTTCTGTGTTGTGCTCCTGTGTGAGGATATATGTGTGGTGTGTCTGCTTGGTTGTGTGTGTTGCGTGTAATGCACCAAGTGTGTCCTACGTGTGATCTTTGTTTTTTTGGGTGTGTTTTGCCTTTGTTTAATGTGTGCTGTGTGTCTTTTGCGTGGGTGAATGTGATTTCCGTGTGATTGTGTTTGAGTGGATTTGTGTGCGTTTGTTTGTTATGTGTGTGATGTCAGATGTGTTGTCTGTGTTTGGTTGTGCTTGTTTAGTGTTCCTCGTTGTGTGTGCTGTGTATACTCTCTCAAATGTGGTTTCTGTGTCTTGTGGGCTATTATGTGCTTTGTTGTGTCTGCTGTGTGTCCTGTGACTTTTGTTTTGTTACTGTATGGGTTTTGTGCACGTGTGCTTTGCGTACTGCTTTCCAAGGTGGATACGTGCGTGGGGTGTCTGTGTGTGACTGTGCACGTGGTGTGTCGTGTGTGACATGTGCGCTATGGGCTGTGATGTGTAGCGTGTGAAATGTGTGTTTTGTGTGTCTGTCGGGTTTGTTGTGTGTCTGGGGTCTGCCAGATTTGTTGGTCTATGGTAGTGATTTGTGGTGTTTGTTTTGTGTTTCTGTGTGTATTCTGTTGTGCCATGCGCTGTGCCATGTGTTCTTGAGTGTTTTGTGTTGTGTTGTATGTGATCTGTGCGTCTTGTTTGTTTTCTGTGTGTTGTGTACGAAATGTGCGTAGTATGGGTTACTTACTGCTTGTTGATCGCCTTGTGCTCTGCGTTTTGATCTGGGGCATGTTATGTGTGATATGTGCAGGTTTGATCTTTGTGTTGTGTGAATTGGGTGGATCCTGTGGTGTTGTATATTTTGCCTTTCGATGAGCTTTCTGTTGGTGGTTGTGTTGTGTGTCTGGTGCGTGGCCTCCTTTGTCACGCTCAGGGTGAAATGTGTCTTTCTCTGTGTTGTGTGTTGTGTTACGTACTGTGTTCTGGGTTGTGTGTGCTGTGTACATGCTTTCCTGTGTGTTACGTATGGGGAAGGTGTTGGTTGGTCTGGGTATTTTGGGCATTGTGTGTGATGTTAATTGTGTGGTGTGTGTGATGTGCTTGTGTGCTTATTGTGTGTGTGTTGTGTGTATTGGGTTGTGCCGACAGTGTGTGGTTCTGAGTGTGCTCTATATGGTATGTTTGTGGTTGTGTGTGTTATGTGTCATGCGTTGAGTGCATGTCGTGTGCGTTCTTGGCGGTTGTGGGTGGTTCTGTATGTGCTGTGGGTGTTTTGTGTGTGTGACTGTGATTTGTGTGTGGCTGTGTTAGAGAAGTTGTGTGTGTGTTTGGCGGCTTGAGCTATGCGCATGAGGGGAGACATGTTGACTGTGTGGTTGTGCTTGCTTTGGGTGTCTCATGGAGTGTGCAGTATGTACCTGTGCAAAGACTTTCATGTGTATTGTGAGCAGTTTTGTGCCTTGAAGTATGTGCTGTGAGTCTCGGGTCTGTTGTGTGCTTCTGTGCTGTGCTCCTGTGTGAGGATATATGTGTGGTGTGTCTGCTTGGTTGTGTGTGTTGCGTGTAATGCACCAAGTGTGCGCTAAGTGTGATCTTTGTTTTTTTGTGTGTGTTTTGCCTTGGTTTTATGTGTGCTGTGTGTCTTTTGCGTGGGTGAATGTGATTTCCGTGTGATTGTGTTTGAGTGGATTTGTGTGCGTTTGTTTGTTAAGTGTGTGATGTGAGATGTGTTGTCTGTGTGTGGTTGTGCTTGTTTAGTGTGCCTCGTTGTGTGTGCTCTGTATACTCTCTCAAATGTGGTTTCTGTGTCTTGTGAGCTATTATGTGCTTTGTTGTGTCTGTGTGTGTCCTGTGACTTTTGTTTTGTTACTGTATGGGTTTTGTGCACGTGTGCTTTGCATAGTGCTTTCCTGGGTGGATACGTGCATGGGGTGTCTGTGTGTGACTGTGCACGTGGTGTGTCGTGTGTGACATGTGCGCTATGGGCTGTGATGTGTAGCGTGTGAAATGTGTGTTTTGTGTGTCTGTCGGGTTTGTTGTGTGTCTGGGGTCTGCCAGATTTGTTGGTCTATGGTAGTGATTTGTGGTGTTTGTTTTGTGTTTCTGTGTGTATTCTGTTGTGCCATGTGCTGTGCCATGTGTTCTTCAGTGTTTTGTGTTGTGTTGTATGTGATCTGTGCGTCTTGTTTGTTTTCTGTGTGTTGTGTACGAAATGTGCGTAGTATGGGTTACTTACTGCTTGTTGATCGCCTTGTGCTCTGCGTTTTGATCTGGGGCATGTTATGTGTGATATGTGCAGGTTTGATCTTTGTGTTGTGTGAATTGGGTGGATCCTGTGGTGTTGTATATTTTGCCTTTCGATGAGCTTTCTGTTGGTGGTTGTGTTGTGTGTCTGGTGCGTGGCCTCCTTTGTCACGCTCAGGGTGAAATGTGTCTTTCTCTGTGTTGTGTGTTGTGTTACGTACTGTGTTCTGGGTTGTGTGTGCTGTGTACATGCTTTCCTGTGTGTTACGTATGGGGAAGGTGTTGGTTGGTCTGGGTATTTTGGGCATTGTGTGTGATGTTAATTGTGTGGTGTGTGTGATGTGCTTGTGTGCTTATTGTGTGTGTGTTGTGTGTATTGGGTTGTGCCGACAGTGTGTGGTTCTGAGTGTGCTCTATATGGTATGTTTGTGGTTGTGTGTGTTATGTGTCGTTTGTTGAATGCATGTCGTGTGCGTTCTTGGGGGTTGTATGGTTCTGTATGAGTTGTGGGTGTTTTGTGTGTGTGACTGTGATTTGTGTGTGGCTGTGTTAGAGAGGTTGTGTGTGTGTTTGGCGGCTTGAGCTATGCGCATGAGGGGAGACATGTTGACTGTGTGGTTGTGCTTGCTTTGGGTGTCTCATGGAGGGTGCAGTATGTACCTGTGCAAAGACTTTCATGTGTATTGTGAGCAGTTTTGTGCCTTGAAGTATGTGCTGTGAGTGTCCGGTCTGTTGTGTGCTTCTGTGTTGTGCTCCTGTGTGAGGATATATGTGTGGTGTGTCTGCTTGGTTGTGTGTGTTGCGTGTAATGCACCAAGTGTGTGCTAAGTGTGATCTTTGTTTTTTTGTGTGTGTTTTGCCTTTGTTTAATGTGTGCTGTGTGTCTTTTGCGTGGGTGAATGTGATTTCCGTCTGATTGTGTTTGAGTGGATTTGTGTGCGTTTGTTTGTTATGTGTGTGATGTCAGATGTGTTGTCTGTGTTTGGTTGTGCTTGTTTAGTGTTCCTCGTTGTGTGTGCTGTGTATACTCTCTCAAATGTGGTTTCTGTGTCTTGTGGGCTATTAGGTGCTTTGTTGTGTCTGCTGTGTGTCCTGTGACTTTTGTTTTGTTACTGTATGGGTTTTGTGCACGTGTGCTTTACGTAGTGCTTTCCTGGGTGGATACGTGCGTGGGGTGTCTGTGTGTGACTGTGCACGTGGTGTGTCGTGTGTGACGTGTGCGCTACGGGCTGTGATGTGTAGCGTGTGAAATGTGTGTTTTGTGTGTCTGTCGGGTTTGTTGTGTGTCTGGGGTGCTGCCAGAGTTGGTCTATGGTAGTGATTTGTGGTGTTTGTTTGTGTTTCTGTGTGTATTCTGTGGTGCCATGCGGTGTGCCATGTGTTCTTGAGTGTTTTGTGTTGTGTTGTAAGTGATCTGTGCGTCTTGTTTGTTTTCTGTGTGTTGTGTACGAAATGTGCGTGGTATGGGTTATTTACAGCTTGTTGATCGCCTTGTGCTCTGCGTTTTGATCTGGGTCATGTCATGTGTGATATGTGCAGTTTTGAGCTTTGTGTTGTGTGAATTGAGTGGATCCTGTGGTGTTGTATATTTTGCCTTTCGATGAGCTTTCTGTTGGTGGTTGTGTTGTGTGTCTGGTGCGTGGCCTCCTTTGTCACGCTCAGGGTGAAATGTGTCTTTCTCTGTGTTGTGTGTTGTGTTACGTACTGTGTTCTGGGTTGTGTGTGCTGTGTACATGCTTTCCTGTGTGTTACGTATGGGGAAGGTGTTGGGTTGTCTGGGTATTTTGGGCATTGTGTGTGATGTTAATTGTGTGGTGTGTGTGATGTGCGTGTGTGCTTATTGTGTGTGTGATGTGTGTATTGGGTTGTGTTGACAGTGTGTGGTTCTGAGTGTGCTCTATATGGTATGCTTTTGGTTGTGTGTGTTATGTGTCGTGTGTTGAGTGCATGTCGTGTGCGTTCCTGGCGGTTGTGGGTGGTTCTGTATGAGTTGCGGGTGTTTTGTGTGTGTGACTGTGATTTGTGTGTGGCTGTGTTAGAGAGGTTGTGTGTGTGTTTGGCGGCTTGAGCTATGCGCATGAGGGGAGACATGTTGACTGTGTGGTTGTGCTTGCTTTGGGTGTCTCATGGAGTGTGCAGTATGTACCTGTGCAAAGACTTTCATGTGTATTGTGAGCAGTTTTGTGCCTTTGAGTATGTGCTGTGTCTCGGGTCTGTTGTGTGCTTCTGTGTTGTGCTCCTGTGTGAGGATATATGTGTGGTGTGTCTGCTTGGTTGTGTGTGTTGCGTGTAATGCACCAAGTGTGTCCTACGTGTGATCTTTGTTTTTTTGGGTGTGTTTTGCCTTTGTTTAATGTGTGCTGTGTGTCTTTTGCGTGGGTGAATGTGATTTCCGTGTGATTGTGTTTGAGTGGATTTGTGTGCGTTTGTTTGTTATGTGTGTGATGTCAGATGTGTTGTCTGTGTTTGGTTGTGCTTGTTTAGTGTTCCTCGTTGTGTGTGCTGTGTATACTCTCTCAAATGTGGTTTCTGTGTCTTGTGGGCTATTATGTGCTTTGTTGTGTCTGCTGTGTGTCCTGTGACTTTTGTTTTGTTACTGTATGGGTTTTGTGCACGTGTGCTTTGCGTACTGCTTTCCAAGGTGGATACGTGCGTGGGGTGTCTGTGTGTGACTGTGCACGTGGTGTGTCGTGTGTGACATGTGCGCTATGGGCTGTGATGTGTAGCGTGTGAAATGTGTGTTTTGTGTGTCTGTCGGGTTTGTTGTGTGTCTGGGGTCTGCCAGATTTGTTGGTCTATGGTAGTGATTTGTGGTGTTTGTTTTGTGTTTCTGTGTGTATTCTGTTGTGCCATGCGCTGTGCCATGTGTTCTTGAGTGTTTTGTGTTGTGTTGTATGTGATCTGTGCGTCTTGTTTGTTTTCTGTGTGTTGTGTACGAAATGTGCGTAGTATGGGTTACTTACTGCTTGTTGATCGCCTTGTGCTCTGCGTTTTGATCTGGGGCATGTTATGTGTGATATGTGCAGGTTTGATCTTTGTGTTGTGTGAATTGGGTGGATCCTGTGGTGTTGTATATTTTGCCTTTCGATGAGCTTTCTGTTGGTGGTTGTGTTGTGTGTCTGGTGCGTGGCCTCCTTTGTCACGCTCAGGGTGAAATGTGTCTTTCTCTGTGTTGTGTGTTGTGTTACGTACTGTGTTCTGGGTTGTGTGTGCTGTGTACATGCTTTCCTGTGTGTTACGTATGGGGAAGGTGTTGGTTGGTCTGGGTATTTTGGGCATTGTGTGTGATGTTAATTGTGTGGTGTGTGTGATGTGCTTGTGTGCTTATTGTGTGTGTGTTGTGTGTATTGGGTTGTGCCGACAGTGTGTGGTTCTGAGTGTGCTCTATATGGTATGTTTGTGGTTGTGTGTGTTATGTGTCATGCGTTGAGTGCATGTCGTGTGCGTTCTTGGCGGTTGTGGGTGGTTCTGTATGTGCTGTGGGTGTTTTGTGTGTGTGACTGTGATTTGTGTGTGGCTGTGTTAGAGAAGTTGTGTGTGTGTTTGGCGGCTTGAGCTATGTGCATGAGGGGAGACATGTTGACTGTGTGGTTGTGCTTGCTTTGGGTGTCTCATGGAGTGTGCAGTATGTACCTGTGCAAAGACTTTCATGTGTATTGTGAGCAGTTTTGTGCCTTGAAGTATGTGCTGTGAGTCTCGGGTCTGTTGTGTGCTTCTGTGCTGTGCTCCTGTGTGAGGATATATGTGTGGTGTGTCTGCTTGGTTGTGTGTGTTGCGTGTAATGCACCAAGTGTGCGCTAAGTGTGATCTTTGTTTTTTTGTGTGTGTTTTGCCTTGGTTTTATGTGTGCTGTGTGTCTTTTGCGTGGGTGAATGTGATTTCCGTGTGATTGTGTTTGAGTGGATTTGTGTGCGTTTGTTTGTTAAGTGTGTGATGTGAGATGTGTTGTCTGTGTGTGGTTGTGCTTGTTTAGTGTGCCTCGTTGTGTGTGCTCTGTATACTCTCTCAAATGTGGTTTCTGTGTCTTGTGAGCTATTATGTGCTTTGTTGTGTCTGTGTGTGTCCTGTGACTTTTGTTTTGTTACTGTATGGGTTTTGTGCACGTGTGCTTTGCATAGTGCTTTCCTGGGTGGATACGTGCATGGGGTGTCTGTGTGTGACTGTGCACGTGGTGTGTCGTGTGTGACATGTGCGCTATGGGCTGTGATGTGTAGCGTGTGAAATGTGTGTTTTGTGTGTCTGTCGGGTTTGTTGTGTGTCTGGGGTCTGCCAGATTTGTTGGTCTATGGTAGTGATTTGTGGTGTTTGTTTTGTGTTTCTGTGTGTATTCTGTTGTGCCATGTGCTGTGCCATGTGTTCTTCAGTGTTTTGTGTTGTGTTGTATGTGATCTGTGCGTCTTGTTTGTTTTCTGTGTGTTGTGTACGAAATGTGCGTAGTATGGGTTACTTACTGCTTGTTGATCGCCTTGTGCTCTGCGTTTTGATCTGGGGCATGTTATGTGTGATATGTGCAGGTTTGATCTTTGTGTTGTGTGAATTGGGTGGATCCTGTGGTGTTGTATATTTTGCCTTTCGATGAGCTTTCTGTTGGTGGTTGTGTTGTGTGTCTGGTGCGTGGCCTCCTTTGTCACGCTCAGGGTGAAATGTGTCTTTCTCTGTGTTGTGTGTTGTGTTACGTACTGTGTTCTGGGTTGTGTGTGCTGTGTACATGCTTTCCTGTGTGTTACGTATGGGGAAGGTGTTGGTTGGTCTGGGTATTTTGGGCATTGTGTGTGATGTTAATTGTGTGGTGTGTGTGATGTGCTTGTGTGCTTATTGTGTGTGTGTTGTGTGTATTGGGTTGTGCTGACAGTGTGTGGTTCTGAGTGTGCTCTATATGGTATGTTTGTGGTTGTGTGTGTTATGTGTCGTTTGTTGAATGCATGTCGTGTGCGTTCTTGGGGGTTGTATGGTTCTGTATGAGTTGTGGGTGTTTTGTGTGTGTGACTGTGATTTGTGTGTGGCTGTGTTAGAGAGGTTGTGTGTGTGTTTGGCGGCTTGAGCTATGCGCATGAGGGGAGACATGTTGACTGTGTGGTTGTGCTTGCTTTGGGTGTCTCATGGAGGGTGCAGTATGTACCTGTGCAAAGACTTTCATGTGTATTGTGAGCAGTTTTGTGCCTTGAAGTATGTGCTGTGAGTGTCCGGTCTGTTGTGTGCTTCTGTGTTGTGCTCCTGTGTGAGGATATATGTGTGGTGTGTCTGCTTGGTTGTGTGTGTTGCGTGTAATGCACCAAGTGTGTGCTAAGTGTGATCTTTGTTTTTTTGTGTGTGTTTTGCCTTTGTTTAATGTGTGCTGTGTGTCTTTTGCGTGGGTGAATGTGATTTCCGTCTGATTGTGTTTGAGTGGATTTGTGTGCGTTTGTTTGTTATGTGTGTGATGTCAGATGTGTTGTCTGTGTTTGGTTGTGCTTGTTTAGTGTTCCTCGTTGTGTGTGCTGTGTATACTCTCTCAAATGTGGTTTCTGTGTCTTGTGGGCTATTAGGTGCTTTGTTGTGTCTGCTGTGTGTCCTGTGACTTTTGTTTTGTTACTGTATGGGTTTTGTGCACGTGTGCCTTACGTAGTGCTTTCCTGGGTGGATACGTGCGTGGGGTGTCTGTGTGTGACTGTGCACGTGGTGTGTCGTGTGTGACGTGTGCGCTACGGGCTGTGATGTGTAGCGTGTGAAATGTGTGTTTTGTGTGTCTGTCGGGTTTGTTGTGTGTCTGGGGTGCTGCCAGAGTTGGTCTATGGTAGTGATTTGTGGTGTTTGTTTGTGTTTCTGTGTGTATTCTGTGGTGCCATGCGGTGTGCCATGTGTTCTTGAGTGTTTTGTGTTGTGTTGTAAGTGATCTGTGCGTCTTGTTTGTTTTCTGTGTGTTGTGTACGAAATGTGCGTGGTATGGGTTATTTACAGCTTGTTGATCGCCTTGTGCTCTGCGTTTTGATCTGGGTCATGTCATGTGTGATATGTGCAGTTTTGAGCTTTGTGTTGTGTGAATTGAGTGGATCCTGTGGTGTTGTATATTTTGCCTTTCGATGAGCTTTCTGTTGGTGGTTGTGTTGTGTGTCTGGTGCGTGGCCTCCTTTGTCACGCTCAGGGTGAAATGTGTCTTTCTCTGTGTTGTGTGTTGTGTTACGTACTGTGTTCTGGGTTGTGTGTGCTGTGTACATGCTTTCCTGTGTGTTACGTATGGGGAAGGTGTTGGGTTGTCTGGGTATTTTGGGCATTGTGTGTGATGTTAATTGTGTGGTGTGTGTGATGTGCGTGTGTGCTTATTGTGTGTGTGATGTGTGTATTGGGTTGTGTTGACAGTGTGTGGTTCTGAGTGTGCTCTATATGGTATGCTTTTGGTTGTGAGTGTTATGTGTCGTGTGTTGAGTGCATGTCGTGTGCGTTCCTGGCGGTTGTGGGTGGTTCTGTATGAGTTGCGGGTGTTTTGTGTGTGTGACTGTGATTTGTGTGTGGCTGTGTTAGAGAGGTTGTGTGTGTGTTTGGCGGCTTGAGCTATGCGCATGAGGGGAGACATGTTGACTGTGTGGTTGTGCTTGCTTTGGGTGTCTCATGGAGTGTGCAGTATGTACCTGTGCAAAGACTTTCATGTGTATTGTGAGCAGTTTTGTGCCTTTGAGTATGTGCTGTGTCTCGGGTCTGTTGTGTGCTTCTGTGTTGTGCTCCTGTGTGAGGATATATGTGTGGTGTGTCTGGTTGGTTGTGTGTGTTGCGTGTAATGCACCAAGTGTGTCCTACGTGTGATCTTTGTTTTTTTGGGTGTGTTTTGCCTTTGTTTAATGTGTGCTGTGTGTCTTTTGCGTGGGTGAATGTGATTTCCGTGTGATTGTGTTTGAGTGGATTTGTGTGCGTTTGTTTGTTATGTGTGTGATGTCAGATGTGTTGTCTGTGTTTGGTTGTGCTTGTTTAGTGTTCCTCGTTGTGTGTGCTGTGTATACTCTCTCAAATGTGGTTTCTGTGTCTTGTGGGCTATTATGTGCTTTGTTGTGTCTGCTGTGTGTCCTGTGACTTTTGTTTTGTTACTGTATGGGTTTTGTGCACGTGTGCTTTGCGTACTGCTTTCCAAGGTGGATACGTGCGTGGGGTGTCTGTGTGTGACTGTGCACGTGGTGTGTCGTGTGTGACATGTGCGCTATGGGCTGTGATGTGTAGCGTGTGAAATGTGTGTTTTGTGTGTCTGTCGGGTTTGTTGTGTGTCTGGGGTCTGCCAGATTTGTTGGTCTATGGTAGTGATTTGTGGTGTTTGTTTTGTGTTTCTGTGTGTATTCTGTTGTGCCATGCGCTGTGCCATGTGTTCTTGAGTGTTTTGTGTTGTGTTGTATGTGATCTGTGCGTCTTGTTTGTTTTCTGTGTGTTGTGTACGAAATGTGCGTAGTATGGGTTACTTACTGCTTGTTGATCGCCTTGTGCTCTGCGTTTTGATCTGGGGCATGTTATGTGTGATATGTGCAGGTTTGATCTTTGTGTTGTGTGAATTGGGTGGATCCTGTGGTGTTGTATATTTTGCCTTTCGATGAGCTTTCTGTTGGTGGTTGTGTTGTGTGTCTGGTGCGTGGCCTCCTTTGTCACGCTCAGGGTGAAATGTGTCTTTCTCTGTGTTGTGTGTTGTGTTACGTACTGTGTTCTGGGTTGTGTGTGCTGTGTACATGCTTTCCTGTGTGTTACGTATGGGGAAGGTGTTGGTTGGTCTGGGTATTTTGGGCATTGTGTGTGATGTTAATTGTGTGGTGTGTGTGATGTGCTTGTGTGCTTATTGTGTGTGTGTTGTGTGTATTGGGTTGTGCCGACAGTGTGTGGTTCTGAGTGTGCTCTATATGGTATGTTTGTGGTTGTGTGTGTTATGTGTCATGCGTTGAGTGCATGTCGTGTGCGTTCTTGGCGGTTGTGGGTGGTTCTGTATGTGCTGTGGGTGTTTTGTGTGTGTGACTGTGATTTGTGTGTGGCTGTGTTAGAGAAGTTGTGTGTGTGTTTGGCGGCTTGAGCTATGCGCATGAGGGGAGACATGTTGACTGTGTGGTTGTGCTTGCTTTGGGTGTCTCATGGAGTGTGCAGTATGTACCTGTGCAAAGACTTTCATGTGTATTGTGAGCAGTTTTGTGCCTTGAAGTATGTGCTGTGAGTCTCGGGTCTGTTGTGTGCTTCTGTGCTGTGCTCCTGTGTGAGGATATATGTGTGGTGTGTCTGCTTGGTTGTGTGTGTTGCGTGTAATGCACCAAGTGTGCGCTAAGTGTGATCTTTGTTTTTTTGTGTGTGTTTTGCCTTGGTTTTATGTGTGCTGTGTGTCTTTTGCGTGGGTGAATGTGATTTCCGTGTGATTGTGTTTGAGTGGATTTGTGTGCGTTTGTTTGTTAAGTGTGTGATGTGAGATGTGTTGTCTGTGTGTGGTTGTGCTTGTTTAGTGTGCCTCGTTGTGTGTGCTCTGTATACTCTCTCAAATGTGGTTTCTGTGTCTTGTGAGCTATTATGTGCTTTGTTGTGTCTGTGTGTGTCCTGTGACTTTTGTTTTGTTACTGTATGGGTTTTGTGCACGTGTGCTTTGCATAGTGCTTTCCTGGGTGGATACGTGCATGGGGTGTCTGTGTGTGACTGTGCACGTGGTGTGTCGTGTGTGACATGTGCGCTATGGGCTGTGATGTGTAGCGTGTGAAATGTGTGTTTTGTGTGTCTGTCGGGTTTGTTGTGTGTCTGGGGTCTGCCAGATTTGTTGGTCTATGGTAGTGATTTGTGGTGTTTGTTTTGTGTTTCTGTGTGTATTCTGTTGTGCCATGTGCTGTGCCATGTGTTCTTCAGTGTTTTGTGTTGTGTTGTATGTGATCTGTGCGTCTTGTTTGTTTTCTGTGTGTTGTGTACGAAATGTGCGTAGTATGGGTTACTTACTGCTTGTTGATCGCCTTGTGCTCTGCGTTTTGATCTGGGGCATGTTATGTGTGATATGTGCAGGTTTGATCTTTGTGTTGTGTGAATTGGGTGGATCCTGTGGTGTTGTATATTTTGCCTTTCGATGAGCTTTCTGTTGGTGGTTGTGTTGTGTGTCTGGTGCGTGGCCTCCTTTGTCACGCTCAGGGTGAAATGTGTCTTTCTCTGTGTTGTGTGTTGTGTTACGTACTGTGTTCTGGGTTGTGTGTGCTGTGTACATGCTTTCCTGTGTGTTACGTATGGGGAAGGTGTTGGTTGGTCTGGGTATTTTGGGCATTGTGTGTGATGTTAATTGTGTGGTGTGTGTGATGTGCTTGTGTGCTTATTGTGTGTGTGTTGTGTGTATTGGGTTGTGCTGACAGTGTGTGGTTCTGAGTGTGCTCTATATGGTATGTTTGTGGTTGTGTGTGTTATGTGTCGTTTGTTGAATGCATGTCGTGTGCGTTCTTGGGGGTTGTATGGTTCTGTATGAGTTGTGGGTGTTTTGTGTGTGTGACTGTGATTTGTGTGTGGCTGTGTTAGAGAGGTTGTGTGTGTGTTTGGCGGCTTGAGCTATGCGCATGAGGGGAGACATGTTGACTGTGTGGTTGTGCTTGCTTTGGGTGTCTCATGGAGGGTGCAGTATGTACCTGTGCAAAGACTTTCATGTGTATTGTGAGCAGTTTTGTGCCTTGAAGTATGTGCTGTGAGTGTCCGGTCTGTTGTGTGCTTCTGTGTTGTGCTCCTGTGTGAGGATATATGTGTGGTGTGTCTGCTTGGTTGTGTGTGTTGCGTGTAATGCACCAAGTGTGTGCTAAGTGTGATCTTTGTTTTTTTTTGTGTGTTTTGCCTTTGTTTAATGTGTGCTGTGTGTCTTTTGCGTGGGTGAATGTGATTTCCGTGTGATTGTGTTTGAGTGGATTTGTGTGCGTTTGTTTGTTATGTGTGTGATGTCAGATGTGTTGTCTGTGTTTGGTTGTGCTTGTTTAGTGTTCCTCGTTGTGTGTGCTGTGTATACTCTCTCTAATGTGGTTTCTGTGTCTTGTGGGCTATTATGTGCTTTGTTGTGTCTGCTGTGTGTCCTGTGACTTTTGTTTTGTTACTGTATGGGTTTTGTGCACGTGTGCTTTACGTAGTGCTTTCCTGGGTGGATACGTGCGTGGGGTGTCTGTGTGTGACTGTGCACGTGGTGTGTCGTGTGTGACGTGTGCGCTACGGGCTGTGATGTGTAGCGTGTGAAATGTGTGTTTTGTGTGTCTGTCGGGTTTGTTGTGTGTCTGGGGTGCTGCCAGAGTTGGTCTATGGTAGTGATTTGTGGTGTTTGTTTGTGTTTCTGTGTGTATTCTGTGGTGCCATGCGGTGTGCCATGTGTTCTTGAGTGTTTTGTGTTGTGTTGTAAGTGATCTGTGCGTCTTGTTTGTTTTCTGTGTGTTGTGTACGAAATGTGCGTGGTATGGGTTATTTACAGCTTGTTGATCGCCTTGTGCTCTGCGTTTTGATCTGGGTCATGTCATGTGTGATATGTGCAGTTTTGAGCTTTGTGTTGTGTGAATTGAGTGGATCCTGTGGTGTTGTATATTTTGCCTTTCGATGAGCTTTCTGTTGGTGGTTGTGTTGTGTGTCTGGTGCGTGGCCTCCTTTGTCACGCTCAGGGTGAAATGTGTCTTTCTCTGTGTTGTGTGTTGTGTTACGTACTGTGTTCTGGGTTGTGTGTGCTGTGTACATGCTTTCCTGTGTGTTACGTATGGGGAAGGTGTTGGGTTGTCTGGGTATTTTGGGCATTGTGTGTGATGTTAATTGTGTGGTGTGTGTGATGTGCGTGTGTGCTTATTGTGTGTGTGATGTGTGTATTGGGTTGTGTTGACAGTGTGTGGTTCTGAGTGTGCTCTATATGGTATGCTTTTGGTTGTGTGTGTTATGTGTCGTGTGTTGAGTGCATGTCGTGTGCGTTCCTGGCGGTTGTGGGTGGTTCTGTATGAGTTGCGGGTGTTTTGTGTGTGTGACTGTGATTTGTGTGTGGCTGTGTTAGAGAGGTTGTGTGTGTGTTTGGCGGCTTGAGCTATGCGCATGAGGGGAGACATGTTGACTGTGTGGTTGTGCTTGCTTTGGGTGTCTCATGGAGTGTGCAGTATGTACCTGTGCAAAGACTTTCATGTGTATTGTGAGCAGTTTTGTGCCTTTGAGTATGTGCTGTGTCTCGGGTCTGTTGTGTGCTTCTGTGTTGTGCTCCTGTGTGAGGATATATGTGTGGTGTGTCTGGTTGGTTGTGTGTGTTGCGTGTAATGCACCAAGTGTGTCCTACGTGTGATCTTTGTTTTTTTGGGTGTGTTTTGCCTTTGTTTAATGTGTGCTGTGTGTCTTTTGCGTGGGTGAATGTGATTTCCGTGTGATTGTGTTTGAGTGGATTTGTGTGCGTTTGTTTGTTATGTGTGTGATGTCAGATGTGTTGTCTGTGTTTGGTTGTGCTTGTTTAGTGTTCCTCGTTGTGTGTGCTGTGTATACTCTCTCAAATGTGGTTTCTGTGTCTTGTGGGCTATTATGTGCTTTGTTGTGTCTGCTGTGTGTCCTGTGACTTTTGTTTTGTTACTGTATGGGTTTTGTGCACGTGTGCTTTGCGTACTGCTTTCCAAGGTGGATACGTGCGTGGGGTGTCTGTGTGTGACTGTGCACGTGGTGTGTCGTGTGTGACATGTGCGCTATGGGCTGTGATGTGTAGCGTGTGAAATGTGTGTTTTGTGTGTCTGTCGGGTTTGTTGTGTGTCTGGGGTCTGCCAGATTTGTTGGTCTATGGTAGTGATTTGTGGTGTTTGTTTTGTGTTTCTGTGTGTATTCTGTTGTGCCATGCGCTGTGCCATGTGTTCTTGAGTGTTTTGTGTTGTGTTGTATGTGATCTGTGCGTCTTGTTTGTTTTCTGTGTGTTGTGTACGAAATGTGCGTAGTATGGGTTACTTACTGCTTGTTGATCGCCTTGTGCTCTGCGTTTTGATCTGGGGCATGTTATGTGTGATATGTGCAGGTTTGATCTTTGTGTTGTGTGAATTGGGTGGATCCTGTGGTGTTGTATATTTTGCCTTTCGATGAGCTTTCTGTTGGTGGTTGTGTTGTGTGTCTGGTGCGTGGCCTCCTTTGTCACGCTCAGGGTGAAATGTGTCTTTCTCTGTGTTGTGTGTTGTGTTACGTACTGTGTTCTGGGTTGTGTGTGCTGTGTACATGCTTTCCTGTGTGTTACGTATGGGGAAGGTGTTGGTTGGTCTGGGTATTTTGGGCATTGTGTGTGATGTTAATTGTGTGGTGTGTGTGATGTGCTTGTGTGCTTATTGTGTGTGTGTTGTGTGTATTGGGTTGTGCCGACAGTGTGTGGTTCTGAGTGTGCTCTATATGGTATGTTTGTGGTTGTGTGTGTTATGTGTCATGCGTTGAGTGCATGTCGTGTGCGTTCTTGGCGGTTGTGGGTGGTTCTGTATGTGCTGTGGGTGTTTTGTGTGTGTGACTGTGATTTGTGTGTGGCTGTGTTAGAGAAGTTGTGTGTGTGTTTGGCGGCTTGAGCTATGCGCATGAGGGGAGACATGTTGACTGTGTGGTTGTGCTTGCTTTGGGTGTCTCATGGAGTGTGCAGTATGTACCTGTGCAAAGACTTTCATGTGTATTGTGAGCAGTTTTGTGCCTTGAAGTATGTGCTGTGAGTCTCGGGTCTGTTGTGTGCTTCTGTGCTGTGCTCCTGTGTGAGGATATATGTGTGGTGTGTCTGCTTGGTTGTGTGTGTTGCGTGTAATGCACCAAGTGTGCGCTAAGTGTGATCTTTGTTTTTTTGTGTGTGTTTTGCCTTGGTTTTATGTGTGCTGTGTGTCTTTTGCGTGGGTGAATGTGATTTCCGTGTGATTGTGTTTGAGTGGATTTGTGTGCGTTTGTTTGTTAAGTGTGTGATGTGAGATGTGTTGTCTGTGTGTGGTTGTGCTTGTTTAGTGTTCCTCGTTGTGTGTGCTCTGTATACTCTCTCAAATGTGGTTTCTGTGTCTTGTGAGCTATTATGTGCTTTGTTGTGTCTGTGTGTGTCCTGTGACTTTTGTTTTGTTACTGTATGGGTTTTGTGCACGTGTGCTTTGCATAGTGCTTTCCTGGGTGGATACGTGCGTGGGGTGTCTGTGTGAGACTGTGCACGTGGTGTGTCGTGTGTGACGTGTGCGCTACGGGCTGTGATGTGTAGCGTGTGAAATGTGTGTTTTGTGTGTCTGTCGGGTTTGTTGTGTCTGGGGTGCTGCCAGAGTTGTTGGTCTATGGTAGTGATTTGTGGTGTTTGTTTAGTGTTTCTGTGTGTATTCTGTTGTGCCATGTGTTGTGCCATGTGTTCTTGAGTGTTTTGTGTTGTGTTGTATGTGATCTGTGCGTCTTGTTTGTTTTCTGTGTGTTGTGTACGAAATGTGCATAGTATGGGTTATTTACTGCTTGTTGATCGCCTTGTGCTCTGCGTTTTGATCTGGGGCATGTTATGTGTGATATGTGCAGTTTTGAGCTTTGTGTTGTGTGAATTGAGTGGATCCTGTGGTGTTGTATATTTTGCCTTTCGATGAGCTTTCTGTTGGTGGTTGTGTTGTGTGTCTGGTGCGTGGCCTCCTTTGTCACGCTCAGGGTGAAATGTGTCTTTCTCTGTGTTGTTTGTTGTGTTACGTACTGTGTTCTGGGTTGTGTGTGCTGTGTACATGCTTTCCTGTGTGTTACGAATGGGGAAGGTGTTGGGTGGTCTGGGTATTTTGGGCATTGTGTGTGATGTTAACTGTGTGGTGTGTGTGATGTGCGTGTGTGCTTATTGAGTGTGTGTTGTGTGTATTGGGTTGTGCTGACAGTGTGTGGTTCTGAGTGTGCTCTATATGGTATGTTTGTGGTTGTGTGTGTTATGTGTCGTGTGTTGAATGCATGTCGTGTGCGTTCTTGGCGGTTGTGGGTGGTTCTGTATGAGTTGGGGGTGTTTTGTGTGTGTGACTGATTTGTGTGTGGCTGTGTTAGGTTGTGTGTGTGTTTGGCGGCTTGAGCTATGCGCATAAGGGGAGACATGTTGACTGTGTGGTTGTGCTTGCTTTGGGTGTCTCATGGAGTGTGCAGTATGTACCTGTGCAAAGACTTTCATGTGTATTGTGAGCAGTTTTGTGCCTTGAAGTATGTGCTGTGAGTGTCCGGTCTGTTGTGTGCTTCTGTGTTGTGCTCCTGTGTGAGGATATATGTGTGGTGTGTCTGCTTGGTTGTGTGTGTTGCGTGTAATGCACCGTGTGTCCTACGTGTGATCTTTGTTTTTTTGTGTGTGTTTTGCCTTTGTTTAATGTGTGCTGTGTGTCTTTTGCGTGGGTGAATGTGATTTCCGTGTGATTGTGTTTGAGTGGATTTGTGTGCGTTTGTTTGTTATGTGTGATGTCAGATGTGTTGTCTGTGTTTGGTTGTGCTTGTTTAGTGTTCCTCGTTGTGTGTGCTGTGTATACTCTCTCTAATGTGGTTTCTGTGTCTTGTGGGCTATTATGTGCTTTGTTGTGTCTGCTGTGTGTCCTGTGACTTTTGTTTTGTTACTGTATGGGTTTTGTGCACGTGTGCTTTACGTAGTGCTCTCCTGGGTGGATACGTGCGTGGGGTGTCTGTGTGTGACTGTGCACGTGGTGTGTCGTGTGTGACGTGTGCGCTACGGGCTGTGATGTGTAGCGTGTGAAATGTGTGTTTTGTGTGTCTGTCGGGTTTGTTGTGTGTCTGGGGTGCTGCCAGAGTTGGTCTATGGTAGTGATTTGTGGTGTTTGTTTGTGTTTCTGTGTGTATTCTGTGGTGCCATGCGGTGTGCCATGTGTTCTTGAGTGTTTTGTGTTGTGTTGTAAGTGATCTGTGCGTCTTGTTTGTTTTCTGTGTGTTGTGTACGAAATGTGCGTGGTATGGGTTATTTACAGCTTGTTGATCGCCTTGTGCTCTGCGTTTTGATCTGGGTCATGTCATGTGTGATATGTGCAGTTTTGAGCTTTGTGTTGTGTGAATTGAGTGGATCCTGTGGTGTTGTATATTTTGCCTTTCGATGAGCTTTCTGTTGGTGGTTGTGTTGTGTGTCTGGTGCGTGGCCTCCTTTGTCACGCTCAGGGTGAAATGTGTCTTTCTCTTTGTTGTGTGTTGTGTTACGTACTGTGTTCTGGGTTGTGTGTGCTGTGTACATGCTTTCCTGTGTGTTACGTATGGGGAAGGTGTTGGGTTGTCTGGGTATTTTGGGCATTGTGTGTGATGTTAATTGTGTGGTGTGTGTGATGTGCGTGTGTGCTTATTGTGTGTGTGATGTGTGTATTGGGTTGTGTTGACAGTGTGTGGTTCTGAGTGTGCTCTATATGGTATGCTTTTGGTTGTGTGTGTTATGTGTCGTGTGTTGAGTGCATGTCGTGTGCGTTCCTGGCGGTTGTGGGTGGTTCTGTATGAGTTGCGGGTGTTTTGTGTGTGTGACTGTGATTTGTGTGTGGCTGTGTTAGAGAGGTTGTGTGTGTGTTTGGCGGCTTGAGCTATGTGCATGAGGGGAGACATGTTGACTGTGTGGTTGTGCTTGCTTTGGGTGTCTCATGGAGTGTGCAGTATGTACCTGTGCAAAGACTTTCATGTGTATTGTGAGCAGTTTTGTGCCTTTGAGTATGTGCTGTGTCTCGGGTCTGTTGTGTGCTTCTGTGTTGTGCTCCTGTGTGAGGATATATGTGTGGTGTGTCTGCTTGGTTGTGTGTGTTGCGTGTAATGCACCAAGTGTGTCCTACGTGTGATCTTTGTTTTTTTGGGTGTGTTTTGCCTTTGTTTAATGTGTGCTGTGTGTCTTTTGCGTGGGTGAATGTGATTTCCGTGTGATTGTGTTTGAGTGGATTTGTGTGCGTTTGTTTGTTATGTGTGTGATGTCAGATGTGTTGTCTGTGTTTGGTTGTGCTTGTTTAGTGTTCCTCGTTGTGTGTGCTGTGTATACTCTCTCAAATGTGGTTTCTGTGTCTTGTGGGCTATTATGTGCTTTGTTGTGTCTGCTGTGTGTCCTGTGACTTTTGTTTTGTTACTGTATGGGTTTTGTGCACGTGTGCTTTGCGTACTGCTTTCCAAGGTGGATACGTGCGTGGGGTGTCTGTGTGTGACTGTGCACGTGGTGTGTCGTGTGTGACATGTGCGCTATGGGCTGTGATGTGTAGCGTGTGAAATGTGTGTTTTGTGTGTCTGTCGGGTTTGTTGTGTGTCTGGGGTCTGCCAGATTTGTTGGTCTATGGTAGTGATTTGTGGTGTTTGTTTTGTGTTTCTGTGTGTATTCTGTTGTGCCATGCGCTGTGCCATGTGTTCTTGAGTGTTTTGTGTTGTGTTGTATGTGATCTGTGCGTCTTGTTTGTTTTCTGTGTGTTGTGTACGAAATGTGCGTAGTATGGGTTACTTACTGCTTGTTGATCGCCTTGTGCTCTGCGTTTTGATCTGGGGCATGTTATGTGTGATATGTGCAGGTTTGATCTTTGTGTTGTGTGAATTGGGTGGATCCTGTGGTGTTGTATATTTTGCCTTTCGATGAGCTTTCTGTTGGTGGTTGTGTTGTGTGTCTGGTGCGTGGCCTCCTTTGTCACGCTCAGGGTGAAATGTGTCTTTCTCTGTGTTGTGTGTTGTGTTACGTACTGTGTTCTGGGTTGTGTGTGCTGTGTACATGCTTTCCTGTGTGTTACGTATGGGGAAGGTGTTGGTTGGTCTGGGTATTTTGGGCATTGTGTGTGATGTTAATTGTGTGGTGTGTGTGATGTGCTTGTGTGCTTATTGTGTGTGTGTTGTGTGTATTGGGTTGTGCCGACAGTGTGTGGTTCTGAGTGTGCTCTATATGGTATGTTTGTGGTTGTGTGTGTTATGTGTCATGCGTTGAGTGCATGTCGTGTGCGTTCTTGGCGGTTGTGGGTGGTTCTGTATGTGCTGTGGGTGTTTTGTGTGTGTGACTGTGATTTGTGTGTGGCTGTGTTAGAGAAGTTGTGTGTGTGTTTGGCGGCTTGAGCTATGCGCATGAGGGGAGACATGTTGACTGTGTGGTTGTGCTTGCTTTGGGTGTCTCATGGAGTGTGCAGTATGTACCTGTGCAAAGACTTTCATGTGTATTGTGAGCAGTTTTGTGCCTTGAAGTATGTGCTGTGAGTCTCGGGTCTGTTGTGTGCTTCTGTGCTGTGCTCCTGTGTGAGGATATATGTGTGGTGTGTCTGCTTGGTTGTGTGTGTTGCGTGTAATGCACCAAGTGTGCGCTAAGTGTGATCTTTGTTTTTTTGTGTGTGTTTTGCCTTGGTTTTATGTGTGCTGTGTGTCTTTTGCGTGGGTGAAAGTGATTTCCGTGTGATTGTGTTTGAGTGGATTTGTGTGCGTTTGTTTGTTAAGTGTGTGATGTGAGATGTGTTGTCTGTGTGTGGTTGTGCTTGTTTAGTGTTCCTCGTTGTGTGTGCTCTGTATACTCTCTCAAATGTGGTTTCTGTGTCTTGTGAGCTATTATGTGCTTTGTTGTGTCTGTGTGTGTCCTGTGACTTTTGTTTTGTTACTGTATGGGTTTTGTGCACGTGTGCTTTGCATAGTGCTTTCCTGGGTGGATACGTGCATGGGGTGTCTGTGTGTGACTGTGCACGTGGTGTGTCGTGTGTGACATGTGCGCTATGGGCTGTGATGTGTAGCGTGTGAAATGTGTGTTTTGTGTGTCTGTCGGGTTTGTTGTGTGTCTGGGGTCTGCCAGATTTGTTGGTCTATGGTAGTGATTTGTGGTGTTTGTTTTGTGTTTCTGTGTGTATTCTGTTGTGCCATGTGCTGTGCCATGTGTTCTTCAGTGTTTTGTGTTGTGTTGTATGTGATCTGTGCGTCTTGTTTGTTTTCTGTGTGTTGTGTACGAAATGTGCGTAGTATGGGTTACTTACTGCTTGTTGATCGCCTTGTGCTCTGCGTTTTGATCTGGGGCATGTTATGTGTGATATGTGCAGGTTTGATCTTTGTGTTGTGTGAATTGGGTGGATCCTGTGGTGTTGTATATTTTGCCTTTCGATGAGCTTTCTGTTGGTGGTTGTGTTGTGTGTCTGGTGCGTGGCCTCCTTTGTCACGCTCAGGGTGAAATGTGTCTTTCTCTGTGTTGTGTGTTGTGTTACGTACTGTGTTCTGGGTTGTGTGTGCTGTGTACATGCTTTCCTGTGTGTTACGTATGGGGAAGGTGTTGGTTGGTCTGGGTATTTTGGGCATTGTGTGTGATGTTAATTGTGTGGTGTGTGTGATGTGCTTGTGTGCTTATTGTGTGTGTGTTGTGTGTATTGGGTTGTGCTGACAGTGTGTGGTTCTGAGTGTGCTCTATATGGTATGTTTGTGGTTGTGTGTGTTATGTGTCGTTTGTTGAATGCATGTCGTGTGCGTTCTTGGGGGTTGTATGGTTCTGTATGAGTTGTGGGTGTTTTGTGTGTGTGACTGTGATTTGTGTGTGGCTGTGTTAGAGAGGTTGTGTGTGTGTTTGGCGGCTTGAGCTATGCGCATGAGGGGAGACATGTTGACTGTGTGGTTGTGCTTGCTTTGGGTGTCTCATGGAGGGTGCAGTATGTACCTGTGCAAAGACTTTCATGTGTATTGTGAGCAGTTTTGTGCCTTGAAGTATGTGCTGTGAGTGTCCGGTCTGTTGTGTGCTTCTGTGTTGTGCTCCTGTGTGAGGATATATGTGTGGTGTGTCTGCTTGGTTGTGTGTGTTGCGTGTAATGCACCAAGTGTGTGCTAAGTGTGATCTTTGTTTTTTTGTGTGTGTTTTGCCTTTGTTTAATGTGTGCTGTGTGTCTTTTGCGTGGGTGAATGTGATTTCCGTCTGATTGTGTTTGAGTGGATTTGTGTGCGTTTGTTTGTTATGTGTGTGATGTCAGATGTGTTGTCTGTGTTTGGTTGTGCTTGTTTAGTGTTCCTCGTTGTGTGTGCTGTGTATACTCTCTCAAATGTGGTTTCTGTGTCTTGTGGGCTATTAGGTGCTTTGTTGTGTCTGCTGTGTGTCCTGTGACTTTTGTTTTGTTACTGTATGGGTTTTGTGCACGTGTGCTTTACGTAGTGCTCTCCTGGGTGGATACGTGCGTGGGGTGTCTGTGTGTGACTGTGCACGTGGTGTGTCGTGTGTGACGTGTGCGCTACGGGCTGTGATGTGTAGCGTGTGAAATGTGTGTTTTGTGTGTCTGTCGGGTTTGTTGTGTGTCTGGGGTGCTGCCAGAGTTGGTCTATGGTAGTGATTTGTGGTGTTTGTTTGTGTTTCTGTGTGTATTCTGTGGTGCCATGCGGTGTGCCATGTGTTCTTGAGTGTTTTGTGTTGTGTTGTAAGTGATCTGTGCGTCTTGTTTGTTTTCTGTGTGTTGTGTACGAAATGTGCGTGGTATGGGTTATTTACAGCTTGTTGATCGCCTTGTGCTCTGCGTTTTGATCTGGGTCATGTCATGTGTGATATGTGCAGTTTTGAGCTTTGTGTTGTGTGAATTGAGTGGATCCTGTGGTGTTGTATATTTTGCCTTTCGATGAGCTTTCTGTTGGTGGTTGTGTTGTGTGTCTGGTGCGTGGCCTCCTTTGTCACGCTCAGGGTGAAATGTGTCTTTCTCTGTGTTGTGTGTTGTGTTACGTACTGTGTTCTGGGTTGTGTGTGCTGTGTACATGCTTTCCTGTGTGTTACGTATGGGGAAGGTGTTGGGTTGCCTGGGTATTTTGGGCATTGTGTGTGATGTTAATTGTGTGGTGTGTGTGATGTGCGTGTGTGCTTATTGTGTGTGTGATGTGTGTATTGGGTTGTGTTGACAGTGTGTGGTTCTGAGTGTGCTCTATATGGTATGCTTTTGGTTGTGTGTGTTATGTGTCGTGTGTTGAGTGCATGTCGTGTGCGTTCCTGGCGGTTGTGGGTGGTTCTGTATGAGTTGCGGGTGTTTTGTGTGTGTGACTGTGATTTGTGTGTGGCTGTGTTAGAGAGGTTGTGTGTGTGTTTGGCGGCTTGAGCTATGCGCATGAGGGGAGACATGTTGACTGTGTGGTTGTGCTTGCTTTGGGTGTCTCATGGAGTGTGCAGTATGTACCTGTGCAAAGACTTTCATGTGTATTGTGAGCAGTTTTGTGCCTTTGAGTATGTGCTGTGTCTCGGGTCTGTTGTGTGCTTCTGTGTTGTGCTCCTGTGTGAGGATATATGTGTGGTGTGTCTGCTTGGTTGTGTGTGTTGCGTGTAATGCACCAAGTGTGTCCTACGTGTGATCTTTGTTTTTTTGGGTGTGTTTTGCCTTTGTTTAATGTGTGCTGTGTGTCTTTTGCGTGGGTGAATGTGATTTCCGTGTGATTGTGTTTGAGTGGATTTGTGTGCGTTTGTTTGTTATGTGTGTGATGTCAGATGTGTTGTCTGTGTTTGGTTGTGCTTGTTTAGTGTTCCTCGTTGTGTGTGCTGTGTATACTCTCTCAAATGTGGTTTCTGTGTCTTGTGGGCTATTATGTGCTTTGTTGTGTCTGCTGTGTGTCCTGTGACTTTTGTTTTGTTACTGTATGGGTTTTGTGCACGTGTGCTTTGCGTACTGCTTTCCAAGGTGGATACGTGCGTGGGGTGTCTGTGTGTGACTGTGCACGTGGTGTGTCGTGTGTGACATGTGCGCTATGGGCTGTGATGTGTAGCGTGTGAAATGTGTGTTTTGTGTGTCTGTCGGGTTTGTTGTGTGTCTGGGGTCTGCCAGATTTGTTGGTCTATGGTAGTGATTTGTGGTGTTTGTTTTGTGTTTCTGTGTGTATTCTGTTGTGCCATGCGCTGTGCCATGTGTTCTTGAGTGTTTTGTGTTGTGTTGTATGTGATCTGTGCGTCTTGTTTGTTTTCTGTGTGTTGTGTACGAAATGTGCGTAGTATGGGTTACTTACTGCTTGTTGATCGCCTTGTGCTCTGCGTTTTGATCTGGGGCATGTTATGTGTGATATGTGCAGGTTTGATCTTTGTGTTGTGTGAATTGGGTGGATCCTGTGGTGTTGTATATTTTGCCTTTCGATGAGCTTTCTGTTGGTGGTTGTGTTGTGTGTCTGGTGCGTGGCCTCCTTTGTCACGCTCAGGGTGAAATGTGTCTTTCTCTGTGTTGTGTGTTGTGTTACGTACTGTGTTCTGGGTTGTGTGTGCTGTGTACATGCTTTCCTGTGTGTTACGTATGGGGAAGGTGTTGGGTTGCCTGGGTATTTTGGGCATTGTGTGTGATGTTAATTGTGTGGTGTGTGTGATGTGCGTGTGTGCTTATTGTGTGTGTGATGTGTGTATTGGGTTGTGTTGACAGTGTGTGGTTCTGAGTGTGCTCTATATGGTATGCTTTTGGTTGTGTGTGTTATGTGTCGTGTGTTGAGTGCATGTCGTGTGCGTTCCTGGCGGTTGTGGGTGGTTCTGTATGAGTTGCGGGTGTTTTGTGTGTGTGACTGTGATTTGTGTGTGGCTGTGTTAGAGAGGTTGTGTGTGTGTTTGGCGGCTTGAGCTATGCGCATGAGGGGAGACATGTTGACTGTGTGGTTGTGCTTGCTTTGGGTGTCTCATGGAGTGTGCAGTATGTACCTGTGCAAAGACTTTCATGTGTATTGTGAGCAGTTTTGTGCCTTTGAGTATGTGCTGTGTCTCGGGTCTGTTGTGTGCTTCTGTGTTGTGCTCCTGTGTGAGGATATATGTGTGGTGTGTCTGCTTGGTTGTGTGTGTTGCGTGTAATGCACCAAGTGTGTCCTACGTGTGATCTTTGTTTTTTTGGGTGTGTTTTGCCTTTGTTTAATGTGTGCTGTGTGTCTTTTGCGTGGGTGAATGTGATTTCCGTGTGATTGTGTTTGAGTGGATTTGTGTGCGTTTGTTTGTTATGTGTGTGATGTCAGATGTGTTGTCTGTGTTTGGTTGTGCTTGTTTAGTGTTCCTCGTTGTGTGTGCTGTGTATACTCTCTCAAATGTGGTTTCTGTGTCTTGTGGGCTATTATGTGCTTTGTTGTGTCTGCTGTGTGTCCTGTGACTTTTGTTTTGTTACTGTATGGGTTTTGTGCACGTGTGCTTTGCGTACTGCTTTCCAAGGTGGATACGTGCGTGGGGTGTCTGTGTGTGACTGTGCACGTGGTGTGTCGTGTGTGACATGTGCGCTATGGGCTGTGATGTGTAGCGTGTGAAATGTGTGTTTTGTGTGTCTGTCGGGTTTGTTGTGTGTCTGGGGTCTGCCAGATTTGTTGGTCTATGGTAGTGATTTGTGGTGTTTGTTTTGTGTTTCTGTGTGTATTCTGTTGTGCCATGCGCTGTGCCATGTGTTCTTGAGTGTTTTGTGTTGTGTTGTATGTGATCTGTGCGTCTTGTTTGTTTTCTGTGTGTTGTGTACGAAATGTGCGTAGTATGGGTTACTTACTGCTTGTTGATCGCCTTGTGCTCTGCGTTTTGATCTGGGGCATGTTATGTGTGATATGTGCAGGTTTGATCTTTGTGTTGTGTGAATTGGGTGGATCCTGTGGTGTTGTATATTTTGCCTTTCGATGAGCTTTCTGTTGGTGGTTGTGTTGTGTGTCTGGTGCGTGGCCTCCTTTGTCACGCTCAGGGTGAAATGTGTCTTTCTCTGTGTTGTGTGTTGTGTTACGTACTGTGTTCTGGGTTGTGTGTGCTGTGTACATGCTTTCCTGTGTGTTACGTATGGGGAAGGTGTTGGTTGGTCTGGGTATTTTGGGCATTGTGTGTGATGTTAATTGTGTGGTGTGTGTGATGTGCTTGTGTGCTTATTGTGTGTGTGTTGTGTGTATTGGGTTGTGCCGACAGTGTGTGGTTCTGAGTGTGCTCTATATGGTATGTTTGTGGTTGTGTGTGTTATGTGTCATGCGTTGAGTGCATGTCGTGTGCGTTCTTGGCGGTTGTGGGTGGTTCTGTATGTGCTGTGGGTGTTTTGTGTGTGTGACTGTGATTTGTGTGTGGCTGTGTTAGAGAAGTTGTGTGTGTGTTTGGCGGCTTGAGCTATGCGCATGAGGGGAGACATGTTGACTGTGTGGTTGTGCTTGCTTTGGGTGTCTCATGGAGTGTGCAGTATGTACCTGTGCAAAGACTTTCATGTGTATTGTGAGCAGTTTTGTGCCTTGAAGTATGTGCTGTGAGTCTCGGGTCTGTTGTGTGCTTCTGTGCTGTGCTCCTGTGTGAGGATATATGTGTGGTGTGTCTGCTTGGTTGTGTGTGTTGCGTGTAATGCACCAAGTGTGCGCTAAGTGTGATCTTTGTTTTTTTTTGTGTGTTTTGCCTTGGTTTTATGTGTGCTGTGTGTCTTTTGCGTGGGTGAATGTGATTTCCGTGTGATTGTGTTTGAGTGGATTTGTGTGCGTTTGTTTGTTAAGTGTGTGATGTGAGATGTGTTGTCTGTGTGTGGTTGTGCTTGTTTAGTGTTCCTCGTTGTGTGTGCTCTGTATACTCTCTCAAATGTGGTTTCTGTGTCTTGTGAGCTATTATGTGCTTTGTTGTGTCTGTGTGTGTCCTGTGACTTTTGTTTTGTTACTGTATGGGTTTTGTGCACGTGTGCTTTGCATAGTGCTTTCCTGGGTGGATACGTGCATGGGGTGTCTGTGTGTGACTGTGCACGTGGTGTGTCGTGTGTGACATGTGCGCTATGGGCTGTGATGTGTAGCGTGTGAAATGTGTGTTTTGTGTGTCTGTCGGGTTTGTTGTGTGTCTGGGGTCTGCCAGATTTGTTGGTCTATGGTAGTGATTTGTGGTGTTTGTTTTGTGTTTCTGTGTGTATTCTGTTGTGCCATGTGCTGTGCCATGTGTTCTTCAGTGTTTTGTGTTGTGTTGTATGTGATCTGTGCGTCTTGTTTGTTTTCTGTGTGTTGTGTACGAAATGTGCGTAGTATGGGTTACTTACTGCTTGTTGATCGCCTTGTGCTCTGCGTTTTGATCTGGGGCATGTTATGTGTGATATGTGCAGGTTTGATCTTTGTGTTGTGTGAATTGGGTGGATCCTGTGGTGTTGTATATTTTGCCTTTCGATGAGCTTTCTGTTGGTGGTTGTGTTGTGTGTCTGGTGCGTGGCCTCCTTTGTCACGCTCAGGGTGAAATGTGTCTTTCTCTGTGTTGTGTGTTGTGTTACGTACTGTGTTCTGGGTTGTGTGTGCTGTGTACATGCTTTCCTGTGTGTTACGTATGGGGAAGGTGTTGGTTGGTCTGGGTATTTTGGGCATTGTGTGTGATGTTAATTGTGTGGTGTGTGTGATGTGCTTGTGTGCTTATTGTGTGTGTGTTGTGTGTATTGGGTTGTGCTGACAGTGTGTGGTTCTGAGTGTGCTCTATATGGTATGTTTGTGGTTGTGTGTGTTATGTGTCGTTTGTTGAATGCATGTCGTGTGCGTTCTTGGGGGTTGTATGGTTCTGTATGAGTTGTGGGTGTTTTGTGTGTGTGACTGTGATTTGTGTGTGGCTGTGTTAGAGAGGTTGTGTGTGTGTTTGGCGGCTTGAGCTATGCGCATGAGGGGAGACATGTTGACTGTGTGGTTGTGCTTGCTTTGGGTGTCTCATGGAGGGTGCAGTATGTACCTGTGCAAAGACTTTCATGTGTATTGTGAGCAGTTTTGTGCCTTGAAGTATGTGCTGTGAGTGTCCGGTCTGTTGTGTGCTTCTGTGTTGTGCTCCTGTGTGAGGATATATGTGTGGTGTGTCTGCTTGGTTGTGTGTGTTGCGTGTAATGCACCAAGTGTGTGCTAAGTGTGATCTTTGTTTTTTTGTGTGTGTTTTGCCTTTGTTTAATGTGTGCTGTGTGTCTTTTGCGTGGGTGAATGTGATTTCCGTCTGATTGTGTTTGAGTGGATTTGTGTGCGTTTGTTTGTTATGTGTGTGATGTCAGATGTGTTGTCTGTGTTTGGTTGTGCTTGTTTAGTGTTCCTCGTTGTGTGTGCTGTGTATACTCTCTCAAATGTGGTTTCTGTGTCTTGTGGGCTATTAGGTGCTTTGTTGTGTCTGCTGTGTGTCCTGTGACTTTTGTTTTGTTACTGTATGGGTTTTGTGCACGTGTGCTTTACGTAGTGCTCACCTGGGTGGATACGTGCGTGGGGTGTCTGTGTGTGACTGTGCACGTGGTGTGTCGTGTGTGACGTGTGCGCTACGGGCTGTGATGTGTAGCGTGTGAAATGTGTGTTTTGTGTGTCTGTCGGGTTTGTTGTGTGTCTGGGGTGCTGCCAGAGTTGGTCTATGGTAGTGATTTGTGGTGTTTGTTTGTGTTTCTGTGTGTATTCTGTGGTGCCATGCGGTGTGCCATGTGTTCTTGAGTGTTTTGTGTTGTGTTGTAAGTGATCTGTGCGTCTTGTTTGTTTTCTGTGTGTTGTGTACGAAATGTGCGTGGTATGGGTTATTTACAGCTTGTTGATCGCCTTGTGCTCTGCGTTTTGATCTGGGTCATGTCATGTGTGATATGTGCAGTTTTGAGCTTTGTGTTGTGTGAATTGAGTGGATCCTGTGGTGTTGTATATTTTGCCTTTCGATGAGCTTTCTGTTGGTGGTTGTGTTGTGTGTCTGGTGCGTGGCCTCCTTTGTCACGCTCAGGGTGAAATGTGTCTTTCTCTGTGTTGTGTGTTGTGTTACGTACTGTGTTCTGGGTTGTGTGTGCTGTGTACATGCTTTCCTGTGTGTTACGTATGGGGAAGGTGTTGGGTTGCCTGGGTATTTTGGGCATTGTGTGTGATGTTAATTGTGTGGTGTGTGTGATGTGCGTGTGTGCTTATTGTGTGTGTGATGTGTGTATTGGGTTGTGTTGACAGTGTGTGGTTCTGAGTGTGCTCTATATGGTATGCTTTTGGTTGTGTGTGTTATGTGTCGTGTGTTGAGTGCATGTCGTGTGCGTTCCTGGCGGTTGTGGGTGGTTCTGTATGAGTTGCGGGTGTTTTGTGTGTGTGACTGTGATTTGTGTGTGGCTGTGTTAGAGAGGTTGTGTGTGTGTTTGACGGCTTGAGCTATGCGCATGAGGGGAGACATGTTGACTGTGTGGTTGTGCTTGCTTTGGGTGTCTCATGGAGTGTGCAGTATGTACCTGTGCAAAGACTTTCATGTGTATTGTGAGCAGTTTTGTGCCTTTGAGTATGTGCTGTGTCTCGGGTCTGTTGTGTGCTTCTGTGTTGTGCTCCTGTGTGAGGATATATGTGTGGTGTGTCTGCTTGGTTGTGTGTGTTGCGTGTAATGCACCAAGTGTGTCCTACGTGTGATCTTTGTTTTTTTGGGTGTGTTTTGCCTTTGTTTAATGTGTGCTGTGTGTCTTTTGCGTGGGTGAATGTGATTTCCGTGTGATTGTGTTTGAGTGGATTTGTGTGCGTTTGTTTGTTATGTGTGTGATGTCAGATGTGTTGTCTGTGTTTGGTTGTGCTTGTTTAGTGTTCCTCGTTGTGTGTGCTGTGTATACTCTCTCAAATGTGGTTTCTGTGTCTTGTGGGCTATTATGTGCTTTGTTGTGTCTGCTGTGTGTCCTGTGACTTTTGTTTTGTTACTGTATGGGTTTTGTGCACGTGTGCTTTGCGTACTGCTTTCCAAGGTGGATACGTGCGTGGGGTGTCTGTGTGTGACTGTGCACGTGGTGTGTCGTGTGTGACATGTGCGCTATGGGCTTTGATGTGTAGCGTGTGAAATGTGTGTTTTGTGTGTCTGTCGGGTTTGTTGTGTGTCTGGGGTCTGCCAGATTTGTTGGTCTATGGTAGTGATTTGTGGTGTTTGTTTTGTGTTTCTGTGTGTATTCTGTTGTGCCATGCGCTGTGCCATGTGTTCTTGAGTGTTTTGTGTTGTGTTGTATGTGATCTGTGCGTCTTGTTTGTTTTCTGTGTGTTGTGTACGAAATGTGCGTAGTATGGGTTACTTACTGCTTGTTGATCGCCTTGTGCTCTGCGTTTTGATCTGGGGCATGTTATGTGTGATATGTGCAGGTTTGATCTTTGTGTTGTGTGAATTGGGTGGATCCTGTGGTGTTGTATATTTTGCCTTTCGATGAGCTTTCTGTTGGTGGTTGTGTTGTGTGTCTGGTGCGTGGCCTCCTTTGTCACGCTCAGGGTGAAATGTGTCTTTCTCTGTGTTGTGTGTTGTGTTACGTACTGTGTTCTGGGTTGTGTGTGCTGTGTACATGCTTTCCTGTGTGTTACGTATGGGGAAGGTGTTGGTTGGTCTGGGTATTTTGGGCATTGTGTGTGATGTTAATTGTGTGGTGTGTGTGATGTGCTTGTGTGCTTATTGTGTGTGTGTTGTGTGTATTGGGTTGTGCTGACAGTGTGTGGTTCTGAGTGTGCTCTATATGGTATGTTTGTGGTTGTGTGTGTTATGTGTCGTTTGTTGAATGCATGTCGTGTGCGTTCTTGGGGGTTGTATGGTTCTGTATGAGTTGTGGGTGTTTTGTGTGTGTGACTGTGATTTGTGTGTGGCTGTGTTAGAGAGGTTGTGTGTGTGTTTGGCGGCTTGAGCTATGCGCATGAGGGGAGACATGTTGACTGTGTGGTTGTGCTTGCTTTGGGTGTCTCATGGAGGGTGCAGTATGTACCTGTGCAAAGACTTTCATGTGTATTGTGAGCAGTTTTGTGCCTTGAAGTATGTGCTGTGAGTGTCCGGTCTGTTGTGTGCTTCTGTGTTGTGCTCCTGTGTGAGGATATATGTGTGGTGTGTCTGCTTGGTTGTGTGTGTTGCGTGTAATGCACCAAGTGTGTGCTAAGTGTGATCTTTGTTTTTTTGTGTGTGTTTTGCCTTTGTTTAATGTGTGCTGTGTGTCTTTTGCGTGGGTGAATGTGATTTCCGTCTGATTGTGTTTGAGTGGATTTGTGTGCGTTTGTTTGTTATGTGTGTGATGTCAGATGTGTTGTCTGTGTTTGGTTGTGCTTGTTTAGTGTTCCTCGTTGTGTGTGCTGTGTATACTCTCTCAAATGTGGTTTCTGTGTCTTGTGGGCTATTAGGTGCTTTGTTGTGTCTGCTGTGTGTCCTGTGACTTTTGTTTTGTTACTGTATGGGTTTTGTGCACGTGTGCTTTACGTAGTGCTTTCCTGGGTGGATACGTGCGTGGGGTGTCTGTGTGTGACTGTGCACGTGGTGTGTCGTGTGTGACGTGTGCGCTACGGGCTGTGATGTGTAGCGTGTGAAATGTGTGTTTTGTGTGTCTGTCGGGTTTGTTGTGTGTCTGGGGTGCTGCCAGAGTTGGTCTATGGTAGTGATTTGTGGTGTTTGTTTGTGTTTCTGTGTGTATTCTGTGGTGCCATGCGGTGTGCCATGTGTTCTTGAGTGTTTTGTGTTGTGTTGTAAGTGATCTGTGCGTCTTGTTTGTTTTCTGTGTGTTGTGTACGAAATGTGCGTGGTATGGGTTATTTACAGCTTGTTGATCGCCTTGTGCTCTGCGTTTTGATCTGGGTCATGTCATGTGTGATATGTGCAGTTTTGAGCTTTGTGTTGTGTGAATTGAGTGGATCCTGTGGTGTTGTATATTTTGCCTTTCGATGAGCTTTCTGTTGGTGGTTGTGTTGTGTGTCTGGTGCGTGGCCTCCTTTGTCACGCTCAGGGTGAAATGTGTCTTTCTCTGTGTTGTGTGTTGTGTTACGTACTGTGTTCTGGGTTGTGTGTGCTGTGTACATGCTTTCCTGTGTGTTACGTATGGGGAAGGTGTTGGGTTGTCTGGGTATTTTGGGCATTGTGTGTGATGTTAATTGTGTGGTTTGTGTGATGTGCTTGTGTGCTTATTGTGTGTGTGATGTGTGTATTGGGTTGTGTTGACAGTGTGTGGTTCTGAGTGTGCTCTATATGGTATGCTTTTGGTTGTGTGTGTTATGTGTCGTGTGTTGAGTGCATGTCGTGTGCGTTCCTGGCGGTTGTGGGTGGTTCTGTATGAGTTGCGGGTGTTTTGTGTGTGTGACTGTGATTTGTGTGTGGCTGTGTTAGAGAGGTTGTGTGTGTGTTTGGCGGCTTGAGCTATGCGCATGAGGGGAGACATGTTGACTGTGTGGTTGTGCTTGCTTTGGGTGTCTCATGGAGTGTGCAGTATGTACCTGTGCAAAGACTTTCATGTGTATTGTGAGCAGTTTTGTGCCTTTGAGTATGTGCTGTGTCTCGGGTCTGTTGTGTGCTTCTGTGTTGTGCTCCTGTGTGAGGATATATGTGTGGTGTGTCTGCTTGGTTGTGTGTGTTGCGTGTAATGCACCAAGTGTGTCCTACGTGTGATCTTTGTTTTTTTGGGTGTGTTTTGCCTTTGTTTAATGTGTGCTGTGTGTCTTTTGCGTGGGTGAATGTGATTTCCGTGTGATTGTGTTTGAGTGGATTTGTGTGCGTTTGTTTGTTATGTGTGTGATGTCAGATGTGTTGTCTGTGTTTGGTTGTGCTTGTTTAGTGTTCCTCGTTGTGTGTGCTGTGTATACTCTCTCAAATGTGGTTTCTGTGTCTTGTGGGCTATTATGTGCTTTGTTGTGTCTGCTGTGTGTCCTGTGACTTTTGTTTTGTTACTGTATGGGTTTTGTGCACGTGTGCTTTGCGTACTGCTTTCCAAGGTGGATACGTGCGTGGGGTGTCTGTGTGTGACTGTGCACGTGGTGTGTCGTGTGTGACATGTGCGCTATGGGCTGTGATGTGTAGCGTGTGAAATGTGTGTTTTGTGTGTCTGTCGGGTTTGTTGTGTGTCTGGGGTCTGCCAGATTTGTTGGTCTATGGTAGTGATTTGTGGTGTTTGTTTTGTGTTTCTGTGTGTATTCTGTTGTGCCATGCGCTGTGCCATGTGTTCTTGAGTGTTTTGTGTTGTGTTGTATGTGATCTGTGCGTCTTGTTTGTTTTCTGTGTGTTGTGTACGAAATGTGCGTAGTATGGGTTACTTACTGCTTGTTGATCGCCTTGTGCTCTGCGTTTTGATCTGGGGCATGTTATGTGTGATATGTGCAGGTTTGATCTTTGTGTTGTGTGAATTGGGTGGATCCTGTGGTGTTGTATATTTTGCCTTTCGATGAGCTTTCTGTTGGTGGTTGTGTTGTGTGTCTGGTGCGTGGCCTCCTTTGTCACGCTCAGGGTGAAATGTGTCTTTCTCTGTGTTGTGTGTTGTGTTACGTACTGTGTTCTGGGTTGTGTGTGCTGTGTACATGCTTTCCTGTGTGTTACGTATGGGGAAGGTGTTGGGTTGCCTGGGTATTTTGGGCATTGTGTGTGATGTTAATTGTGTGGTGTGTGTGATGTGCGTGTGTGCTTATTGTGTGTGTGATGTGTGTATTGGGTTGTGTTGACAGTGTGTGGTTCTGAGTGTGCTCTATATGGTATGCTTTTGGTTGTGTGTGTTATGTGTCGTGTGTTGAGTGCATGTCGTGTGCGTTCCTGGCGGTTGTGGGTGGTTCTGTATGAGTTGCGGGTGTTTTGTGTGTGTGACTGTGATTTGTGTGTGGCTGTGTTAGAGAGGTTGTGTGTGTGTTTGGCGGCTTGAGCTATGCGCATGAGGGGAGACATGTTGACTGTGTGGTTGTGCTTGCTTTGGGTGTCTCATGGAGTGTGCAGTATGTACCTGTGCAAAGACTTTCATGTGTATTGTGAGCAGTTTTGTGCCTTTGAGTATGTGCTGTGTCTCGGGTCTGTTGTGTGCTTCTGTGTTGTGCTCCTGTGTGAGGATATATGTGTGGTGTGTCTGCTTGGTTGTGTGTGTTGCGTGTAATGCACCAAGTGTGTCCTACGTGTGATCTTTGTTTTTTTGGGTGTGTTTTGCCTTTGTTTAATGTGTGCTGTGTGTCTTTTGCGTGGGTGAATGTGATTTCCGTGTGATTGTGTTTGAGTGGATTTGTGTGCGTTTGTTTGTTATGTGTGTGATGTCAGATGTGTTGTCTGTGTTTGGTTGTGCTTGTTTAGTGTTCCTCGTTGTGTGTGCTGTGTATACTCTCTCAAATGTGGTTTCTGTGTCTTGTGGGCTATTATGTGCTTTGTTGTGTCTGCTGTGTGTCCTGTGACTTTTGTTTTGTTACTGTATGGGTTTTGTGCACGTGTGCTTTGCGTACTGCTTTCCAAGGTGGATACGTGCGTGGGGTGTCTGTGTGTGACTGTGCACGTGGTGTGTCGTGTGTGACATGTGCGCTATGGGCTGTGATGTGTAGCGTGTGAAATGTGTGTTTTGTGTGTCTGTCGGGTTTGTTGTGTGTCTGGGGTCTGCCAGATTTGTTGGTCTATGGTAGTGATTTGTGGTGTTTGTTTTGTGTTTCTGTGTGTATTCTGTTGTGCCATGCGCTGTGCCATGTGTTCTTGAGTGTTTTGTGTTGTGTTGTATGTGATCTGTGCGTCTTGTTTGTTTTCTGTGTGTTGTGTACGAAATGTGCGTAGTATGGGTTACTTACTGCTTGTTGATCGCCTTGTGCTCTGCGTTTTGATCTGGGGCATGTTATGTGTGATATGTGCAGGTTTGATCTTTGTGTTGTGTGAATTGGGTGGATCCTGTGGTGTTGTATATTTTGCCTTTCGATGAGCTTTCTGTTGGTGGTTGTGTTGTGTGTCTGGTGCGTGGCCTCCTTTGTCACGCTCAGGGTGAAATGTGTCTTTCTCTGTGTTGTGTGTTGTGTTACGTACTGTGTTCTGGGTTGTGTGTGCTGTGTACATGCTTTCCTGTGTGTTACGTATGGGGAAGGTGTTGGTTGGTCTGGGTATTTTGGGCATTGTGTGTGATGTTAATTGTGTGGTGTGTGTGATGTGCTTGTGTGCTTATTGTGTGTGTGTTGTGTGTATTGGGTTGTGCCGACAGTGTGTGGTTCTGAGTGTGCTCTATATGGTATGTTTGTGGTTGTGTGTGTTATGTGTCATGCGTTGAGTGCATGTCGTGTGCGTTCTTGGCGGTTGTGGGTGGTTCTGTATGTGCTGTGGGTGTTTTGTGTGTGTGACTGTGATTTGTGTGTGGCTGTGTTAGAGAAGTTGTGTGTGTGTTTGGCGGCTTGAGCTATGCGCATGAGGGGAGACATGTTGACTGTGTGGTTGTGCTTGCTTTGGGTGTCTCATGGAGTGTGCAGTATGTACCTGTGCAAAGACTTTCATGTGTATTGTGAGCAGTTTTGTGCCTTGAAGTATGTGCTGTGAGTCTCGGGTCTGTTGTGTGCTTCTGTGCTGTGCTCCTGTGTGAGGATATATGTGTGGTGTGTCTGCTTGGTTGTGTGTGTTGCGTGTAATGCACCAAGTGTGCGCTAAGTGTGATCTTTGTTTTTTTTTGTGTGTTTTGCCTTGGTTTTATGTGTGCTGTGTGTCTTTTGCGTGGGTGAATGTGATTTCCGTGTGATTGTGTTTGAGTGGATTTGTGTGCGTTTGTTTGTTAAGTGTGTGATGTGAGATGTGTTGTCTGTGTGTGGTTGTGCTTGTTTAGTGTTCCTCGTTGTGTGTGCTCTGTATACTCTCTCAAATGTGGTTTCTGTGTCTTGTGAGCTATTATGTGCTTTGTTGTGTCTGTGTGTGTCCTGTGACTTTTGTTTTGTTACTGTATGGGTTTTGTGCACGTGTGCTTTGCATAGTGCTTTCCTGGGTGGATACGTGCATGGGGTGTCTGTGTGTGACTGTGCACGTGGTGTGTCGTGTGTGACATGTGCGCTATGGGCTGTGATGTGTAGCGTGTGAAATGTGTGTTTTGTGTGTCTGTCGGGTTTGTTGTGTGTCTGGGGTCTGCCAGATTTGTTGGTCTATGGTAGTGATTTGTGGTGTTTGTTTTGTGTTTCTGTGTGTATTCTGTTGTGCCATGTGCTGTGCCATGTGTTCTTCAGTGTTTTGTGTTGTGTTGTATGTGATCTGTGCGTCTTGTTTGTTTTCTGTGTGTTGTGTACGAAATGTGCGTAGTATGGGTTACTTACTGCTTGTTGATCGCCTTGTGCTCTGCGTTTTGATCTGGGGCATGTTATGTGTGATATGTGCAGGTTTGATCTTTGTGTTGTGTGAATTGGGTGGATCCTGTGGTGTTGTATATTTTGCCTTTCGATGAGCTTTCTGTTGGTGGTTGTGTTGTGTGTCTGGTGCGTGGCCTCCTTTGTCACGCTCAGGGTGAAATGTGTCTTTCTCTGTGTTGTGTGTTGTGTTACGTACTGTGTTCTGGGTTGTGTGTGCTGTGTACATGCTTTCCTGTGTGTTACGTATGGGGAAGGTGTTGGTTGGTCTGGGTATTTTGGGCATTGTGTGTGATGTTAATTGTGTGGTGTGTGTGATGTGCTTGTGTGCTTATTGTGTGTGTGTTGTGTGTATTGGGTTGTGCTGACAGTGTGTGGTTCTGAGTGTGCTCTATATGGTATGTTTGTGGTTGTGTGTGTTATGTGTCGTTTGTTGAATGCATGTCGTGTGCGTTCTTGGGGGTTGTATGGTTCTGTATGAGTTGTGGGTGTTTTGTGTGTGTGACTGTGATTTGTGTGTGGCTGTGTTAGAGAGGTTGTGTGTGTGTTTGGCGGCTTGAGCTATGCGCATGAGGGGAGACATGTTGACTGTGTGGTTGTGCTTGCTTTGGGTGTCTCATGGAGGGTGCAGTATGTACCTGTGCAAAGACTTTCATGTGTATTGTGAGCAGTTTTGTGCCTTGAAGTATGTGCTGTGAGTGTCCGGTCTGTTGTGTGCTTCTGTGTTGTGCTCCTGTGTGAGGATATATGTGTGGTGTGTCTGCTTGGTTGTGTGTGTTGCGTGTAATGCACCAAGTGTGTGCTAAGTGTGATCTTTGTTTTTTTGTGTGTGTTTTGCCTTTGTTTAATGTGTGCTGTGTGTCTTTTGCGTGGGTGAATGTGATTTCCGTCTGATTGTGTTTGAGTGGATTTGTGTGCGTTTGTTTGTTATGTGTGTGATGTCAGATGTGTTGTCTGTGTTTGGTTGTGCTTGTTTAGTGTTCCTCGTTGTGTGTGCTGTGTATACTCTCTCAAATGTGGTTTCTGTGTCTTGTGGGCTATTAGGTGCTTTGTTGTGTCTGCTGTGTGTCCTGTGACTTTTGTTTTGTTACTGTATGGGTTTTGTGCACGTGTGCTTTACGTAGTGCTCACCTGGGTGGATACGTGCGTGGGGTGTCTGTGTGTGACTGTGCACGTGGTGTGTCGTGTGTGACGTGTGCGCTACGGGCTGTGATGTGTAGCGTGTGAAATGTGTGTTTTGTGTGTCTGTCGGGTTTGTTGTGTGTCTGGGGTGCTGCCAGAGTTGGTCTATGGTAGTGATTTGTGGTGTTTGTTTGTGTTTCTGTGTGTATTCTGTGGTGCCATGCGGTGTGCCATGTGTTCTTGAGTGTTTTGTGTTGTGTTGTAAGTGATCTGTGCGTCTTGTTTGTTTTCTGTGTGTTGTGTACGAAATGTGCGTGGTATGGGTTATTTACAGCTTGTTGATCGCCTTGTGCTCTGCGTTTTGATCTGGGTCATGTCATGTGTGATATGTGCAGTTTTGAGCTTTGTGTTGTGTGAATTGAGTGGATCCTGTGGTGTTGTATATTTTGCCTTTCGATGAGCTTTCTGTTGGTGGTTGTGTTGTGTGTCTGGTGCGTGGCCTCCTTTGTCACGCTCAGGGTGAAATGTGTCTTTCTCTGTGTTGTGTGTTGTGTTACGTACTGTGTTCTGGGTTGTGTGTGCTGTGTACATGCTTTCCTGTGTGTTACGTATGGGGAAGGTGTTGGGTTGCCTGGGTATTTTGGGCATTGTGTGTGATGTTAATTGTGTGGTGTGTGTGATGTGCGTGTGTGCTTATTGTGTGTGTGATGTGTGTATTGGGTTGTGTTGACAGTGTGTGGTTCTGAGTGTGCTCTATATGGTATGCTTTTGGTTGTGTGTGTTATGTGTCGTGTGTTGAGTGCATGTCGTGTGCGTTCCTGGCGGTTGTGGGTGGTTCTGTATGAGTTGCGGGTGTTTTGTGTGTGTGACTGTGATTTGTGTGTGGCTGTGTTAGAGAGGTTGTGTGTGTGTTTGACGGCTTGAGCTATGCGCATGAGGGGAGACATGTTGACTGTGTGGTTGTGCTTGCTTTGGGTGTCTCATGGAGTGTGCAGTATGTACCTGTGCAAAGACTTTCATGTGTATTGTGAGCAGTTTTGTGCCTTTGAGTATGTGCTGTGTCTCGGGTCTGTTGTGTGCTTCTGTGTTGTGCTCCTGTGTGAGGATATATGTGTGGTGTGTCTGCTTGGTTGTGTGTGTTGCGTGTAATGCACCAAGTGTGTCCTACGTGTGATCTTTGTTTTTTTGGGTGTGTTTTGCCTTTGTTTAATGTGTGCTGTGTGTCTTTTGCGTGGGTGAATGTGATTTCCGTGTGATTGTGTTTGAGTGGATTTGTGTGCGTTTGTTTGTTATGTGTGTGATGTCAGATGTGTTGTCTGTGTTTGGTTGTGCTTGTTTAGTGTTCCTCGTTGTGTGTGCTGTGTATACTCTCTCAAATGTGGTTTCTGTGTCTTGTGGGCTATTATGTGCTTTGTTGTGTCTGCTGTGTGTCCTGTGACTTTTGTTTTGTTACTGTATGGGTTTTGTGCACGTGTGCTTTGCGTACTGCTTTCCAAGGTGGATACGTGCGTGGGGTGTCTGTGTGTGACTGTGCACGTGGTGTGTCGTGTGTGACATGTGCGCTATGGGCTTTGATGTGTAGCGTGTGAAATGTGTGTTTTGTGTGTCTGTCGGGTTTGTTGTGTGTCTGGGGTCTGCCAGATTTGTTGGTCTATGGTAGTGATTTGTGGTGTTTGTTTTGTGTTTCTGTGTGTATTCTGTTGTGCCATGCGCTGTGCCATGTGTTCTTGAGTGTTTTGTGTTGTGTTGTATGTGATCTGTGCGTCTTGTTTGTTTTCTGTGTGTTGTGTACGAAATGTGCGTAGTATGGGTTACTTACTGCTTGTTGATCGCCTTGTGCTCTGCGTTTTGATCTGGGGCATGTTATGTGTGATATGTGCAGGTTTGATCTTTGTGTTGTGTGAATTGGGTGGATCCTGTGGTGTTGTATATTTTGCCTTTCGATGAGCTTTCTGTTGGTGGTTGTGTTGTGTGTCTGGTGCGTGGCCTCCTTTGTCACGCTCAGGGTGAAATGTGTCTTTCTCTGTGTTGTGTGTTGTGTTACGTACTGTGTTCTGGGTTGTGTGTGCTGTGTACATGCTTTCCTGTGTGTTACGTATGGGGAAGGTGTTGGTTGGTCTGGGTATTTTGGGCATTGTGTGTGATGTTAATTGTGTGGTGTGTGTGATGTGCTTGTGTGCTTATTGTGTGTGTGTTGTGTGTATTGGGTTGTGCTGACAGTGTGTGGTTCTGAGTGTGCTCTATATGGTATGTTTGTGGTTGTGTGTGTTATGTGTCGTTTGTTGAATGCATGTCGTGTGCGTTCTTGGGGGTTGTATGGTTCTGTATGAGTTGTGGGTGTTTTGTGTGTGTGACTGTGATTTGTGTGTGGCTGTGTTAGAGAGGTTGTGTGTGTGTTTGGCGGCTTGAGCTATGCGCATGAGGGGAGACATGTTGACTGTGTGGTTGTGCTTGCTTTGGGTGTCTCATGGAGGGTGCAGTATGTACCTGTGCAAAGACTTTCATGTGTATTGTGAGCAGTTTTGTGCCTTGAAGTATGTGCTGTGAGTGTCCGGTCTGTTGTGTGCTTCTGTGTTGTGCTCCTGTGTGAGGATATATGTGTGGTGTGTCTGCTTGGTTGTGTGTGTTGCGTGTAATGCACCAAGTGTGTGCTAAGTGTGATCTTTGTTTTTTTGTGTGTGTTTTGCCTTTGTTTAATGTGTGCTGTGTGTCTTTTGCGTGGGTGAATGTGATTTCCGTCTGATTGTGTTTGAGTGGATTTGTGTGCGTTTGTTTGTTATGTGTGTGATGTCAGATGTGTTGTCTGTGTTTGGTTGTGCTTGTTTAGTGTTCCTCGTTGTGTGTGCTGTGTATACTCTCTCAAATGTGGTTTCTGTGTCTTGTGGGCTATTAGGTGCTTTGTTGTGTCTGCTGTGTGTCCTGTGACTTTTGTTTTGTTACTGTATGGGTTTTGTGCACGTGTGCTTTACGTAGTGCTTTCCTGGGTGGATACGTGCGTGGGGTGTCTGTGTGTGACTGTGCACGTGGTGTGTCGTGTGTGACGTGTGCGCTACGGGCTGTGATGTGTAGCGTGTGAAATGTGTGTTTTGTGTGTCTGTCGGGTTTGTTGTGTGTCTGGGGTGCTGCCAGAGTTGGTCTATGGTAGTGATTTGTGGTGTTTGTTTGTGTTTCTGTGTGTATTCTGTGGTGCCATGCGGTGTGCCATGTGTTCTTGAGTGTTTTGTGTTGTGTTGTAAGTGATCTGTGCGTCTTGTTTGTTTTCTGTGTGTTGTGTACGAAATGTGCGTGGTATGGGTTATTTACAGCTTGTTGATCGCCTTGTGCTCTGCGTTTTGATCTGGGTCATGTCATGTGTGATATGTGCAGTTTTGAGCTTTGTGTTGTGTGAATTGAGTGGATCCTGTGGTGTTGTATATTTTGCCTTTCGATGAGCTTTCTGTTGGTGGTTGTGTTGTGTGTCTGGTGCGTGGCCTCCTTTGTCACGCTCAGGGTGAAATGTGTCTTTCTCTGTGTTGTGTGTTGTGTTACGTACTGTGTTCTGGGTTGTGTGTGCTGTGTACATGCTTTCCTGTGTGTTACGTATGGGGAAGGTGTTGGGTTGTCTGGGTATTTTGGGCATTGTGTGTGATGTTAATTGTGTGGTTTGTGTGATGTGCTTGTGTGCTTATTGTGTGTGTGATGTGTGTATTGGGTTGTGTTGACAGTGTGTGGTTCTGAGTGTGCTCTATATGGTATGCTTTTGGTTGTGTGTGTTATGTGTCGTGTGTTGAGTGCATGTCGTGTGCGTTCCTGGCGGTTGTGGGTGGTTCTGTATGAGTTGCGGGTGTTTTGTGTGTGTGACTGTGATTTGTGTGTGGCTGTGTTAGAGAGGTTGTGTGTGTGTTTGGCGGCTTGAGCTATGCGCATGAGGGGAGACATGTTGACTGTGTGGTTGTGCTTGCTTTGGGTGTCTCATGGAGTGTGCAGTATGTACCTGTGCAAAGACTTTCATGTGTATTGTGAGCAGTTTTGTGCCTTTGAGTATGTGCTGTGTCTCGGGTCTGTTGTGTGCTTCTGTGTTGTGCTCCTGTGTGAGGATATATGTGTGGTGTGTCTGCTTGGTTGTGTGTGTTGCGTGTAATGCACCAAGTGTGTCCTACGTGTGATCTTTGTTTTTTTGGGTGTGTTTTGCCTTTGTTTAATGTGTGCTGTGTGTCTTTTGCGTGGGTGAATGTGATTTCCGTGTGATTGTGTTTGAGTGGATTTGTGTGCGTTTGTTTGTTATGTGTGTGATGTCAGATGTGTTGTCTGTGTTTGGTTGTGCTTGTTTAGTGTTCCTCGTTGTGTGTGCTGTGTATACTCTCTCAAATGTGGTTTCTGTGTCTTGTGGGCTATTATGTGCTTTGTTGTGTCTGCTGTGTGTCCTGTGACTTTTGTTTTGTTACTGTATGGGTTTTGTGCACGTGTGCTTTGCGTACTGCTTTCCAAGGTGGATACGTGCGTGGGGTGTCTGTGTGTGACTGTGCACGTGGTGTGTCGTGTGTGACATGTGCGCTATGGGCTGTGATGTGTAGCGTGTGAAATGTGTGTTTTGTGTGTCTGTCGGGTTTGTTGTGTGTCTGGGGTCTGCCAGATTTGTTGGTCTATGGTAGTGATTTGTGGTGTTTGTTTTGTGTTTCTGTGTGTATTCTGTTGTGCCATGCGCTGTGCCATGTGTTCTTGAGTGTTTTGTGTTGTGTTGTATGTGATCTGTGCGTCTTGTTTGTTTTCTGTGTGTTGTGTACGAAATGTGCGTAGTATGGGTTACTTACTGCTTGTTGATCGCCTTGTGCTCTGCGTTTTGATCTGGGGCATGTTATGTGTGATATGTGCAGGTTTGATCTTTGTGTTGTGTGAATTGGGTGGATCCTGTGGTGTTGTATATTTTGCCTTTCGATGAGCTTTCTGTTGGTGGTTGTGTTGTGTGTCTGGTGCGTGGCCTCCTTTGTCACGCTCAGGGTGAAATGTGTCTTTCTCTGTGTTGTGTGTTGTGTTACGTACTGTGTTCTGGGTTGTGTGTGCTGTGTACATGCTTTCCTGTGTGTTACGTATGGGGAAGGTGTTGGGTTGCCTGGGTATTTTGGGCATTGTGTGTGATGTTAATTGTGTGGTGTGTGTGATGTGCGTGTGTGCTTATTGTGTGTGTGATGTGTGTATTGGGTTGTGTTGACAGTGTGTGGTTCTGAGTGTGCTCTATATGGTATGCTTTTGGTTGTGTGTGTTATGTGTCGTGTGTTGAGTGCATGTCGTGTGCGTTCCTGGCGGTTGTGGGTGGTTCTGTATGAGTTGCGGGTGTTTTGTGTGTGTGACTGTGATTTGTGTGTGGCTGTGTTAGAGAGGTTGTGTGTGTGTTTGGCGGCTTGAGCTATGCGCATGAGGGGAGACATGTTGACTGTGTGGTTGTGCTTGCTTTGGGTGTCTCATGGAGTGTGCAGTATGTACCTGTGCAAAGACTTTCATGTGTATTGTGAGCAGTTTTGTGCCTTTGAGTATGTGCTGTGTCTCGGGTCTGTTGTGTGCTTCTGTGTTGTGCTCCTGTGTGAGGATATATGTGTGGTGTGTCTGCTTGGTTGTGTGTGTTGCGTGTAATGCACCAAGTGTGTCCTACGTGTGATCTTTGTTTTTTTGGGTGTGTTTTGCCTTTGTTTAATGTGTGCTGTGTGTCTTTTGCGTGGGTGAATGTGATTTCCGTGTGATTGTGTTTGAGTGGATTTGTGTGCGTTTGTTTGTTATGTGTGTGATGTCAGATGTGTTGTCTGTGTTTGGTTGTGCTTGTTTAGTGTTCCTCGTTGTGTGTGCTGTGTATACTCTCTCAAATGTGGTTTCTGTGTCTTGTGGGCTATTATGTGCTTTGTTGTGTCTGCTGTGTGTCCTGTGACTTTTGTTTTGTTACTGTATGGGTTTTGTGCACGTGTGCTTTGCGTACTGCTTTCCAAGGTGGATACGTGCGTGGGGTGTCTGTGTGTGACTGTGCACGTGGTGTGTCGTGTGTGACATGTGCGCTATGGGCTGTGATGTGTAGCGTGTGAAATGTGTGTTTTGTGTGTCTGTCGGGTTTGTTGTGTGTCTGGGGTCTGCCAGATTTGTTGGTCTATGGTAGTGATTTGTGGTGTTTGTTTTGTGTTTCTGTGTGTATTCTGTTGTGCCATGCGCTGTGCCATGTGTTCTTGAGTGTTTTGTGTTGTGTTGTATGTGATCTGTGCGTCTTGTTTGTTTTCTGTGTGTTGTGTACGAAATGTGCGTAGTATGGGTTACTTACTGCTTGTTGATCGCCTTGTGCTCTGCGTTTTGATCTGGGGCATGTTATGTGTGATATGTGCAGGTTTGATCTTTGTGTTGTGTGAATTGGGTGGATCCTGTGGTGTTGTATATTTTGCCTTTCGATGAGCTTTCTGTTGGTGGTTGTGTTGTGTGTCTGGTGCGTGGCCTCCTTTGTCACGCTCAGGGTGAAATGTGTCTTTCTCTGTGTTGTGTGTTGTGTTACGTACTGTGTTCTGGGTTGTGTGTGCTGTGTACATGCTTTCCTGTGTGTTACGTATGGGGAAGGTGTTGGTTGGTCTGGGTATTTTGGGCATTGTGTGTGATGTTAATTGTGTGGTGTGTGTGATGTGCTTGTGTGCTTATTGTGTGTGTGTTGTGTGTATTGGGTTGTGCCGACAGTGTGTGGTTCTGAGTGTGCTCTATATGGTATGTTTGTGGTTGTGTGTGTTATGTGTCATGCGTTGAGTGCATGTCGTGTGCGTTCTTGGCGGTTGTGGGTGGTTCTGTATGTGCTGTGGGTGTTTTGTGTGTGTGACTGTGATTTGTGTGTGGCTGTGTTAGAGAAGTTGTGTGTGTGTTTGGCGGCTTGAGCTATGCGCATGAGGGGAGACATGTTGACTGTGTGGTTGTGCTTGCTTTGGGTGTCTCATGGAGTGTGCAGTATGTACCTGTGCAAAGACTTTCATGTGTATTGTGAGCAGTTTTGTGCCTTGAAGTATGTGCTGTGAGTCTCGGGTCTGTTGTGTGCTTCTGTGCTGTGCTCCTGTGTGAGGATATATGTGTGGTGTGTCTGCTTGGTTGTGTGTGTTGCGTGTAATGCACCAAGTGTGCGCTAAGTGTGATCTTTGTTTTTTTTTGTGTGTTTTGCCTTGGTTTTATGTGTGCTGTGTGTCTTTTGCGTGGGTGAATGTGATTTCCGTGTGATTGTGTTTGAGTGGATTTGTGTGCGTTTGTTTGTTAAGTGTGTGATGTGAGATGTGTTGTCTGTGTGTGGTTGTGCTTGTTTAGTGTTCCTCGTTGTGTGTGCTCTGTATACTCTCTCAAATGTGGTTTCTGTGTCTTGTGAGCTATTATGTGCTTTGTTGTGTCTGTGTGTGTCCTGTGACTTTTGTTTTGTTACTGTATGGGTTTTGTGCACGTGTGCTTTGCATAGTGCTTTCCTGGGTGGATACGTGCATGGGGTGTCTGTGTGTGACTGTGCACGTGGTGTGTCGTGTGTGACATGTGCGCTATGGGCTGTGATGTGTAGCGTGTGAAATGTGTGTTTTGTGTGTCTGTCGGGTTTGTTGTGTGTCTGGGGTCTGCCAGATTTGTTGGTCTATGGTAGTGATTTGTGGTGTTTGTTTTGTGTTTCTGTGTGTATTCTGTTGTGCCATGTGCTGTGCCATGTGTTCTTCAGTGTTTTGTGTTGTGTTGTATGTGATCTGTGCGTCTTGTTTGTTTTCTGTGTGTTGTGTACGAAATGTGCGTAGTATGGGTTACTTACTGCTTGTTGATCGCCTTGTGCTCTGCGTTTTGATCTGGGGCATGTTATGTGTGATATGTGCAGGTTTGATCTTTGTGTTGTGTGAATTGGGTGGATCCTGTGGTGTTGTATATTTTGCCTTTCGATGAGCTTTCTGTTGGTGGTTGTGTTGTGTGTCTGGTGCGTGGCCTCCTTTGTCACGCTCAGGGTGAAATGTGTCTTTCTCTGTGTTGTGTGTTGTGTTACGTACTGTGTTCTGGGTTGTGTGTGCTGTGTACATGCTTTCCTGTGTGTTACGTATGGGGAAGGTGTTGGTTGGTCTGGGTATTTTGGGCATTGTGTGTGATGTTAATTGTGTGGTGTGTGTGATGTGCTTGTGTGCTTATTGTGTGTGTGTTGTGTGTATTGGGTTGTGCTGACAGTGTGTGGTTCTGAGTGTGCTCTATATGGTATGTTTGTGGTTGTGTGTGTTATGTGTCGTTTGTTGAATGCATGTCGTGTGCGTTCTTGGGGGTTGTATGGTTCTGTATGAGTTGTGGGTGTTTTGTGTGTGTGACTGTGATTTGTGTGTGGCTGTGTTAGAGAGGTTGTGTGTGTGTTTGGCGGCTTGAGCTATGCGCATGAGGGGAGACATGTTGACTGTGTGGTTGTGCTTGCTTTGGGTGTCTCATGGAGGGTGCAGTATGTACCTGTGCAAAGACTTTCATGTGTATTGTGAGCAGTTTTGTGCCTTGAAGTATGTGCTGTGAGTGTCCGGTCTGTTGTGTGCTTCTGTGTTGTGCTCCTGTGTGAGGATATATGTGTGGTGTGTCTGCTTGGTTGTGTGTGTTGCGTGTAATGCACCAAGTGTGTGCTAAGTGTGATCTTTGTTTTTTTGTGTGTGTTTTGCCTTTGTTTAATGTGTGCTGTGTGTCTTTTGCGTGGGTGAATGTGATTTCCGTCTGATTGTGTTTGAGTGGATTTGTGTGCGTTTGTTTGTTATGTGTGTGATGTCAGATGTGTTGTCTGTGTTTGGTTGTGCTTGTTTAGTGTTCCTCGTTGTGTGTGCTGTGTATACTCTCTCAAATGTGGTTTCTGTGTCTTGTGGGCTATTAGGTGCTTTGTTGTGTCTGCTGTGTGTCCTGTGACTTTTGTTTTGTTACTGTATGGGTTTTGTGCACGTGTGCTTTACGTAGTGCTCTCCTGGGTGGATACGTGCGTGGGGTGTCTGTGTGTGACTGTGCACGTGGTGTGTCGTGTGTGACGTGTGCGCTACGGGCTGTGATGTGTAGCGTGTGAAATGTGTGTTTTGTGTGTCTGTCGGGTTTGTTGTGTGTCTGGGGTGCTGCCAGAGTTGGTCTATGGTAGTGATTTGTGGTGTTTGTTTGTGTTTCTGTGTGTATTCTGTGGTGCCATGCGGTGTGCCATGTGTTCTTGAGTGTTTTGTGTTGTGTTGTAAGTGATCTGTGCGTCTTGTTTGTTTTCTGTGTGTTGTGTACGAAATGTGCGTGGTATGGGTTATTTACAGCTTGTTGATCGCCTTGTGCTCTGCGTTTTGATCTGGGTCATGTCATGTGTGATATGTGCAGTTTTGAGCTTTGTGTTGTGTGAATTGAGTGGATCCTGTGGTGTTGTATATTTTGCCTTTCGATGAGCTTTCTGTTGGTGGTTGTGTTGTGTGTCTGGTGCGTGGCCTCCTTTGTCACGCTCAGGGTGAAATGTGTCTTTCTCTGTGTTGTGTGTTGTGTTACGTACTGTGTTCTGGGTTGTGTGTGCTGTGTACATGCTTTCCTGTGTGTTACGTATGGGGAAGGTGTTGGGTTGCCTGGGTATTTTGGGCATTGTGTGTGATGTTAATTGTGTGGTGTGTGTGATGTGCGTGTGTGCTTATTGTGTGTGTGATGTGTGTATTGGGTTGTGTTGACAGTGTGTGGTTCTGAGTGTGCTCTATATGGTATGCTTTTGGTTGTGTGTGTTATGTGTCGTGTGTTGAGTGCATGTCGTGTGCGTTCCTGGCGGTTGTGGGTGGTTCTGTATGAGTTGCGGGTGTTTTGTGTGTGTGACTGTGATTTGTGTGTGGCTGTGTTAGAGAGGTTGTGTGTGTGTTTGACGGCTTGAGCTATGCGCATGAGGGGAGACATGTTGACTGTGTGGTTGTGCTTGCTTTGGGTGTCTCATGGAGTGTGCAGTATGTACCTGTGCAAAGACTTTCATGTGTATTGTGAGCAGTTTTGTGCCTTTGAGTATGTGCTGTGTCTCGGGTCTGTTGTGTGCTTCTGTGTTGTGCTCCTGTGTGAGGATATATGTGTGGTGTGTCTGCTTGGTTGTGTGTGTTGCGTGTAATGCACCAAGTGTGTCCTACGTGTGATCTTTGTTTTTTTGGGTGTGTTTTGCCTTTGTTTAATGTGTGCTGTGTGTCTTTTGCGTGGGTGAATGTGATTTCCGTGTGATTGTGTTTGAGTGGATTTGTGTGCGTTTGTTTGTTATGTGTGTGATGTCAGATGTGTTGTCTGTGTTTGGTTGTGCTTGTTTAGTGTTCCTCGTTGTGTGTGCTGTGTATACTCTCTCAAATGTGGTTTCTGTGTCTTGTGGGCTATTATGTGCTTTGTTGTGTCTGCTGTGTGTCCTCTGACTTTTGTTTTGTTACTGTATGGGTTTTGTGCACGTGTGCTTTGCGTACTGCTTTCCAAGGTGGATACGTGCGTGGGGTGTCTGTGTGTGACTGTGCACGTGGTGTGTCGTGTGTGACATGTGCGCTATGGGCTTTGATGTGTAGCGTGTGAAATGTGTGTTTTGTGTGTCTGTCGGGTTTGTTGTGTGTCTGGGGTCTGCCAGATTTGTTGGTCTATGGTAGTGATTTGTGGTGTTTGTTTTGTGTTTCTGTGTGTATTCTGTTGTGCCATGCGCTGTGCCATGTGTTCTTGAGTGTTTTGTGTTGTGTTGTATGTGATCTGTGCGTCTTGTTTGTTTTCTGTGTGTTGTGTACGAAATGTGCGTAGTATGGGTTACTTACTGCTTGTTGATCGCCTTGTGCTCTGCGTTTTGATCTGGGGCATGTTATGTGTGATATGTGCAGGTTTGATCTTTGTGTTGTGTGAATTGGGTGGATCCTGTGGTGTTGTATATTTTGCCTTTCGATGAGCTTTCTGTTGGTGGTTGTGTTGTGTGTCTGGTGCGTGGCCTCCTTTGTCACGCTCAGGGTGAAATGTGTCTTTCTCTGTGTTGTGTGTTGTGTTACGTACTGTGTTCTGGGTTGTGTGTGCTGTGTACATGCTTTCCTGTGTGTTACGTATGGGGAAGGTGTTGGTTGGTCTGGGTATTTTGGGCATTGTGTGTGATGTTAATTGTGTGGTGTGTGTGATGTGCTTGTGTGCTTATTGTGTGTGTGTTGTGTGTATTGGGTTGTGCTGACAGTGTGTGGTTCTGAGTGTGCTCTATATGGTATGTTTGTGGTTGTGTGTGTTATGTGTCGTTTGTTGAATGCATGTCGTGTGCGTTCTTGGGGGTTGTATGGTTCTGTATGAGTTGTGGGTGTTTTGTGTGTGTGACTGTGATTTGTGTGTGGCTGTGTTAGAGAGGTTGTGTGTGTGTTTGGCGGCTTGAGCTATGCGCATGAGGGGAGACATGTTGACTGTGTGGTTGTGCTTGCTTTGGGTGTCTCATGGAGGGTGCAGTATGTACCTGTGCAAAGACTTTCATGTGTATTGTGAGCAGTTTTGTGCCTTGAAGTATGTGCTGTGAGTGTCCGGTCTGTTGTGTGCTTCTGTGTTGTGCTCCTGTGTGAGGATATATGTGTGGTGTGTCTGCTTGGTTGTGTGTGTTGCGTGTAATGCACCAAGTGTGTGCTAAGTGTGATCTTTGTTTTTTTGTGTGTGTTTTGCCTTTGTTTAATGTGTGCTGTGTGTCTTTTGCGTGGGTGAATGTGATTTCCGTCTGATTGTGTTTGAGTGGATTTGTGTGCGTTTGTTTGTTATGTGTGTGATGTCAGATGTGTTGTCTGTGTTTGGTTGTGCTTGTTTAGTGTTCCTCGTTGTGTGTGCTGTGTATACTCTCTCAAATGTGGTTTCTGTGTCTTGTGGGCTATTAGGTGCTTTGTTGTGTCTGCTGTGTGTCCTGTGACTTTTGTTTTGTTACTGTATGGGTTTTGTGCACGTGTGCTTTACGTAGTGCTTTCCTGGGTGGATACGTGCGTGGGGTGTCTGTGTGTGACTGTGCACGTGGTGTGTCGTGTGTGACGTGTGCGCTACGGGCTGTGATGTGTAGCGTGTGAAATGTGTGTTTTGTGTGTCTGTCGGGTTTGTTGTGTGTCTGGGGTGCTGCCAGAGTTGGTCTATGGTAGTGATTTGTGGTGTTTGTTTGTGTTTCTGTGTGTATTCTGTGGTGCCATGCGGTGTGCCATGTGTTCTTGAGTGTTTTGTGTTGTGTTGTAAGTGATCTGTGCGTCTTGTTTGTTTTCTGTGTGTTGTGTACGAAATGTGCGTGGTATGGGTTATTTACAGCTTGTTGATCGCCTTGTGCTCTGCGTTTTGATCTGGGTCATGTCATGTGTGATATGTGCAGTTTTGAGCTTTGTGTTGTGTGAATTGAGTGGATCCTGTGGTGTTGTATATTTTGCCTTTCGATGAGCTTTCTGTTGGTGGTTGTGTTGTGTGTCTGGTGCGTGGCCTCCTTTGTCACGCTCAGGGTGAAATGTGTCTTTCTCTGTGTTGTGTGTTGTGTTACGTACTGTGTTCTGGGTTGTGTGTGCTGTGTACATGCTTTCCTGTGTGTTACGTATGGGGAAGGTGTTGGGTTGTCTGGGTATTTTGGGCATTGTGTGTGATGTTAATTGTGTGGTTTGTGTGATGTGCTTGTGTGCTTATTGTGTGTGTGATGTGTGTATTGGGTTGTGTTGACAGTGTGTGGTTCTGAGTGTGCTCTATATGGTATGCTTTTGGTTGTGTGTGTTATGTGTCGTGTGTTGAGTGCATGTCGTGTGCGTTCCTGGCGGTTGTGGGTGGTTCTGTATGAGTTGCGGGTGTTTTGTGTGTGTGACTGTGATTTGTGTGTGGCTGTGTTAGAGAGGTTGTGTGTGTGTTTGGCGGCTTGAGCTATGCGCATGAGGGGAGACATGTTGACTGTGTGGTTGTGCTTGCTTTGGGTGTCTCATGGAGTGTGCAGTATGTACCTGTGCAAAGACTTTCATGTGTATTGTGAGCAGTTTTGTGCCTTTGAGTATGTGCTGTGTCTCGGGTCTGTTGTGTGCTTCTGTGTTGTGCTCCTGTGTGAGGATATATGTGTGGTGTGTCTGCTTGGTTGTGTGTGTTGCGTGTAATGCACCAAGTGTGTCCTACGTGTGATCTTTGTTTTTTTGGGTGTGTTTTGCCTTTGTTTAATGTGTGCTGTGTGTCTTTTGCGTGGGTGAATGTGATTTCCGTGTGATTGTGTTTGAGTGGATTTGTGTGCGTTTGTTTGTTATGTGTGTGATGTCAGATGTGTTGTCTGTGTTTGGTTGTGCTTGTTTAGTGTTCCTCGTTGTGTGTGCTGTGTATACTCTCTCAAATGTGGTTTCTGTGTCTTGTGGGCTATTATGTGCTTTGTTGTGTCTGCTGTGTGTCCTGTGACTTTTGTTTTGTTACTGTATGGGTTTTGTGCACGTGTGCTTTGCGTACTGCTTTCCAAGGTGGATACGTGCGTGGGGTGTCTGTGTGTGACTGTGCACGTGGTGTGTCGTGTGTGACATGTGCGCTATGGGCTGTGATGTGTAGCGTGTGAAATGTGTGTTTTGTGTGTCTGTCGGGTTTGTTGTGTGTCTGGGGTCTGCCAGATTTGTTGGTCTATGGTAGTGATTTGTGGTGTTTGTTTTGTGTTTCTGTGTGTATTCTGTTGTGCCATGCGCTGTGCCATGTGTTCTTGAGTGTTTTGTGTTGTGTTGTATGTGATCTGTGCGTCTTGTTTGTTTTCTGTGTGTTGTGTACGAAATGTGCATAGTATGGGTTATTTACTGCTTGTTGATCGCCTTGTGCTCTGCGTTTTGATCTGGGGCATGTTATGTGTGATATGTGCAGGTTTGATCTTTGTGTTGTGTGAATTGGGTGGATCCTGTGGTGTTGTATATTTTGCCTTTCGATGAGCTTTCTGTTGGTGGTTGTGTTGTGTGTCTGGTGCGTGGCCTCCTTTGTCACGCTCAGGGTGAAATGTGTCTTTCTCTGTGTTGTGTGTTGTGTTACGTACTGTGTTCTGGGTTGTGTGTGCTGTGTACATGCTTTCCTGTGTGTTACGTATGGGGAAGGTGTTGGGTTGTCTGGGTATTTTGGGCATTGTGTGTGATGTTAATTGTGTGGTGTGTGTGATGTGCGTGTGTGCTTATTGTGTGTGTGATGTGTGTATTGGGTTGTGTTGACAGTGTGTGGTTCTGAGTGTGCTCTATATGGTATGCTTTTGGTTGTGTGTGTTATGTGTCGTGTGTTGAGTGCATGTCGTGTGCGTTCCTGGCGGTTGTGGGTGGTTCTGTATGAGTTGCGGGTGTTTTGTGTGTGTGACTGTGATTTGTGTGTGGCTGTGTTAGAGAGGTTGTGTGTGTGTTTGGCGGCTTGAGCTATGTGCATGAGGGGAGACATGTTGACTGTGTGGTTGTGCTTGCTTTGGGTGTCTCATGGAGTGTGCAGTATGTACCTGTGCAAAGACTTTCATGTGTATTGTGAGCAGTTTTGTGCCTTTGAGTATGTGCTGTGTCTCGGGTCTGTTGTGTGCTTCTGTGTTGTGCTCCTGTGTGAGGATATATGTGTGGTGTGTCTGCTTGGTTGTGTGTGTTGCGTGTAATGCACCAAGTGTGTCCTACGTGTGATCTTTGTTTTTTTGGGTGTGTTTTGCCTTTGTTTAATGTGTGCTGTGTGTCTTTTGCGTGGGTGAATGTGATTTCCGTGTGATTGT